>NC_092330.1:14617533-14922346 GCF_036785885.1 Coffea arabica
GTCTCGAAACGAGTTGATGGAGGACCGTATCAGTGACGTGTGTATGGATCTGGGCCCACGCAATGAGCTGGTCCGAGTTCCATTGGGCCCAGTCACACGTGTACGATCCAAGTTCTTCAAGGAATCCCACCAAGGCCTTGTTCGAATGGTCCAAGACCAATATGGAGTCCATGGGGATATTGAAGTGCAAGAAGGATACAAGCAAATTATCTACACCATGATCCAAACCCGTGGAGAGTCAAGCGGGCCTCCAAGTGATTGGGCCGAGTTGGATCTTTAGGCCTTAATGTTGCTTAGGGTTAGATTAACTGCGAAATAGAAGCATGGGTCGGCCAATCTAGACACCAAGATGGCCGACTGCTCCTTTAGGGTTTTAGAAACCTCTAGCCTATGAAAGGGCTTGCTTTGCAAGGGTTTTGGACACAAGTTGGATCAATACAATTTGATTTATGTCGATTCTTCTTGTTAAGAGATATTCGAGCCTTTTCACTTGCTTTGGCAAGGGTTGTATGCAATATTGCGTACCGTCCTAGATTGTTCTACTGACCTATCCATTCGAGTAATAACCTTTGTGGAGTCATCGTTCTAACGCCTATAATTGAATCTTATCATCCCGCCTGATTCTAGGTTCCACAATCCAAGCGTTTGACCACCTCGCTAGATCCTTGGGCAAGCGTGCTACGTGTCTCGAAACGAGTTCATTAAGGACCGTATCAGTGACGTGTGTATGGATCCGGGCCCACGCAATGAGCTGATCCGAGTTCCATTGGGCCCAGTCACACGTGTACGATCCAAGTTCTTCAAGGAATCCCTCCAAGGCCTTGTTCGAAAGGTCCAAGACCAACATGGAGTCCATAGGGATATTGAAGGCCAAGAAGGATACAAGCAAATCATCTACACATTGATCCATGCCCATGCAGAGTCAAGCGGGCCTCCAAGTGATTGGGCCGAGTTTGGGCTTTTGGCCTGAATGTTGCTTAGGGTTAGATTAACTGCGTAATAGAAGCATGGGTCGGCCAATCTAGACACCAAGATGGCCGACTGCTCCTTTAGGGTTTTAGAAACCTCTAGCCTATGAAAGGGCTTGCTTTGCAAGGGTTTTGGACACAAGTTGGATCAATACAATTTGATTTATGTCGATTCTTCTTGTCAAGAGATATTCGAGCCTTTTCACTTGATTTGGCAAAGGTTGTAAGCAATATTGCGTCTCGTCCTAGATTTTTCTACCGACCTATCCATTCGAGTAATCACCTCTGTGGAGTCATCGTTCTAACGCCTATAATTGAATCTTATCATCCCGCTTGATTCTAGGTTCCACAATCCAGGCGTTGGACCACCTCGCTAGATCCTTGGGCAAGCGTGCTACGTGTCTCGAAACGAGTTGATGGAGGACCGTATCAGTGACGTGTGTATGGATCTGGGCCCACGCAATGAGCTGGTCCGAGTTCCATTGGGCCCAGTCACACGTGTACGATCCAAGTTCTTCAAGGAATCCCACCAAGGCCTTGTTCGAATGGTCCAAGACCAATATGGAGTCCATAGGGATATTGAAGTGCAAGAAGGATACAAGCAAATTATCTACACCATGATCCAAACCCGTGGAGAGTCAAGCGGGCCTCCAAGTGATTGGGCCGAGTTGGATCTTTAGGCCTTAATGTTGCTTAGGGTTAGATTAACTGCGTAACAGAAGCATGGGTCGGCCAATCTAGACACCAAGATGGCCGACTGCTCCTTTAGGGTTTTAGAAACCTCTAGCCTATGAAAGGGCTTGCTTTGCAAGGGTTTTGGACACAAGTTGGATCAATACAATTTGATTTATGTCGATTCTTCTTGTCAAGAGATATTCGAGCCTTTTCACTTGATTTGGCAAGGGTTGTATGCAATATTGCGTACCGTCCTAGATTGTTCTACCGACCTATCCATTCGAGTAATCACCTCTGTGGAGTCATCGTTCTAACGCCTATAATTGAATCTTATCATCCCGCTTGATTCTAGGTTCCACAATCCAGGCGTTGGACCACCTCGCTAGATCCTTGGGCAAGCGTGCTACGTGTCTCGAAACGAGTTGATGGAGGACCGTATCAGTGACGTGTGTATGGATCTGGGCCCACGCAATGAGCTGGTCCGAGTTCCATTGGGCCCAGTCACACGTGTACGATCCAAGTTCTTCAAGGAATCCCACCAAGGCCTTGTTCGAATGGTCCAAGACCAATATGGAGTCCATAGGGATATTGAAGTGCAAGAAGGATAGAAGCAAATTATCTACACCATGATCCAAACCCGTGGTGAGTCAAGCGGGCCTCCAAGTGATTGGGCCGAGTTGGATCTTTAGGCCTTAATGTTGCTTAGGGTTAGATTAACTGCGTAATAGAAGCATGGGTCGGCCAATCTAGACACCAAGATGGCCGACTGCTCCTTTAGGGTTTTAGAAACCTCTAGCCTATGAAAGGGCTTGCTTTGCAAGGGTTTTGGACACAAGTTGGATCAATACAATTTGATTTATGTCGATTCTTCTTGTTAAGAGATATTCGAGCCTTTTCACTTGCTTTGGCAAGGGTTGTATGCAATATTGCGTACCGTCCTAGATTGTTCTGCTGACCTATCCATTCGAGTAATAACCTTTGTGGAGTCATCGTTCTAACGCCTATAATTGAATCTTATCATCCCGCCTGATTCTAGGTTCCACAATCCAAGCGTTTGACCACCTCGCTAGATCCTTGGGCAAGCGTGCTACGTGTCTCGAAACGAGTTCATTAAGGACCGTATCAGTGACGTGTGTATGGATCCGGGCCCACGCAATGAGCTGATCCGAGTTCCATTGGGCCCAGTCACACGTGTACGATCCAAGTTCTTCAAGGAATCCCTCCAAGGCCTTGTTCGAAAGGTCCAAGACCAACATGGAGTCCATAGGGATATTGAAGGCCAAGAAGGATACAAGCAAATCATCTACACATTGATCCATGCCCATGCAGAGTCAAGCGGGCCTCCAAGTGATTGGGCCGAGTTTGGGCTTTTGGCCTGAATGTTGCTTAGGGTTAGATTAACTGCGTAATAGAAGCATGGGTCGGCCAATCTAGACACCAAGATGGCCGACTGCTCCTTTAGGGTTTTAGAAACCTCTAGCCTATGAAAGGGCTTGCTTTGCAAGGGTTTTGGACACAAGTTGGATCAATACAATTTGATTTATGTCGATTCTTCTTGTCAAGAGATATTCGAGCCTTTTCACTTGATTTGGCAAAGGTTGTAAGCAATATTGCGTCTCGTCCTAGATTTTTCTACCGACCTATCCATTCGAGTAATCACCTCTGTGGAGTCATCGTTCTAACGCCTATAATTGAATCTTATCATCCCGCTTGATTCTAGGTTCCACAATCCAGGCGTTGGACCACCTCGCTAGATCCTTGGGCAAGCGTGCTACGTGTCTCGAAACGAGTTGATGGAGGACCGTATCAGTGACGTGTGTATGGATCTGGGCCCACGCAATGAGCTGGTCCGAGTTCCATTGGGCCCAGTCACACGTGTACGATCCAAGTTCTTCAAGGAATCCCACCAAGGCCTTGTTCGAATGGTCCAAGACCAATATGGAGTCCATAGGGATATTGAAGTGCAAGAAGGATACAAGCAAATTATCTACACCATGATCCAAACCCGTGGTGAGTCAAGCGGGCCTCCAAGTGATTGGGCCGAGTTGGATCTTTAGGCCTTAATGTTGCTTAGGGTTAGATTAACTGCGTAATAGAAGCATGGGTCGGCCAATCTAGACACCAAGGTGGCCGACTACTCCTTTAGGGTTTTAGAAACCCCTAGACTATAAAAGGGCTTGCTTTGAAAGGGTTTTGGACACAAGCTGGATCAATACAATTTGATTAATGTCAATTCTCCTTGTTAAGAGATATTCGAGCCTTTTCACTTGCTTTGGCAAGGGTTGTAAGCAATATTGCGTCCCGTCCTAGATTTTTCTACCAACCTATCCATTCGAGTAATCACCTCTGTGGAGTCATCGTTCCAACGCCTATAATTAAATCTTATCGTCCCGCTTGATTCTAGGTTCCGCAATCCAGGCGTTGGACCACCTCGCTAGATCCTTGGGCAAGCGTGCTACGTGTCTCGAAACGAGTTGATGGAGGACCGTATCAGTGACGTGTGTATGGATCTGGGCCCACGCAATGAGCTGGTCCGAGTTCCATTGGGCCCAGTCACACGTGTACGATCCAAGTTCTTCAATGAATCCCACCAAGGCCTTGTTCGAATGGTCCAAGACCAATATGGAGTCCATAGGGATATTGAAGTGCAAGAAGGATACAAGCAAATTATCTACACCATGATCCAAACCCGTGGAGAGTCAAGCGGGCCTCCAAGTGATTGGGCCGAGTTGGATCTTTAGGCCTTAATGTTGCTTAGGGTTAGATTAACTGCGAAATAGAAGCATGGGTCGGCCAATCTAGACACCAAGATGGCCGACTGCTCCTTTAGGGTTTTAGAAACCTCTAGCCTATGAAAGGGCTTGCTTTGCAAGGGTTTTGGACACAAGTTGGATCAATACAATTTGATTTATGTCGATTCTTCTTGTCAAGAGATATTCGAGCCTTTTCACTTGCTTTGGCAAGGGTTGTATGCAATATTGCGTACCGTCCCAGATTGTTCTACCGACCTATCCATTCGAGTAATCACCTCTGTGGAGTCATCGTTCTAACGCCTATAATTGAATCTTATCATCCCGCTTGATTCTAGGTTCCACAATCCAGGCGTTGGACCACCTCGCTAGATCCTTGGGCAAGCGTGCTACGTGTCTCGAAACGAGTTGATGGAGGACCGTATCAGTGACGTGTGTATGGATCTGGGCCCACGCAATGAGCTGGTCCGAGTTCCATTGGGCCCAGTCACACGTGTACGATCCATGATCTTCAAGGAATCCCACCAAGGCCTTGTTCGAATGGTCCAAGACCAATATGGAGTCCATAGGGATATTGAAGTGCAAGAAGGATACAAGCAAATTATCTACACCATGATCCAAACCCGTGGAGAGTCAAGCGGGCCTCCAAGTGATTGGGCCGAGTTGGATCTTTAGGCCTTAATGTTGCTTAGGGTTAGATTAACTGCGAAATAGAAGCATGGGTCGGCCAATCTAGACACCAAGATGGCCGACTGCTCCTTTAGGGTTTTAGAAACCTCTAGCCTATGAAAGGGCTTGCTTTGCAAGGGTTTTGGACACAAGTTGGATCAATACAATTTGATTTATGTCGATTCTTCTTGTTAAGAGATATTCGAGCCTTTTCACTTGCTTTGGCAAGGGTTGTATGCAATATTGCGTACCGTCCTAGATTGTTCTACCGACCTATCCATTCGAGAAATCACCTCTGTGGAGTCATCGTTCCAACGCCTATAATTGAATCTTATCATCCCGCTTGATTCTCGGTTCCACAATCCAAGCGTTGGACCACCTCGCTAGATACTTGGGCAAACGCGCTACGTGTCTCGAAACGAGTTGATGGAGGACCGTATCAGTGACGTGTGTATGGATCTGGGCCCACGCAATGAGCTGGTCCGAGTTCCATTGGGCCCAGTCACACGTGTACGATCCAAGTTCTTCAAGGAATCCCACCAAGGCCTTGTTCGAATGGTCCAAGACCAATATGGAGTCCATAGGGATATTGAAGTGCAAGAAGGATACAAGCAAATTATCTACACCATGATCCAAACCCGTGGAGAGTCAAGCGGGCCTCCAAGTGATTGGGCCGAGTTGGATCTTTAGGCCTTAATGTTGCTTAGGGTTAGATTAACTGCGAAATAGAAGCATGGGTCGGCCAATCTAGACACCAAGATGGCCGACTGCTCCTTTAGGGTTTTAGAAACCTCTAGCCTATGAAAGGGCTTGCTTTGCAAGGGTTTTGGACACAAGTTGGATCAATACAATTTGATTTATGTCGATTCTTCTTGTTAAGAGATATTCGAGCCTTTTCACTTGCTTTGGCAAGGGTTGTAAGCAATATTGCGTCCCGTCCTAGATTTTTCTACCAACCTATCCATTCGAGTAATCACCTCTGTGGAGTCATCGTTCCAACGCCTATAATTAAATCTTATCGTCCCGCTTGATTCTAGGTTCCGCAATCTAGGCGTTGGACCACCTCGCTAGATCCTTGGGCAAGCGTGCTACGTGTCTCGAAACGAGTTGATGGAGGACCGTATCAGTGACGTGTGTATGGATCTGGGCCCACGCAATGAGCTGGTCCGAGTTCCATTGGGCCCAGTCACACGTGTACGATCCAAGTTCTTCAAGGAATCCACCAAGGCCTTGTTCGAATGGTCCAAGACCAATATGGAGTCCATAGGGATATTGAAGTGCAAGAAGGATACAAGCAAATTATCTACACCATGATCCAAACCCGTGGAGAGTCAAGCGGGCCTCCAAGTGATTGGGCCGAGTTGGATCTTTAGGCCTTAATGTTGCTTAGGGTTAGATTAACTGCGAAATAGAAGCATGGGTCGGCCAATCTAGACACCAAGATGGCCGACTGCTCCTTTAGGGTTTTAGAAACCTCTAGCCTATGAAAGGGCTTGCTTTGCAAGGGTTTTGGACACAAGTTGGATCAATACAATTTGATTTATGTCGATTCTTCTTGTTAAGAGATATTCGAGCCTTTTCACTTGCTTTGGCAAGGGTTGTAAGCAATATTGCGTCCCGTCCTAGATTTTTCTACCAACCTATCCATTCGAGTAATCACCTCTGTGGAGTCATCGTTCCAACGCCTATAATTAAATCTTATCGTCCCGCTTGATTCTAGGTTCCGCAATCCAGGCGTTGGACCACCTCGCTAGATCCTTGGGCAAGCGTGCTACGTGTCTCGAAACGAGTTGATGGAGGACCGTATCAGTGACGTGTGTATGGATCTGGGCCCACGCAATGAGCTGGTCCGAGTTCCATTGGGCCCAGTCACACGTGTACGATCCAAGTTCTTCAAGGAATCCCACCAAGGCCTTGTTCGAATGGTCCAAGACCAATATGGAGTCCATAGGGATATTGAAGTGCAAGAAGGATACAAGCAAATTATCTACACCATGATCCAAACCCGTGGAGAGTCAAGCGGGCCTCCAAGTGATTGGGCCGAGTTGGATCTTTAGGCCTTAATGTTGCTTAGGGTTAGATTAACTGCGTAATAGAAGCATGGGTCGGCCAATCTAGACACCAAGATGGCCGACTGCTCCTTTAGGGTTTTAGAAACCTCTAGCCTATGAAAGGGCTTGCTTTGCAAGGGTTTTGGACACAAGTTGGATCAATACAATTTGATTTATGTCGATTCTTCTTGTTAAGAGATATTCGAGCCTTTTCACTTGCTTTGGCAAGGGTTGTATGCAATATTGCGTACCGTCCTAGATTGTTCTACCGACCTATCCATTCGAGTAATCACCTCTGTGGAGTCATCGTTCTAACGCCTATAATTGAATCTTATCATCCCGCTTGATTCTAGGTTCCACAATCCAAGCGTTGGACCACCTCGCTAGATCCTTGGGCAAACTTGCTACGTGTCTCGAAACGAGTTGATCGAGGACCGTATCAGTGACGTGTGTATGGATCAGGGCCCACGCAATGAGCTAATCCGGTACCATTAGGCCCAGTCACACGTGTACGAGCCAAGTTCTTCGAGGAATCCCTCCAAGGCCTTGTTCGAATGGTCCAAGACCAACATGGAGTCCATAGGGATATTGAAGGCCAAGAAGGATACAAGCAAATCGTATACACCATGATCCAAGCCTATGGAGAGTCAAGCGAGCCTCCAAGTGATTGGGCCGAGTAGGGTCTTTAGGCCTTAATGTTGCTTAGGGTTGCATTAACTAATTAGTAGAAGCACGGGCCGGCCCGTCTTGATACCAAGATGGCCGACTGCTCTTTTAGGGTTTTCGTAGGGTTTTAGTGACCTCTAGCCTATAAATGGGCTTGCATCATAAGGGTCTTGGACACAAGTTGGATCAATAAAGTTTGGTTAATTTCGATTCTTCTAGTCAAGTGAGAGTCGAGCCTCTTTACTTGCCTTTGCAAGGGTTGTGAGCAATCTTGCGTCTCGTCCTAGATTGTTCTACCGACCACTGTGGAGTCGTCGTTCTACCCCCTTTAATCAATTCGTTTTGTTCGTTTGATTCTAGGTTCCGCAATCCAAGCGTTGGATCACCTCGCTAGATACTTGAGCAAACGTGCTATGTGTCTCGTAACGAGTTGATCAAGGACCGTATCAGTGATGTGTGCATGGATCATGGCCCACGAAATGATCCGGTCCGAGGTCGATTGGGCCTAGTCACACATGCACGAGCCAAGCTCTTAAAGGAATCCCACCAAGGCCTTGTTCAAATGGTCCAAGACCAACATGGAGTCCATAGGGATATTGAAGGCCTATAAGGAGACAAGCAAAACATCTACACCATGATCCAAGCCCATGGAGAGTCAAGCGAGCCTCCAAGTGATTGGGCCGAGTTGGGTCTTTAGGCCTTAATGTTGCTTAGGGTTAGATTAACTGCGTAATAGAAGCATGGGTCGGCCAATCTAGACACCAAGATGGCCGACTGCTCCTTTAGGGTTTTAGAAACCTCTAGCCTATGAAAGGGCTTGCTTTGCAAGGGTTTTGGACACAAGTTGGATCAATACAATTTGATTTATGTCGATTCTTCTTGTTAAGAGATATTCGAGCCTTTTCACTTGCTTTGGCAAGGGTTGTATGCAATATTGCGTACCGTCCTAGATTGTTCTACTGACCTATCCATTCGAGTAATAACCTTTGTGGAGTCATCGTTCTAACGCCTATAATTGAATCTTATCATCCCGCCTGATTCTAGGTTCCACAATCCAAGCGTTTGACCACCTCGCTAGATCCTTGGGCAAGCGTGCTACGTGTCTCGAAACGAGTTCATTAAGGACCGTATCAGTGACGTGTGTATGGATCCGGGCCCACGCAATGAGCTGATCCGAGTTCCATTGGGCCCAGTCACACGTGTACGATCCAAGTTCTTCAAGGAATCCCTCCAAGGCCTTGTTCGAAAGGTCCAAGACCAACATGGAGTCCATAGGGATATTGAAGGCCAAGAAGGATACAAGCAAATCATCTACACATTGATCCATGCCCATGCAGAGTCAAGCGGGCCTCCAAGTGATTGGGCCGAGTTTGGGCTTTTGGCCTGAATGTTGCTTAGGGTTAGATTAATTGCGTAATAGAAGCAAGGGTCGGCCAATCTAGACACCAAGATGGCCGACTACTCCTTTAGGGTTTTAGAAACCCCTAGACTATAAAAGGGCTTGCTTTGAAAGGGTTTTGGACACAAGCTGGATCAATACAATTTGATTAATGTCAATTCTCCTTGTTAAGAGATATTCGAGCCTTTTCACTTGCTTTGGCAAGGGTTGTAAGCAATATTGCGTCCCGTCCTAGATTTTTCTACCAACCTATCCATTCGAGTAATCACCTCTGTGGAGTCATCGTTCCAACGCCTATAATTAAATCTTATCGTCCCGCTTGATTCTAGGTTCCGCAATCCAGGCGTTGGACCACCTCGCTAGATCCTTGGGCAAGCGTGCTACGTGTCTCGAAACGAGTTGATGGAGGACCGTATCAGTGACGTGTGTATGGATCTGGGCCCACGCAATGAGCTGGTCCGAGTTCCATTGGGCCCAGTCACACGTGTACGATCCATGATCTTCAAGGAATCCCACCAAGGCCTTGTTCGAATGGTCCAAGACCAATATGGAGTCCATAGGGATATTGAAGTGCAAGAAGGATACAAGCAAATTATCTACACCATGATCCAAACCCGTGGAGAGTCAAGCGGGCCTCCAAGTGATTGGGCCGAGTTGGATCTTTAGGCCTTAATGTTGCTTAGGGTTAGATTAACTGCGAAATAGAAGCATGGGTCGGCCAATCTAGACACCAAGATGGCCGACTGCTCCTTTAGGGTTTTAGAAACCTCTAGCCTATGAAAGGGCTTGCTTTGCAAGGGTTTTGGACACAAGTTGGATCAATACAATTTGATTTATGTCGATTCTTCTTGTTAAGAGATATTCGAGCCTTTTCACTTGCTTTGGCAAGGGTTGTATGCAATATTGCGTACCGTCCTAGATTGTTCTACCGACCTATCCATTCGAGAAATCACCTCTGTGGAGTCATCGTTCCAACGCCTATAATTGAATCTTATCATCCCGCTTGATTCTCGGTTCCACAATCCAAGCGTTGGACCACCTCGCTAGATACTTGGGCAAACGCGCTACGTGTCTCGAAACGAGTTGATGGAGGACCGTATCAGTGACGTGTGTATGGATCTGGGCCCACGCAATGAGCTGGTCCGAGTTCCATTGGGCCCAGTCACACGTGTACGATCCAAGTTCTTCAAGGAATCCCACCAAGGCCTTGTTCGAATGGTCCAAGACCAATATGGAGTCCATAGGGATATTGAAGTGCAAGAAGGATACAAGCAAATTATCTACACCATGATCCAAACCCGTGGAGAGTCAAGCGGGCCTCCAAGTGATTGGGCCGAGTTGGATCTTTAGGCCTTAATGTTGCTTAGGGTTAGATTAACTGCGAAATAGAAGCATGGGTCGGCCAATCTAGACACCAAGATGGCCGACTGCTCCTTTAGGGTTTTAGAAACCTCTAGCCTATGAAAGGGCTTGCTTTGCAAGGGTTTTGGACACAAGTTGGATCAATACAATTTGATTTATGTCGATTCTTCTTGTTAAGAGATATTCGAGCCTTTTCACTTGCTTTGGCAAGGGTTGTAAGCAATATTGCGTCCCGTCCTAGATTTTTCTACCAACCTATCCATTCGAGTAATCACCTCTGTGGAGTCATCGTTGCAACGCCTATAATTAAATCTTATCGTCCCGCTTGATTCTAGGTTCCGCAATCTAGGCGTTGGACCACCTCGCTAGATCCTTGGGCAAGCGTGCTACGTGTCTCGAAACGAGTTGATGGAGGACCGTATCAGTGACGTGTGTATGGATCTGGGCCCACGCAATGAGCTGGTCCGAGTTCCATTGGGCCCAGTCACACGTGTACGATCCAAGTTCTTCAAGGAATCCCACCAAGGCCTTGTTCGAATGGTCCAAGACCAATATGGAGTCCATAGGGATATTGAAGTGCAAGAAGGATACAAGCAAATTATCTACACCATGATCCAAACCCGTGGAGAGTCAAGCGGGCCTCCAAGTGATTGGGCCGAGTTGGATCTTTAGGCCTTAATGTTGCTTAGGGTTAGATTAACTGCGAAATAGAAGCATGGGTCGGCCAATCTAGACACCAAGATGGCCGACTGCTCCTTTAGGGTTTTAGAAACCTCTAGCCTATGAAAGGGCTTGCTTTGCAAGGGTTTTGGACACAAGTTGGATCAATACAATTTGATTTATGTCGATTCTTCTTGTTAAGAGATATTCGAGCCTTTTCACTTGCTTTGGCAAGGGTTGTAAGCAATATTGCGTCCCGTCCTAGATTTTTCTACCAACCTATCCATTCGAGTAATCACCTCTGTGGAGTCATCGTTCCAACGCCTGTAATTAAATCTTATCGTCCCGCTTGATTCTAGGTTCCGCAATCCAGGCGTTGGACCACCTCGCTAGATCCTTGGGCAAGCGTGCTACGTGTCTCGAAACGAGTTGATGGAGGACCGTATCAGTGACGTGTGTATGGATCTGGGCCCACGCAATGAGCTGGTCCGAGTTCCATTGGGCCCAGTCACACGTGTACGATCCAAGTTCTTCAAGGAATCCCACCAAGGCCTTGTTCGAATGGTCCAAGACCAATATGGAGTCCATAGGGATATTGAAGTGCAAGAAGGATACAAGCAAATTATCTACACCATGATCCAAACCCGTGGAGAGTCAAGCGGGCCTCCAAGTGATTGGGCCGAGTTGGATCTTTAGGCCTTAATGTTGCTTAGGGTTAGATTAACTGCGTAATAGAAGCATGGGTCGGCCAATCTAGACACCAAGATGGCCGACTGCTCCTTTAGGGTTTTAGAAACCTCTAGCCTATGAAAGGGCTTGCTTTGCAAGGGTTTTGGACACAAGTTGGATCAATACAATTTGATTTATGTCGATTCTTCTTGTTAAGAGATATTCGAGCCTTTTCACTTGCTTTGGCAAGGGTTGTATGCAATATTGCGTACCGTCCTAGATTGTTCTACCGACCTATCCATTCGAGTAATCACCTCTGTGGAGTCATCGTTCTAACGCCTATAATTGAATCTTATCATCCCGCTTGATTCTAGGTTCCACAATCCAAGCGTTGGACCACCTCGCTAGATCCTTGGGCAAACTTGCTACGTGTCTCGAAACGAGTTGATCGAGGACCGTATCAGTGACGTGTGTATGGATCAGGGCCCACGCAATGAGCTAATCCGGTACCATTAGGCCCAGTCACACGTGTACGAGCCAAGTTCTTCGAGGAATCCCTCCAAGGCCTTGTTCGAATGGTCCAAGACCAACATGGAGTCCATAGGGATATTGAAGGCCAAGAAGGATACAAGCAAATCGTATACACCATGATCCAAGCCTATGGAGAGTCAAGCGAGCCTCCAAGTGATTGGGCCGAGTAGGGTCTTTAGGCCTTAATGTTGCTTAGGGTTGCATTAACTAATTAGTAGAAGCACGGGCCGGCCCGTCTTGATACCAAGATGGCCGACTGCTCTTTTAGGGTTTTCGTAGGGTTTTAGTGACCTCTAGCCTATAAATGGGCTTGCATCATAAGGGTCTTGGACACAAGTTGGATCAATAAAGTTTGGTTAATTTCGATTCTTCTAGTCAAGTGAGAGTCGAGCCTCTTTACTTGCCTTTGCAAGGGTTGTGAGCAATCTTGCGTCTCGTCCTAGATTGTTCTACCGACCACTGTGGAGTCGTCGTTCTACCCCCTTTAATCAATTCGTTTTGTTCGTTTGATTCTAGGTTCCGCAATCCAAGCGTTGGATCACCTCGCTAGATACTTGAGCAAACGTGCTATGTGTCTCGTAACGAGTTGATCAAGGACCGTATCAGTGATGTGTGCATGGATCATGGCCCACGAAATGATCCGGTCCGAGGTCGATTGGGCCTAGTCACACATGCACGAGCCAAGCTCTTAAAGGAATCCCACCAAGGCCTTGTTCAAATGGTCCAAGACCAACATGGAGTCCATAGGGATATTGAAGGCCTATAAGGAGACAAGCAAAACATCTACACCATGATCCAAGCCCATGGAGAGTCAAGCGAGCCTCCAAGTGATTGGGCCGAGTTGGGTCTTTAGGCCTTAATGTTGCTTAGGGTTAGATTAACTGCGTAATAGAAGCATGGGTCGGCCAATCTATACACCAAGATGGCCGATTGCTCCTTTAGGGTTTTAGAAACCTCTAGCCTATAAAAGGGCTTGCTTTGCAAGGGTTTTGGACACAAGTTGGATCAATACAATTTGATTAATGTCGATTCTTCTTGTTAAGAGATATTCGAGCCTTTTCACTTGCTTTGGCATGGGTTGTAAGCAATATGGCGTCTCGTCCTAGATTGTTCTACCGACCTATCCATTCGAGTAATCAACTCTGTGGAGTCATCGTTCTAACGCCTATAATTAAATCTTATCGTCCCGCTTGATTCTAGGTTCCACAATCCAAGTGTTGGACCACCTCGCTAGATCCTTGGGCAAGCGTGCTACGTGTCTCGAAACGAGTTTATTAAGGACCGTATCAGTGACGTGTGTATGGATCAGGGCCCAAGTAATGAGCTGATCCGAGTTCCATTGGGCCCAGTCAGACGTGTACGTTCCAAGTTCTTCATGGAATCCCTCCAAGGCCTTGTTCGAATGGTCCAAGACCAACATGGAGTCCATAGGGATATTGAAGGCCAAGAAGGATACAAAAAAATCATCTACACATTGATCCAAGTCCGTGGAGAGTCAAGCGGGCCTCCAAGTGATTGGACCGAGTTGGGTCTTTAGGCCTTAATGTTGCTTTGGGTTAGATTAACTGCGTAATAGAAGCATGGGTCGGCCAATCTAGACACCAAGATGGCCGACTGCTCCTTTAGGATTTTAGAAACCTCTAGCCTATAAAAGGGCTTGCTTTGCAAGGGTTTTGGACACAAGTTGGATCAATACAATTTGATTGATGTCGATTCTTCTTGTTAAGAGATATTCGAGCCTTTTCACTTTCTTTGGCAGGGGTTGTAAGCAATATTGCGTCTCGTCCTAGATTGTTCAACCGACCTATCCATTCGAGTAATCACCTCTGTGGAGTCATCGTTCTAACACCTATAATTAAATCTTATCGTCCCGCTTGATTCTAGGTTTCGCGATCCAAGCGTTAGGCCGCCTCGCTAGATCCTTGGGCAACGTGCTACGTGTCTCGAAACAAGTTGATCGAGGACCGTATCAGTGACGTGTGTATGGATCAGGGCCCACGCAATGAGCTGGTCCGAGTTCCATTGGGCCCAGTCACACGTGTACGAGCCAAGTTCTTCAAGGAATCCCTCCAAGGCCTTGTTCGAATGGTCCAAGACCAGCATGGAGTCCATAGGGTTATTGAATGCCAAGAAGGATACAAGCTAATCATCTGCACCATGATCCAAGCCTATGGAGAGTCAAGCGGGCCTCCAAGTGATTGGGCCAATTAGGGTCTTTAGGCCTTAATGTTGCTTAGGGTTGGATTAACTACGTAGTAGAAGCATGGGCCGGCCCGTCTTGATACCAAGATGCCCGACTGCTCATTTAAGGTTTTCGTAGGGTTTTAGTAACCTCTAGCCTATAAAAGGGCTTGCATTATAAGGGTTTTGGACACAAGTTGGATCAATAAAGTTTGGTCAATTTCGATTCTTCTTGTCAAGAGAGAGTCGAGCCTTTTTACTTGCCTTTGCATGGGTTGTGAGCAATCTTGCGTCTCGTCCTAGATTGTTCTACCGACGTATCTATTAGAGTAATCACCACTGTGGAGTCGTCGTTCTACCCCCTATAATCAAATCGTGTTGTCCGTTTGATTTTGGGTTCCGCAATCCAAGCGTTGGATCACCTCGCTAGATACTTGAGCAAACGTGCTATGTTTCTCGTAACGAGTTGATCAAGGACCGTATCAGTGATGTGTACATGGATCATGGCCCACAAAATGATCCGGTCAGCGTTCTATTGGGCCTAGTCACACATGCACGAGCCAAGCTCTTAAAGAAATCCCTCCAAGGCCTGGTTCAAATGGTCCAAGACCAACATGGAGTCCATAGGGATATTGAAGGCCTAGAAGGAGACAAGCAAAACATCTATACCATGATCCATGCCCATGGAGATTCAAGCGAGCCTCCAAGTGATTGGGCCGAGTTGGGTCTTTAGGCCTTAATGTTGCTTAGGGTTAGATTAATTGCGTAATAGAAGCATGGGTCGGCCAATCTAGACACCAAGATGGCCGACTGCTCCTTTAGGGTTTTAGAAACCACTAGCCTATAAAAGGGCTTGCTTTGCAAGGGTTTTGGACACAAGTTGGATCAATACAATTTGATTGATGTCGATTCTTCTTGTTAAGAGATATTCGAGCCTTTTCACTTTCTTTGCCAGGGGTTGTAAGCAATATTGCGTCTAGTCCTAGATTGTTCAACCGACCTATCCATTCGAGTAATCACCTCTGTGGAGTCATCGTTCTAACACCTATAATTAAATCTTATCGTCCCGCTTGATTCTAGGTTTCGCGATCCAAGCGTTAGGCCGCCTCGCTAGATCCTTGGGCAACGTGCTACGTGTCTCGAAACAAGTTGATCGAGGACTGTATTAGTGACATGTGTATGGATCAGGGCCCACGTAATGAGCTGGTCCGAGTTCCATTGGGCCCAGTCACACGTGTACGAGCCAAGTTCTTCAAGGAATCCCTCCAAGGCGTTGTTCGAATGGTCCAAGACCAGCATGGAGTCCATAGGGTCATTGAATGCCAGGAAGGATACAAGCTAATCATCTGCACCATGATCCAAGCCTATGGAGAGTCAAGCGGGCCTTCAAGTGATTGGGCCAATTAGGGTCTTTAGGCCTTAATGTTGCTTAGGGTTGGATTAACTACGTAGTAGAAGCATGGGCCGGCCCGTCTTGATACCAAGATGCCCGACTGCTCATTTAAGGTTTTCGTAGGGTTTTAGTAACCTCTAGCCTATAAAAGGGCTTGCATTATAAGGGTTTTGGACACAAGTTGGATCAATAAAGTTTGGTCAATTTCGATTCTTCTTGTCAAGAGAGAGTCGAGCCTTTTTACTTGCCTTTACAAGGGTTGTGAGCAATCTTGCGTCTCGTCCTAGATTGTTCTACCGACGTATCTATTAGAGTAATCACCATGTGGAGTCGTCGTTCTACCCCCTATAATCAAATCGTGTTTTCCGTTTGATTTTGGGTTCCGCAATCCAAGCGTTGGATCACCTCGCTAGATACTTCAGCAAACGTGCTATGTTTCTCGTAACGAGTTGATCAAGGACCGTATCAGTGATGTGTGCATGGATCATGGCCCACAAAATGATCCGGTCAGCGTTCTATTGGGCCTAGTCACACATGCACGAGCCAAGCTCTTAAAGAAATCCCTCCAAGGCCTGGTTCAAATGGTCCAAGACCAACATGGAGTCCATAGGGATATTGAAGGCCTAGAAGGAGACAAGCAAAACATCTACACCATGATCCATGCCCATGGAGAGTCAAGCGAGCCTCCAAGTGATTGGGCCGAGTTGGGTCTTTAGGCCTTAATGTTGCTTAGGGTTAGATTAACTGCGTAATAGAAGCATGGGTCGGCCAATCTAGACACCAAGATGGCCGACTGCTCCTTTAGGGTTTTAGAAACCTCTAGCCTATAAAAGGGCTTGCTTTGCAAGGGTTTTGGACACAAGTTGGATAAATACAATTTGATTAATGTCGATTCTTCTTTTTAAGAGATATTCGAGCCTTTTCACTTGCTTTGGCATGGGTTGTAAGCAATATTGCGTCTCGTCCTAGATTGTTCTACCGACCTATCCATTCGAGTAATCACCTCTGTGGAGTCATCATTCCAACGCCTATAATGAAATCTTATCGTCCCGCTTGATTCTAGGTTCTGCAATCCAAGCGTTGGACCACCTCGCTAGATCCTCGGGCAAACGTGCAACGTGTCTCGAAACGAGTTGATCGAGGACCGTATCAGTGACGTGTGTATGGATCAGGGCCCACGCAATGAGCTGGTCGGAGTTCCGTTGGGCCCAGTCACACGTGTACGAGCCAAATTCTTCAAGGAATCCCTCCAAGGCCTTGTTCGAATGGTCCAAGACCAACATGGAGTCCATAGGGATATTGAAGGCCAAGAAGGACACAAGCAAATCATCTACACCCTGATCCAATCCCATGGAGAGTCAAGCGGGCCTCCAAGTGATGGGGCCGAGTAGGGTCTTTAGGCCTTAATGTTGCTTAGAGTTAGATTAACTGCGTAATAGAAGCATGGATCGGCCAATCTAGACACCAAGATGGCCGACTGCTCCTTTAGAGTTTTAGAAACCTCTAGCCTGTAAAAGGGCTTGCTTTGCAAGGGTTTTGGACACCAGTTGGATCAATACAATTTGATTAATATCGATTCTTCTTGTTAAGAGATATTCGAGCCATTTCACTTGCTTTGGCAAGGGTTGTAAGCAATATTGCGTCTCGTCCTAGATTTTTCTACCGACCTATCCATTCGAGTAATCACCTCTGTGGAGTCATCGTTCCAACGCCTATAATTAAATCTTATCGTCCCGCTTGATTCTAGGTTCCGCAATCCAGGCGTTGGACCACCTCGCAACATCCTTGGGCAAGCGAGCTACGTGTCTCGAAACGAGTTGATTAAGGACCGTATCAGTGACGTGTGTATGGATCAGGGCCCACGTAATGAGCTGATCCGAGTTCCATTGGGCCCAGTCACACGTGTACGTTCCAAGTTCTTCAAGGAATACCTCCAAGGCCGTGTTCGAATGGTCCAAGACCAACATGGAGTCCATAGGGATATTGAAGGCCAAGAAGGGTACAAACAAATCATCTACACATTGATCCAAGTCCGTGGAGAGTCAAGCGGGCCTCCAAGTGATTGGGCCGAGTTGGGTCTATAGGCCTTAATGTTGCTTTGGGTTAGATTAACTGCGTAATAGAAGCATGGGTCGGCCAATCTAGACACCAAGATGGCCGACTGCTCCTTTAGGGTTTTAGAAACCTCTAGCCTATAAAAGGGGTGGCTTTGCAAGGGTTTTGGACACAAGTTGGATCATTACAATTTGATTGATGTCGATTCTTCTTGTTAAGAGATATTCGAGGCTTTTCACTTTCTTTGGCAGGGGTTGTAAGCAATATTGCGTCTCGTCCTAGATTGTTCTACCGACCTATCCATTCGAGTAATCACCTCTGTGGAGTCATCGTTCTAACACCTATAATTAAATCTTATCGTCCCGCTTGATTCTAGGTTTCGCGATCCAAGCGTTAGGCCGACTGCTCTTTTAGGGTTTTCGTAGGGTTTTAGTAACCTCTAGCCTATAAATGGGCTTGCATTATAAGGGTCTTGGACACAAGTTGGATCAATAAAGTTTGGTTAATTTCGATTCTTCTTGTCAAGAGAGAGTCGAGCCTTTTTACTTGCCTTTGCAAGGGTTGTGAGCAATCTTGCGTCTCGTCCTAGATTGTTCTACCGACGTATCTATTAGAGTAATCACCACTGTGGAGTCGTCGTTCTACCCCCTATAATCAAATCGTGTTGTCCGTTTGATTCTGGGTTCCGCAATCCAAGCGTTGGATCACCTCGCTAGATACTTGAGCAAACGTGCTTTGTTTCTCGTAACGAGTTGATCAAGGACCGTATCAGTGATGTGTGCATGGATCATGGCCCACAAAATGATCCGGTCAGCGTTCTATTGGGCCTAGTCACACATGCACGAGCCAAGCTCTTAAAGAAATCCCTTCAAGGCCTGGTTCAAATGGTCCAAGACCAACATGGAGTCCATAGGGATATTGAAGGCCTAGAAGGAGACAAGCAAAACATCTACACCATGATCCATGCCCATGGAGAGTCAACCGAGCCTCCAAGTGATTGGGCCGAGTTGGGTCTTTAGGCCTTAATGTTGCTAAGGGTTAGATTAACTGCGTAATAGAAGCATGGGTCGGCCAATCTAGACACCAAGATGGCCGACTGCTCCTTTAGGGTTTTAGAAACCTCTAGCCTATAAAAGGGCTTGCTTTGCAAGGGTTTTGGACACAAGTTGGATAAATACAATTTGATTAATGTCGATTCTTCTTCTTATGAGATATTCGAGCCTTTTCACTTGCTTTGGCATGGGTTGTAAGCAATATTGCGTCTCGTCCTATATTGTTCTACCGACCTATCCATTCGAGTAATCACCTCTGTGGAGTCATCGTTCCTTCGCCTATAATGAAATCTTATCGTCCCGCTTGATTCCAGGTTCTGCAATCCAAGCGTTGGACCGCCTCACTAGATCCTTGGGCAAACGTGCAACGTGTCTCGAAACGAGTTGATGGAGGACCGTATCAGTGACGTGTGTATGGATCAGGGCCCACGCAATGAGCTGGTCGGAGTTCCATTGGGCCCAGTCACACGTGTACGAGCCAAGTTCTTCAAGGAATCCCTCCAAGGCCTTGTTCGAATGGTCCAAGACCAACATGGAGTCCATAGGGATATTGAAGGCGAAGAAGGATACAAGCAAATCATCTACACCCCGATCCAATCCCATGGAGAGTCAAGCGGTCCTCCAAGTGATGGGGCCGAGTAGGGTCTTTAGGCCTTAATGTTGCTTAGAGTTAGATTAACTGCGTAATAGAAGCATGGATCGGCCAATCTAGACACCAAGATGGCCGACTGCTCCTTTAGAGTTTTAGAAACCTCTAGCCTATAAAAGGGCTTGCTTTGCAAGGGTTTGGGACACCAGTTGGATCAATACAATTTGATTAATATCGATTCTTCTTGTTAAGAGATATTCGAGCCATTTCACTTGCTTTGGCAAGGGTTGTAAGCAATATTGCGTCTCGTCCTAGATTTTTCTACCGACCTATCCATTCGAGTAATCACCTCTGTGGAGTCATCGTTCCAACGCCTATAATTAAATCTTATCGTCCCGCTTGATTCTAGGTTCCGCAATCCAGGCGTTGGACCACCTCGCTAGATCCTTGGGCAAGCGTGCTACGTGTCTCGAAACGAGTTGATTAAGGACCGTATCAGTGACGTGTGTATGGATCAGGGCCCACGTAATGAGATGATCCGAGTTCCATTGGGCCCAGTCACACGTGTTTGTTCCAAGTTCTTCAAGGAATCCCTCCAAGGCCGTGTTCAAGTGGTCCAAGACCAACATGGAGTCCATAGGGATATTGAAGGCCAAGAAGGGTACAAACAAATCATCTACACATTGATCCAAGTCCGTGGAGAGTCAAGCGGGCCTCCAAGTGATTGGGCCGAGTTGGGCCTTTAGGCCTTAATGTTGCTTTGGGTTAGATTAACTGCGTAATAGAAGCATGGGTCGGCCAATCTAGACACCAAGATGGCCGACTGCTCCTTTAGTGTTTTAGAAACCTCTAGCCTATAAAAGGGCTTGCTTTGCAAGGGTTTTGGACACAAGTTGGATAAATACAATTTGATTAATGTCGATTCTTCTTCTTAAGAGATATTCGAGCCTTTTCACTTGCTTTGGCATGGGTTGTAAGCAATATTGCGTCTCGTCCTAGATTGTTCTACCGACCTATCCATTCGAGTAATCACCTCTGTGGAGTCATCGTTCCAACGCCTATAATTAAATCTTATCGTCCCGCTTGATTCTAGGTTCTGTAATCCAAGCGTTGGACCACCTCGCTAGATCCTTGGGCAAACGTGCAACGTGTCTCGAAACGAGTTGATCGAGGACCGTATCAGTGACGTGTGTATGGATCAGGGCCTACGCAATGAGCTGGTCGGAGTTCCGTTGGGCCCAGTCACACGTGTACGAGCCAAGTTCTTCAAGGAATCCCTCCAAGGCCTTGTTCGAATGGTCCAAGACCAACATGGAGTCCATAGGGATATTGAAGTGCAAGAAGGATACAAGACAAATCATCAACACCATGATCCAAACCCGTGGTGAGTCAAGCGGGCCTCCAAGTGATTGGGCCGAGTTGGATCTTTAGGCCTTAATGTTGCTTAGGGTTAGATTAACTGCGTAATAGAAGCATGGGTCGGCCAATCTAGACACCAAGATGGCCGACTGCTCCTTTAGGGTTTTAGAAACCTCTAGCCTATGAAAGGGCTTGCTTTGCAAGGGTTTTGGACACAAGTTGGATCAATACAATTTGATTTATGTCGATTCTTCCTGTTAAGAGATATTCGAGCCTTTTAACTTGCTTTGGCAAGGGTTGTATGCAATATTGCGTACCGTCCTAGATTGTTCTACCGACCTATCCATTCGAGTAATCACCTCTGTGAAGTCATCGTTCTAACGCCTATAATTGAATCTTATCATCCAGCTTGATTCTTGGTTCCACAATCCAAGCGTTGGACCACCTCGCTAGATCCTTGGGCAAACGTGCTACGTGTCTCGAAACGAGTTGATTAAGGACCGTATCAGTGACGTGTGTATGGATCAGGGCCCACGTAATGAGCTCATCCGAGTTCCATTGGGCCCAGTCACACGTGTACGTTCCAAGTTCTTCAAGGAATCCATCCAAGGCCTTGTTCGAATGGTCCAAGACCAACATGGAGTCCATAGGGATATTGAAGGCCAAGAAGGGTACAAACAAATCATCTACACATTGATCCAAGTCCGTGGAGAGTCAAGCGGGCCTCCAAGTGATTGGGCCGAGTTGGGTCTTTAGGCCTTAATGTTGCTTTGGGTTAGATTAACTGCGTAATAGAAGCATCGGTCGGCCAATCTAGACACCAAGATGGCCGACTGCCCCTTTAGGGTTTTAGAAACCTCTAGCCTATAAAAGGGCTTGCTTTGCAAGGGTTTTGGACACAAGTTGGATCAATACAATTTGATTGATGTCGATTCTTCTTGTTAAGAGATATTCGAGCCTTTTCACTTTCTTTGGCAGGGGTTGTAAGCAATATTGCGTCTCGTCCTAGATTGTTCTACCGACCTATCCATTCGAGTAATCACCTCTGTGGAGTCATCGTTCTAACGCCTATAATTAAATCTTATCGTCCTGCTTGATTCTAGGTTCAGCTATCCAAGCGTTGGACCACCTCGCTAGATCCTTGGGGAAACGTGCTACGTGTCTCGAAACGAGTTTATGGAGGACCGTATCAATGACGTGTGTATGGATCAGGGCCCACACAATGAGCTGGTCCGAGTTCCATTGGGCCCAGTCACACGTGTACGAGCCAAGTTCTTCAAGGAATCCCTCCAAGGCCTTGTTCGAATGGTCCAAGACCAGCATGGAGTCCATAGGGTTATTGAATGCCAAGAAGGATACAAGCTAATCATCTGCACCATGATCCAAGCCTATGGAGAGTCAAGCGGGCCTCCAAGTGATTGGGCCAATTAGGGTATTTAGGCCTTAATGTTGCTTAGGGTTGGATTAACTACGTAGTAGAAGCATGGGCCGGCCCGTCTTGATACCAAGATGCCCGACTGCTCATTTAAGGTTTTCGTAGGGTTTTAGTAACCTCTAGCCTATAAAAGGGCTTGCATTATAAGGGTTTTGGACACAAGTTGGATCAATAAAGTTTGGTCAATTTCGATTCTTCTTGTCAAGAGAGAGTCGAGCCTTTTTACTTGCCTTTGCAAGGGTTGTGAGCAATCTTGCGTCTCGTCCTAGAATGTTCTACCGACGTATCTATTAGAGTAATCACCACTGTGGAGTCGTCGTTCTACCCCCTATAATCAAATCGTGTTGTCCGTTTGATTCTGGGTTCCGCAATCCAAGCGTTGGATCACCTCGCTAGATACTTGAGCAAACGTGCTTTGTTTCTCGTAACGAGTTGATCAAGGACCGTATCAGTGATGTGTGCATGGATCATGGCCCACAAAATGATCCGGTCAGAGTTCTATTGGGCCTAGTCACACATGCACGAGCCAAGCTCTTAAAGAAATCCCTCCAAGGCCTGGTTCAAATGGTCCAAGACCAACATGGTGTCCATAGGGATATTGAAGGCCTAGAAGGAGACAAGCAAAACATCTACACCATGATCCATGCCCATGGAGAGTCAAGCGAGCCTCCAAGTGATTGGGCCGAGTTGGGTCTTTAGGCCTCAATGTTGCTTAGGGTTAGATTAACTGCGTAATAGAAGCATGGGTCGGCCAATCTAGACACCAAGATGGCCGACTGCTCCTTTAGGGGTTTAGAAACCTCTAGCCTATAAAAGGGCTTGCTTTGCAAGGGTTTTGGACACAAGTTGGATAAATACAATTTGATTAATGTCGATTCTTCTTCTTAAGAGATATTCGAGCCTTTTCACTTGTTTTGGCATGGGTTGTAAGCAATATTGCGTCTCGTCCTAGATTGTTCTACCGACCTATCCATTCGAGTAATCACCTCTGTGGAGTCATCGTTCCAACGCCTATAATGAAATCTTATCGTCCCGCTTGATTCTAGGTTCTGCAATCCAAGTGTTGGACCACCTCGCTAGATCCTTGGGCAAACGTGCAACGTGTCTCGAAACGAGTTGATCGAGGACCGTATCAGTGACGTGTGTATGGATCAGGGCCCACGCAATGAGCTGGTCGGAGTTCCGTTGGGCCCAGTCACACGTGTACGAGCCAAGTTCTTCAAGGAATCCCTCCAAGGCCTTGTTCGAATGGTCCAAACCAACATGGAGTCCATAGGGATATTGAAGTGCAAGAAGGATACAAGACAAATCATCAACACCATGATCCAAACCCGTGGTGAGTCAAGCGGGCCTCCAAGTGATTGGGCCGAGTTGGATCTTTAGGCCTTAATGTTGCTTAGGGTTAGATTAACTGCGTAATAGAAGCATGGGTCGGCCAATCTAGACACCAAGATGGCCGACTGCTCCTTTAGGGTTTTAGAAACCTCTAGCCTATGAAAGGGCTTGCTTTGCAAGGGTTTTGGACACAAGTTGGATCAATACAATTTGATTTATGTCGATTCTTCCTGTTAAGAGATATTCGAGCCTTTTAACTTGCTTTGGCAAGGGTTGTATGCAATATTGCGTACAGTCCTAGATTGTTCTACCGACCTATCCATTCGAGTATTCACCTCTGTGGAGTCATCGTTCCAACGCCTATAATTAAATCTTATCGTCCCGCTTGATTCTAGGTTCCGCAATCCAGGCGTTGGACCACTTCGCTAGATCCTTGGGCAAGCGTGCTACGTGTCTCGAAACGAGTTGATCGAGGACCGTATCAGTGATGTGTGTATGGATCAGGGCCCACGCAATGAGTTGGTCGGAGTTCCATTGGGCCCAGTCACACGTGTACGAGCCAAGTTCTTCAAGGAATCCCTCCAAGGCCTTGTTCGAATGGTCCAAGACCAACATGGAGACCATAGGGATATTGAAGGCCAAGAAGGATACAAGCAAATCATCTACACCCTGATCCAATCCCATGGAGAGTCAAGCGGGCCTCCAAGTGATGGGGCCGAGTAGGGTCCTTAGGCCTTAATGTTGCTTAGAGTTAGATTAACTGCGTAATAGAAGCATGGATCGGCTAATCTAGACACCAAGATGACCGAATGCTCCTTTAAAGTTTTAGAAACCTCTAGCCTGTAAAAGGGCTTGCTTTGCAAGGGTTTTGGACACCAGTTGGATCAATACAATTTGATTAATATCGATTCTTCTTGTTAAGAGATATTCGAGCCATTTCACTTGCTTTGGCAAGGGTTGTAAGCAATATTGCGTCTCGTCCTAGATTTTTCTACCGACCTATCCATTCGAGTAATCACCTCTGTGGAGTCATCGTTCCAACGCCTATAATTAAATCTTATCGTCCCGCTTGATTCTAGGTTCCGCAATCCAGGCGTTGGACCACCTCGCTAGATCCTTGGGCAAGCGTGCTACGAGTCTCGAAACGAGTTGATGGAGGACTGTATCAGTGACGTGTGTATGGATCTGGGCCCACGCAATGAGCTGGTCCGAGTTCCATTGGGCCCAGTCACACGTGTACTTTCCAAGTTCTTCAAGGAATCCCACCAAGGCCTTGTTCGAATGGTCCAAGACCAACATGGAGTCCATAGGGATATTGAAGGCCAAGAAGGATACAAGCAAATCATCTACACCATGATCCAAACCCGTGGAGAGTCAAGCGGGCCTCCAAGTGATTGGGCCGAGTTGGATCTTTAGGCCTTAATGTTGCTTAGGGTTAGATTAACTGCGTAATAGAAGCATGGGTCGGCCAATCTAGACACCAAGATGGCCGACCGCTCCTTTAGGGTTTTAGAAACAGCTAGCCTTTGAAAGGGCTTGCTTTGCAAGGGTTTTGGACACAAGTTGGATCAATACAATTTGATTTATGTCGATTCTTCTTGTTAAGAGATATTCGAGCCTTTTCACTTGCTTTGGCAAGGGTTGTCTGCAATATTGCGTACCGTCCTAAATTGTTCTACCGACCTATCCATTCGAGAAATCACCTCTGTGGAGTCATCGTTCCAACGCCTATAATTGAATCTTATCATCCCGCTTGATTCTCGGTTCCACAATCCAAGCGTTGGACCACCTCGCTAGATACTTGGCAAACGCGCTACGTGTCTCGAAACGAGTTGATCGAGGACCGTATCAGTGACGTGTGTATGGATCAGGGCCCACGCAATGAGCTAATCCGGTTCCATTTGGCCCAGTCACACGTGTACGAGCCAAGTTCTTCAAGGAATCCCTCCAAGGCCTTGTTCGAATGGTCCAAGACCAACATGGAGTCCATAGGGATATTGAAGGCCAAGAAGGATACAAGCAAATCGTATACACCATGATCCAAGCCTATGGAGAGTCAAGCGGGCCTCCAAGTGATTGGGCCGAGTAGGGTCTCTAGGCCTTAATGTTGCTTAGGGTTGCATTAACTAATTAGTAGAAGCATGGGCCGGCCCGTCTTGATACCAAGATGGCCGATTGCTCTTTTAGGGTTTTCGTAGGGTTTTAGTAACCTCTAGCCTATAAATGGGCTTGCATTATAAGGGTCTTGGATACAAGTTGGATCAATAAAGTTTGGTTAATTTCGATGCTTCTTGTCAAGAGAGAGTCGAGCCTTTTTCCTTGCCTTTGCAAGGGTTGTGAGCAATCTTGCGTCTCGTCCTAGATTGTTCTACCGACGTATCTATTAGAGTAATCACCATTGTGGAGTCGTCGTTCTACCCCCTATAATCAAATCGTGTTGTCCGTTTGATTCTAGGTTCCGCAATCCAAGCATTGGATCACCTCGCTAGATACTTGAGCAAACGTGCTATGTGTCTCGTAACGAGTTGATCAAGGACCGTATCAGTGATGTGTGCGTGGATCCTGGCCCACAAAATGATCCGGTCCGAGTTCTATTGGGCCTAGTCACACATGCACGAGCCAAGCTCTTAAAGAAATCCCTCCAAGGCCTTGTTCAAATGGTCCAAGACCAACATGGAGTCCACAGGGATATTGAAGGCCTATAAGGAGACAAGCAAAACATCTACACCATGATCCAAGCCCATGGAGAGTCAAGCGAGCCTCCAAGTGATTGGGCCGAGTTGGGTCTTTAGGCCTTAATGTTGCTTAGGGTTAGATTAACTGCGTAACAGAAGCATGGGTCGGCCAATCTGTACACCAAGATGGCCGACTGCTCCTTTAGGGTTTTAGAAACCTCTAGCCTATAAAAGCGCTTGCTTTGCAAGGGTTTTGGACACAAGTTGGTTCAATACAATTTGATTAATGTCGATTCTTCTTGTTAAGAGATATTCGAGCCTTTTCACTTGCTTTGGCATGGGTTGTAAGCAATATTGCATCTCGTCCCAGATTGTTCTACTGACCTATCCATTCGAGTAATCACCTCTGTGGAGTCATCGTTCTAACGCCTGTAATTAAATCTTATCGTCCCTCTTGATTCTAGGTTCCGCAATCCAAGCGTTGGACCACCTCGCTAGATACTTGGGCAAGTGTGCTACGTGTCTCCAAACGAGTTCATTAAGGACCGTATCAGTGACGTGTGTATGGATCCGGGCCCACGCAATGAGCTGATCCGAGTTCCATTGGGCCCAGTCACACGTGTACGATCCAAGTTCTTCAAGGAATCCCTGCAAGGCCTTGTTCGAATGGTCCAAGACCAACATGGAGTCCATAGGGATATTCAAGGCCAAGAAGGATACAAGCAAATCATCTACACAATGATCCAACCCCGTGGAGAGTCAAACGGGCCTCCAAGTGATTGGGCCGAGTTGGGGCTTTTGGCCTGAATGTTGCTTAGGGTTAAATTAATTGCGTAATAGAAGCATGGTTCGGCCAATCTAGACACCAAGATGGCCGACTACTCCTTTATGGTTTTAGAAACCCCTAGACTATAAAAGGGCTTGCTTTGCAAGGGTTTTGGACACAAGTTGGATCAATACAATTTGATTAATGTCGATTCTTCTTGTGGAGAGATATTCGAGCCTTTTCACTTGCTTTGGCAAGGGTTGTAAGCAATATTGCATCTCGTCCTAGATTTTTCTACCGACCGATCCATTCGAGTAATCACCTCTGTGGAGTCATCGTTCTAACGCCTATAATTGAATCTTATCATCCCGCCTGATTCTAGGTTCCACAATCCAAGCGTTGGACCACCTCGCTAGATCCTTGGGCAAGCGTGCTACATGTCTCGAAACGAGTTGATGGAGGACCGTATGAGTGACGTGTGTATGGATCTGGGCCCACGCAATGAGCTGGTCCGAGTTCCATTGGGCCCAGTCACACGTGTACGATCCAAGTTCTTCAAGGAATCCCTCCAAGGCTTTGTTCGAATGGTCCAAGACCAACATGGAGTCCATAGGGATATTGAAGGCCAAGAAGGATACAAGCAAATCATCTACACATTGATCCAAGCCCATGGATAGTCAAGCGGGCCTCCAAATGATTGGGCCGAGTTGGGGCTTTTGGCCTGAATGTTGCTTAGGGTTAGATTAATTGCGTAATAGAAGCATGGGTCGGCCAATCTAGACACCAAGATGGCCGACTACTCCTTTAGGGTTTTAGAAACCCCTAGACTATAAAAGGGCTTGCTTTGAAAGGGTTTTGGACACAAGTTGGATCAATACAATTTGATTAATGTCAATTCTTCTTGTTAAGAGATATTCGAGCCTTTTCACTTGGTTTGGCAAGGGTTGTAAGCAATATTCCGTCCCGTCCTCGATTTTTTTACCGACCTATCCATTCGAGTAATCACCTCTGTGGAGTCATCGTCCCGCTTGATTCTCGGTTCCGCAATCCAGGCGTTGGACCACCTCGCTAGATCATTGGGCAAGCGTGCTACGTGTCTCGAAACGAGTTGATGGAGGACCGTATCAGTGACGTGTGTATGGATCTGGGCCCACGCAATGAGCTGGTCCGAGTTCCATTGGGCCCAGTCACACGTGTACGATCCAAGTTCTTCAAGGAATCCCACCAAGGCCTTGTTCGAATGGTCCAAGACCAACATGGAGTCCATAGGGATATTGAAGGCCAAGAAGGATACAAGCAAATCATCTACACCATGATCCAAACCCGTGGAGAGTCAAGCGGGCCTCCAAGTGATTGGGCCGAGTTGGATCTTTAGGCCTTAATGTTGCTTAGGGTTAGATTAACTGCGTAATAGAAGCATGTGTCAGCCAATCTAGACACCAAGATGGCCGACTGCTCCTTTAGGGTTTTATAAACCTCTAGCCTATGAAAGGGCTTGCTTTGCAAGGGTTTTGGACACAAGTTGGATCAATACAATTTGATTTATGTCGATTCTTCTTGTTAAGAGATATTCGAGCCTTTTCACTTGCTTTGGCAAGGGTTGTATGCAATATTCCGTACCATCCTAGATTGTTCTACCGACCTATCCATTCGAGTAATCACCTCTGTGGAGTCATCGTTCTAACGCCTATAATTGAATCTTATCATCCCGCTTGATTCTAGATTCCACAATCCAAGCGTTGGACCACCTCGCTAGATCCTTGGGCAAACGTGCTACGTGTCTCGAAACGAGTTGATCGAGGACCGTATCAATGTCGTGTGTATGGATCAGGGCCCACGCAATGAGCTAATCCGGTACCATTAGGCCCAGTCACACGTGTATGAGCCAAGTTCTTCAAGGAATCCCTCCAAGGCCTTGTTCGAATGGTCCAAGACCAGCATGGAGTCCATAGGGATATTGAATGCCAAGAAGGATACAAGCAAATCATCTACACCATGATCCAAGCCTATGGAGAGTCAAGCGGGCCTCCAAGTGATTGGGCCGAGTAGGGTCTTTAGGCCATAATGTTGCTTAGGGTTGGATTAACTACGTAGTAGAAGCATGGGCCGGCCCGTCTTGATACCAAGATGGCCGATTGCTCTTTTAGGGTTTTTGTAGGGTTTTAGTAACCTCTAGCGTATAAAAGGGCTTGCATTATAAGGGTTTTGGACACAAGTTGGATCAATAAAGTTTGGTTAATTTCGATTCTTCTTGTCAAGAGAGAGTCGAACCTTTTTACTTGCCTTTACAAGGGTTGTGAGCAATCTTGCGTCTCGTCCTAGATGGTTCTACCGACGTATCTATTAGAGTAATCACCACTGTGGAGTCGTCGTTCTACCCCCTATAATCAAATCGTGTTGTCCGTTTGATTCTAGGTTCCGCAATCCAAGCGTTGGATCACCTCGCTAGATACTTGAGCAAACGTGCTATGTTTCTCGTAACGAGTTGATCAAGGACCGTATCAGTGATGTGTGCATGGATCATGGCCCACAAAATGATCCGGTCAGAGTTCTATTGGGCCTAGTCACACATGCACGAGCCAAGCTCTTAAAGAAATCCCTCCAAGGCCTGGTTCAAATGGTCCAAGACCAACATGGGGTCCATAGGGATATTGAAGGCCTAGAAGGAGACAAGCAAAACATCTACACCATGATCCATGCCCATGGAGAGTCAAGCGAGCCTCCAAGTGATTGGGCCGAGTTGGGTCTTTAGGCCTTAATGTTGCTTAGGGTTAGATTAACTGCGTAATAGAAGCATGGGTCGGCCAATCTAGACACCAAGATGGCCGACTGCTCCTTTAGGGTTTTAGAAACCTCTAGCCTATAAAAGAGCTTGCTTTGCAAGGGTTTTGGACACAAGTTGGATCAATACAATTTGATTAATGTCGATTCTTCTTCTTAAGAGATATTCGAGCCTTTTCACTTGCTTTGGCATGGGTTGTAAGCAATATTGCGTCTCGTCCTAGATTGTTCTACCGACCTATCCATTCGAGTAATCACCTCTGTGGAGTCATCGTTCCAACGCCTATAATGAAATCTTATCGTCCCGCTTGATTCTAGGTTTTGCAATCCAAGCGTTGGACCGCCTCGCTAGATCCTTGGGCAAACGTGCAACGTGTCTCGAAACGAGTTGATGGAGGACCGTATCAGTGACGTGTGTATGGATCAGGGCCCACGCAATGAGCTGGTCGGAGTTCCATTGGGCCCAGTCACACGTGTACGAGCCAAGTTCTTCAAGGAATCCCACCAAGGCCTTGTTCGAATGGTCCAAGACCAACATGGAGTCCATAGGGATATTGAAGGCGAAGAAGGATACAAGCAAATCATCTACACCCTGATCCAATCCCATGGAGAGTCAAGCGGTCCTCCAAGTGATGGGGCCGAGTAGGGTCATTAGGCCTTAATGTTGCTTAGAGTTAGATTAACTGCGTAATAGAAGCATGGATCGACCAATCTAGACACCAAGATGGCCGACTGCTCCTTTAGAGTTTTAGAAACCTCTAGCCTGTAAAAGGGCTTGCTTTGCAAGGGTTTTGGACACCAGTTGGATCAATACAATTTGATTAATATCGATTCTTCTTGTTAAGAGATATTCGAGCCATTTCACTTGCTTTGGCAAGGGTTGTAAGCAATATTGCGTCTCGTCCTAGATTTTTCTACCAACCTATCCATTCGAGTAATCACCTCTGTGGAGTCATCGTTCCAACGCCTATAATTAAATCTTATCGTCCCGCTTGATTCTAGGTCCCGCAATCCAGGCGTTGGACCACCTCGCTAGATCCTTGGGCAAGCGTGCTACGGGTCTCGAAACGAGTTGATTAAGGACCGTATCAGTGACGTGTGTATGGATCAGGGCCCACGTAATGAGATGATCCGAGTTCCATTGGGCCCAGTCACACGTGTACGTTCCAAGTTCTTCAAGGAATCCCTCCAAGGCCTTGTTCAAATGCTCCAAGACCAACATGGAGTCCATAGGGATATTGAAGGCCAAGAAGGGTACAAACAAATCATCTACACATTGATCCAAGTCCGTGGAGAGTCAAGCGGGCCTCCAAGTGATTGGGCCGAGTTGGATCTTTAGGCCTTAATGTTGCTTAGGGTTAGATTAACAGCGTAATAGAAGCATGGTCGGCCAATATAGAAACCAAGATGGCCGACTGCTCTTTTAGGGTTTTCGTAGGGTTTTAGTAACCTCTAGCCTATAAATGGGCGTGCATTATAAGGGTCTTGGACACAAGTTGGATCAATAATGTTTGGTTAATTTCGATTCTTCTTGTCAAGAGAGAGTCAAGCCTTTTTACTTGCCTTTGCAAGGGGTGTGAACAATATTGCTTCTCGTCCTAGATTGTTCTACCGACGTATCTATTTGAGTAATCACCATTGTGGAGTCGTCGTTCTACCCCCTATAATCAAATCGTGTTGTCCGTTTGATTCTAGGTTCCGGAATCCAAGCGTTGGATCATCTCGCTAGAAATTTGAGCAAACGTGCTATGTGTCTCGTAACGAGTTGATCAAGGACCGTATTAGTGATGTGTGCGTGGATCATGGCCCACAAAATGATCCGGTCCGAGTTCTATTGGGCCTAGTCACACATGCACGAGCCAAGCTCTTAAAGAAATCTCTCCAAGGCCTTGTTCAAATGGTCCAAGACCAACATGGAGTCCACAGGGATATTGAAGGCCTATAAGGAGACAAGCAAAACATCTACACCATGATCCAAGCCCATGGAGAGTCAAGCGAGCCTCCAAGTGATTGGGCCGAGTTGGGTCTTTAGGCCTTAATGTTGCTTAGGGTTAGATTAACTGCGTAATAGAAGCATGGGTCGGCCAATCTAGACACCAAGATGGCCGACTGCTCCTTTAGGGTTTTAGAAACCTCTAGCCTATAAAAGGGCTTGCTTTGCAAGGGTTTTGGACACAAGTTGGATCAATACAATTTGATTAATGTCGATTCTTCTTGTTAAGAGATATTCGAGCCTTTTCACGTGCTTTGGCAAGGGTTGTATGCAATATTGCGTCTCGTCGTAGATTGTTCTACTGACCTATCCATTCGAGTAATCACCTCTGTGGAGTCATCGTTCGAACGCCTATAATTAAATCTTATCGTCCCGCTTGATTCTAGGTTCCGTAATCGAAGCGTTGGACCACCTCGCTAGATCCTTGGGCAAGCGTGCTACGTGTCTCGAAACGAGTTCATTAAGGACCGTATCAGTGACGTGTGTATGGATCCGGGCCCGCGCAATGAGCTGATCCGAGTTCCATTGGGCCCAGTCACACGTGTACGATCCAAGTTCTTCAAGGAATCCCTGCAAGGCCTTGTTCGAATGGGCCAAGACCGTCATGGAGTCCATAGGGATATTGAAGGCCAAGAAGGATACAAGCAAATCATCTACACAATGATCCAAGCCCATGGAGAGTCAAGCGGGCCTCCAAGTGATTGGGCCGTGTAGGGTCTTTAGGCCTTAATGTTGCTTAGGGTTGGATTAACTACGTAGTAGAAGCATGGGCCGGCCCGTCTTGATACCAAGATGCCCGACTGCTCATTTAGGGTTTTCGTAGGGTTTTAGTAACCTCTAGCCTATAAAAGGGCTTGCATTATAAGGGTTTTGGACACAAGTTGGATCAATCACAAGTTGGATCAATAAAGTTTGGTTAATTTCGATTCTTCTTGTCAAGAGAGAGTCGAGCCTTTTTACTTGCCTTTGCAAGGGTTGTCAGCAATCTTGCGTCTCGTCCTAGATTGTTCCACCGACGTATCTATTAGAGTAATCACCACTGTGGATTCGTCGTTCTACCCCCTATAATCAAATCGTGTTGTACGTTTGATTCTAGGTTCCGTAATCCAAGCGTTGGATCACCTCGCTAGATACTTGAGCAAACGTGCTATGTTTCTCGTAACGAGTTGATCAAGGACCGTATCAGTGATGCGTGCATGGATCATGGCCCACAAAATGATCCGGTCAGAGTTCTATTGGGCCTAGTCACACATGCACGAGCCAAGCTCTTAAAGAAATCCCTCCAAGGCCTGGTTCAAATGGTCCAAGACCAACATGGGGTCCATAGGGATATTGAAGGCCTTGAAGGAGACAAGCAAAACATCTACACCATGATCCATGCCCATGGAGAGTCAAGCGAGCCTCCAAGTGATTGGGCCGAGTTGGGTCTTTAGGCCTTAATGTTGCTTAGGGTTAGATTAACTGCGTAATAGAAGCATGGGTCGGCCAATCTAGACACCAAGATGGCCGACTGCTCCTTTAGGGTTTTAGAAACCTCTAGCCTATAAAAGGGCTTGCTTTGCAAGGGTTTTGGACACAAGTTGGATCAATACAATTTGATTAATGTCGATTCTTCTTCTTAAGAGATATTCGACCCTTTTCACTTGCTTTGGCATGGGTTGTAAGCAATATTGCGTCTCGTCCTAGATTGTTCTACCGACCTATCCATTCGAGTAATCACCTCTGTGGAGTCATCGTTCCAACGCCTATAATGAAATCTTATCGTCCCGCTTGATTCTGGGTTCTGCAATCCAAATGTTGGACCACCTCGCTAGATCCTTGGGCAAACGTGCAACGTGTCTCGAAACGAGTTGATCGAGGACCGTATCAGTGACGTTTGTATGGATCAGGGCCCACGCAATGAACTGGTCGGAGTTTCATTGGGCCCAGTCACACGTGTACAAGCCAAGTTCTTCAAGGAATCCCTCCAAGGCCTTGTTCGAATGGTCCAAGACCAACATGGAGTCCATAGGGATATTGAAGGCCAAGAAGGATACAAGCAAATCATCTACACCCTGATCCAATCCCACGGAGAGTCAAGCGGGCCTCCAAGTGATGGGGCCGAGTAGGGTCCTTAGGCCTTAATGTTGCTTAGAGTTAGATTAACTGCGTAATAGAAGCATGGATCGGCCAATCTAGACACCAAGATGGCCGACTGCTCCTTTAGAGTTTTAGAAACCTCTAGCCTGTAAAAGGGCTTGCTTTGCAAGGGTTTTGGACACCAGTTGGATCAATACAATTTGATTAATATCGATTCTTCTTGTTAAGAGATATTCGAGCCATTTCACTTAATTTGGCAAGGGTTGTAAGCAATATTGCGTCTCGTCCTAGATTTTTCTACCGACCTATCCATTCGAGTAATCACCTCTGTGGAGTCATCGTTCCAACGCCTATAATTAAATCTTATCGTCCCGCTTGATTCTAGGTTCCGCAATCCAGGCTTTGGACTACCTCGCTAGATCCTTGGGCAAGCGTGCTACGTGTCTCGAAACGAGTTGATGGAGGACCGTATAAGTGACGTGTGTATGGATCTAGGCCCACGCAATGAGCTGGTCCGAGTTCCATTGGGCCCAGTCACACGTGTACGATCCAAGTTCTTCAAGGAATCCCACCAAGGCCTTGTTCGAATGGTCCAAGACCAACATGGAGTCCATAGGGATATTGAAGGCCGAGAAGGATACAAGCAAAACATCTACACCATGATCCAAACCCGTGGAGAGTCAAGCGGGCCTCCAAGTGATTGGGCCGAGTTGGATCTTTAGGCCTTAATGTTGCTTAGGGTTAGATTAACTGCGTAATAGAAGCATGGGTCGGCCAATCTAGACACCAAGATGGCCGACTGCTCCTTTAGGGTTTTAGAAACCTCTAGCCTATAAAAGGGCTTGCTTTGCAAGGGTTTTGGACACAAGTTGGATCAATACAATTTGATTAATGTCGATTCTTCTTCTTAAGAGATATTCGACCCTTTTCACTTGCTTTGGCATGGGTTGTAAGCAATATTGCGTCTCGTCCTAGATTGTTCTACCGACCTATCCATTCGAGTAATCACCTCTGTGGAGTCATCGTTCCAACGCCTATAATGAAATCTTATCGTCCCGCTTGATTCTGGGTTCTGCAATCCAAGCGTTGGACCACCTCGCTAGATCCTTGGGCAAACGTGCAACGTATCTCGAAACGAGTTGATCGAGGACCGTATCAGTGACGTGTGTATGGATCAGGGCCCACGCAATGAGCTGGTCGGAGTTTCATTGGGCCCAGTCACACGTGTACAAGCCAAGTTCTTCAAGGAATCCCTCCAAGGCCTTGTTCGAATGGTCCAAGACCAACATGGAGTCCATAGGGATATTGAAGGCCAAGAAGGATACAAGCAAATCATCTACACCCTGATCCAATCCCATGGAGAGTCAAGCGGGCCTCCAAGTGATGGGGCCGAGTAGGGTCCTTAGGCCTTAATGTTGCTTAGAGTTAGATTAACTGCGTAATAGAAGCATGGATCGGCCAATCTAGACACCAAGATGGCCGACTGCTCCTTTAGAGTTTTAGAAACCTCTAGCCTGTAAAAGGGCTTGCTTTGCAAGGGTTTTGGACACCAGTTGGATCAATACAATTTGATTAATATCGATTCTTCTTGTTAAGAGATATTTGAGCCATTTCACTTGCTTTGGCAAGGGTTGTAAGCAATATTGCGTCTCGTCCTAGATTTTTCTACCGACCTATCCATTCGAGTAATCACCTCTGTGGAGTCATCGTTCCAACGCCTATAATTAAATCTTATCGTCCCGCTTGATTCTAGGTTCCGCAATCCAGGCTTTGGACTACCTCGCTAGATCCTTGGGCAAGCGTGCTACGTGTCTCGAAACGAGTTGATGGGGGACCGTATAAGTGACGTGTGTATGGATCTAGGCCCACGCAATGAGCTGGTCCGAGTTCCATTGGGCCCAGTCACACGTGTACGATCCAAGTTCTTCAAGGAATCCGACCAAGGCCTTGTTCGAATGGTCCAAGACCAACATGGAGTCCATAGGGATATTGAAGGCCGAGAAGGATACAAGCAAAACATCTACACCATGATCCAAACCCGTGGAGAGTCAAGCGGGCCTCCAAGTGATTGGGCCGAGTTGGATCTTTAGGCCTTAATGTTGCTTAGGGTTAGATTAACTGCGTAATAGAAGCATGGGTCGGCCAATCTAGACACCAAGATGGCCGACTGCTCCTTTAGGGTTTTAGAAACCGCTAGCCTATGAAAGGGCTTGCTTTGCAAGGGTTTTGGACACAAGTTGGATCAATACAATTTGATTTATGTCGATTCTTCTTGTTAAGAGATATTCGAGCCTTTTCACTTGCTTTGGCAAGGGTTGTATGCAATATTGCGTACCGTCCTAGATTGTTCTACCGACCTATCCATTCGAGAAATCACCTCTGTGGAGTCATCGTTCCAACGCCTATAATTGAATCTTATCATCCCGCTTGATTCTCGGTTCCACAATCCAAGCGTTGGACCACCTCGCTAGATACTTGGGCAAACGCGCTACGTGTCTCGAAACGAGTTGATCGAGGACCGTATCAGTGACGTGTGTATGGATCAGGGCCCAAGCAATGAGCTAATCCGGTTCCATTAGGCCCAGTCACACGTGTACGAGCCAAGTTCTTCAAGGAATCCCTCCAAGGCCTTGTTCGAATGGTCCAAGACCAACATGGAGTCCATAGGGATATTGAAGGCCAAGAAGGATACAAGCAAATCATATACACCATGATCCAAGCCTATGGAGAGTCAAGCGGGCCTCCAAGTGATTGGGCCGAGTAGGGTCTTTAGGCCTTAATGTTGCTTGGGGTTGCATTAACTAATTAGTAGAAGCATGGGCCGGCCCGTCTTGATACCAAGATGGCCGATTGCTCTTTTAGGGTTTTCGTAGGGTTTTAGTAACCTCTAGCCTATAAATGGGCTTGCATTATATGGGTCTTGGACACAAGTTGGATCAATAAAGTTTGGTTAATTTCGATTCTTCTTGTCAAGAGAGAGTCGAGCCTTTTTACTTGCCTTTGCAAGGGTTGTGAGCAATCTTGCGTCTCGTCCTAGATTGTTCTACCGACGTATCTATTAGAGTAATCACCATTGTGGAGTCGTCGTTCTACCCCCTATAATCAAATCGTGTTGTCTGTTTGATTCTAGGTTCCGCAATCCAAGCGTTGGATCACCTCGCTAGATACTTGAGCAAACGTGCTATGTGTCTCGTAACGAGTTGATCAAGGACCGTATCAGTGATGTGTGCGTTGATCATGGCCCACAAAATGATCCGGTCCGAGTTCTATTGGGCCTAGTCACACATGCACGAGCCAAGCTCTTAAAGAAATCCCTCCAAGGCCTTGTTCAAATGGTCCAAGACCAACATGAAGTCCGCAGGGATATTGAAGGCCTATAAGGAGACAAGCAAAACATCTACACCCTGATCCAAGCCCATGGAGAGTCAAGCGAGCCTCCAAGTGATTGGGCCGAGTTGGGTCTTTAGGCCTTAATGTTGCTTAGGGTTAGATTAACTGCGTAATAGAAGCATGGGTCGGCCAATCTATACACCAAGATGGCCGACTGCTCCTTTAGGGTTTTAGAAACCTCTAGCCTATAAAAGGGCTTGCTTTGCAAGGGTTTTGGACACAAGTTGGATCAATACAATTTGATTAATGTCGATTATTCTTGTTAAGAAATATTCGAGCCTTTTCACTTGCTTTGGCATGGGTTGTAAGCAATATTGCATCTCGTCCTAGATTGTTCTACTGACCTATCCATTCGAGTAATCACCTCTGTGGAGTCATCGTTCTAACGCCTGTAATTAAATCTTATCGTCCCGCTTGATTCTAGGTTCCGCAATCCAAGCGTTGGACCACCTCGCTAGATACTCGGGCAAGCGTGCTACGTGTCTCGAAACGAGTTCATTAAGGACCGTATCAGTGACGTGTGTATGGATCCGGGCCCACGCAATTAGCTGATCCGAGTTCCATTGGGCCCAGTCACACGTGTACGATCCAAGTTCTTCAAGGAATCCCTGCAAGGCCTTGTTCGAATGGTCCAAAACCAACATGGAGTCCATAGGGACATTCAAGGCCAAGAAGGATACAAGCAAATCATCTACACAATGATCCAACCCCGTGGAGAGTCAAGCGGGCCTCCAAGTGATTGGGCCGAGTTGGGGCTTTTGGCCTGAATGTTGCTTAGGGTTAAATTAATTGCGTAATAGAAGCATGGGTCGGCCAATCTAGACACCAAGATGGCCGACTACTCCTTTAGGGTTTTAGAAACCCCTAGACTATAAAAGGGCTTGCTTTGGAAGGGTTTTGGACACAAGTTGGATCAATACAATTTGATTAATGTCGATTCTTCTTGTTGAGAGATATTCGAGCCTTTTCACTTGCTTTGGCAAGGGTTGTAAGCAATATTGCATCTCGTCCTAGATTTTTCTACCGACCGATCCATTCGAGTAATCACCTCTGTGGAGTCATCGTTCCAACGCCTATAATTGAATCTTATCATCCCGCCTGATTCTAGGTTCCACAATCCAAGCGTTGGACCACCTCGCTAGATCCTTGGGCAAGCGTGCTACGTGTCTCGAAACGAGTTGATCGAGGACCGTATCAGTGACGTGTGTATGGATCAGGGCCCATGCAATGAGCTGGTCGGAGTTCCATTGGGCCCCAGTCACACGTGTACGAGCCAAGTTCTTCAAGGAATCCCTCCAAGGCCTTGTTCGAATGGTCCAAGACCAACATGGAGTCCATAGGGATATTGAAGGCCAAGAAGGATACAAGCAAATCATCTACACCCTGATCCAATCCCATGGAGAGTCAAGCGGGCCTCCAAGTGATTGGGCCGAGTAGGGTCTTTAGGCCTTAATGTTGCTTAGAGTTAGATTAACTGCGTAATAGAAGAATGGATCGGCCAATCTAGACACCAAGATGGCCGATTGCTCCTTTAGGGTTTTAGAAACCTCTAGCCTGTAAAAGGGCTTGCTTTGCAAGGATTTTGGACACCAGTTGGATCAATACAATTTGATTAATGTCGATTCTTCTTGTTAAGAGATAATCGAGCCTTTTCACTTGCTTTGGCAAGGGTTGTAAGCAATATTGCGTCTCGTCCTAGATTTTTCTACTGACCTATCCATTCGAGTAATCACCTCTGTGGAATTGATACGCTCCTCGATCCATGGTCGAGACACGTAGCACGTTTGCCCAAGGATCTAGCGAGGTTGTCCAACGCTTGGATTGCAGAACCTAAAATCAAACGGACAACACGATTTGATTGAAGGTGGTAGAACGACGACTCCAATGGAGGTGGATACTCAAGTGGATAGGTCGGTAGAACAATCAAGGACGATCACGAGATTGCTCAAGAACCCTTGCCAATGCAAGTAACGGAGTTGTACTCTCCATGTAGAGAAAGAAGAACAAGTTTGTTATCATCAAACGGCTCCCTTACACCTTACAAAGCAAGCCTTTATATAGGCAAATACTAATGAAACCCTAAACCCTAATATCGAAAAGCTAGATGGTTGGCCACTCCTTGGACAAGGTGGGCCGATCCATGGACTCAATAAAGAAGGCCTAGTGGTTCGGCCATCCTTAGACAAAGGTGGGCCGAATCCATGGCTAACAAAAGGACTAATCTAAATTTAAGACTCCTAACATTAAGGCCTAATCGGCCATAGCCCACTTGGCTCTTCACGGGCTCTCTTCATGGGCTTGGATCATCGTGTAGACAACTGGGTTATCACCTTCTAAGCCTTCAATGTCTCGATGAACTCATTGTTGGTCTTGAACATTCCGTACAAGGGCTTGGAGTGATTCCCTGAATTGCTTCGCCCGTGCACATGTGACTGGGCCCAATGGAACTCGGATTGGGCCATTGCGTGGGCCAAGGCCCGTGCACACATCAGGACTGGGCCCAATGAAACTCGGATTGGGCCATTGCGTGAGCCAAGGCCCGTGCACACATCAGTCTCCTCCTCTTGAGAAGGATTTGTCCTCAAATCTGGATGGAGATGAATGATACTAATGAGAGTGGGTAGTGTGACACCCAAGTCTCCACATATTGGCCCTCTTAGATTGAAGGATACTTGCATATGTTATGATTAAGATAATTTGGTGCACATGTCTCTTAGTCAACTTCAAGGGGTTCTCAAACAAGGACATTCTCCAAGGTAGGAAGGAACATGTATAAGGCTTGTGAATGTTCCAGGTTGCTACCCAAAGCTCGCTAATTAGCCTTCGCACCCGGACATTCACATGCACTTCATAACAATGTTCATTGAAACTAGAAAAGCCTCGAACCTGGTTGTGCGAGGTGGTGTAATTCAGCCCTAGGCACTGAATCGGCGCAACTTGCCATTTTGGAGGTGGGACACTAAGCCACCCGTGTTGCACATCCATAGAAACACGAACCAGTGCGGGAAGAACAACACTCGGATCTTGATTGACACCCTTGCGGCCATCACCCAACATAAGCGACAGGAATGAAGTGAAGTCCACCCCATACGAATCACATGCATTTACAAGCATGAAATCAGGTTGTAACTCTTTAGTCGTTGTGGGAAAATTTTGGACAACTTTGCAATACTTCTCATCAAAATAATGGGCTCGAATGACTCCTCCAATGGCGCGGACAGGTTTGAATGCAGATTGTTCCATGGATTGATACCAATGAGATTTAGCTCCTAGGAGACAAACTCCATGGAAACTCGTAAAATGTCCAAGTGACTTCGGAATGGAACATGCCATGACCAGCTCTAGTGACTTTGTGTAACCTGCACAGAAGAAGAGATGCTAAACAAAGCAAAGGTAAGTTCGTTAGGACAACAATAGACCCCCATATTCTTGCTCAAAATCGGCCCTCTTTCTCTCTGCTCTTCCTTTTTATCACCCATCTCATCCGATTTGTCCATCTCTTTTTCTAGTTCAACAGCTGCCCCTTTGATCTCATTGCTTTCAACTCCCTCGGATTTTACCTCTTCAGGCTCAAATCCCTCATCTCGGTTTTTCTCCATCCTATAACGCTCAAGCTCACTTTTCATGCGTGCTAGATCAATACAAAGCTGGTCATAAGTAAGTGATACAAGTGCCAAACGATGACTATTAAATAAGAAAGAATACTTATTAGTATGTCCGTCATATCTAACTTCTCGCCTCGACATCCATGCTTTGCCCAACAACACATGTGTTACTTGAATTGGGACTACATCACACAACACCTCATCCACATATTTGCCGATTTGAATAGGTACAAGTGTCCGTTTAGTAACCCAAACATCACCATGAGTGCTCGTCAACTTGTACGGTTGAAGATGATCAATGGTTGGAAGATTTAATTTCTCAACCATGATAGCACTTGCAAGGTTGACTTCACAACTCCCATCAATGGCCAAGCTACAAATTTTATCTTTGACACCGCAACGGGTATAAAACCAACCAGGCAACTGAGATTTGACGATGTCCAATTGCTCATCTACACCACGTAATGCCACTTCTTTGACTCCCTTAGGATCAAGAAGACAATGTTGTGAACTAGCTTTTATGCGTCTTGTACTCGCCATGATGTATGAGGGAACCTGCAAAAAGTTAGCAACGAAACCGAAGATATTGCCTTTCACGCTCCCTTACATGTATCCACTCACACTCGTGTATATGGATGTCACTCTAAAACACTCTAATGATCTTACCAAGTACCTTTACTTGTTGGGTTAGGTAGTTGAGAAAGGCCGCTCAAGTCCAATAATTGTCACCAACTTTTTTTCCACAAGAGTAACCAAGAAGGTAAGACACAAATGAGGGTGCAAAATGGAGTGGAAATGGACGAATTTGGAAGGCCAATAGTGGCGGACAGAAATGGAAGTGCGCCAATGAGAACACAAAAGAAAGAAACCCTAACTTCCTAAAATGTAGGAGTGGGTTCCTAGAATGTAGGAGAGTATTCCTAAATTATAGGAGAGAATGTAGGAGCGTGTTCCTAAAATATAGGAGAGAATGCCTGAAATGTAGGAGAGAATGTAGGAGAGTATTCCTAAAATGTAGGAGAGGATGTAGGAGAGTGTCCAAGTGACAACAAAGAAACCGTAGCGCAAATGAAACCCTAGTGCAAACGAAACCCTAGCCGCACAAATGGAACCCTAGCCGCACAAAGGGAACCCTAGCCGCCACAAGGAAACCCTAGCCGCCAAACAAAACCCTAGCCGCCAAGAAACCCTAGCCGTCGCTTCCTTGCCCTCTTGTAGCTTCGGCTTAGGCTATCTACTTTGGACAAAATTTGGGTGCAACAAGGATACCATATGCGGTCAGATTGTCAACAACTCACGCATGGCAGATTGGACGCAAAATAGGGAACTCTAGCGATGGCGAGAAAAACCCTAACCGCCAAGGAAACCCTAGCCGCACAAAGGTGGGTTTTCGTACTGCCCAAGCGTCGACCAACTTAACCAAAACAGTTTTGGGGTTCCAACCAGAAATTTGTACGTTCCAAGTGCGCACAAACCACAGCCAGCTTGACACAAACAACGCACAAGATTATGGACAGATTTGTAAGCAACGATGTGATGCGAACGGTCAGAATTTTCTTTGACGCAACAAGAGGTGACTAACGGACCAAATGTATTAGACAACAGGAAACAACACCCACGGACAGATTGGGCACAACTTTGACCAGAAATTGGACGCAACAACGAAGTACTAAACAGCGGACAGATTTACAACGCAAGGAAACACACGAACAGAATTTTTTTGCCGCAACAAATGACTCAAACGCAAGAAACAAGTTGTGGACAGAAATTATCAACAAACTAGACACAACACAAAGGAGATAACACACCAACAGATTTTGTGTTCGGATGAACAGTACCGTGAACAGTGTCGATGAACAGTGACGGTGAACAGCACGGTGAACAGTGACGTTTTTTTTTTGTAGAACAAGGCAGCGGAAACAAGGAAAACTAAGACAGAAACTATGGATATAACGGAAGATACCTCCACCGAAGCTCTGAAGCCAACTGATACGCTCCTCGATCCACGGTCGAGACACGTAGCACGTTTGCCCAAGGATCTAGCGAGGTTGTCCAACGCTTGGATTGCGGAACCTAAAATCAAACGGACAACACGATTTGATTGAAGGTGGTAGAACGACGACTCCAATGGAGGTGGATACTCAAGTGGATAGGTCGGTAGAACAATCAAGGACGATCACGAGATTGCTCAAGAACCCTTGCCAATGCAAGTAACGGAGTTGTACTCTCCATGTAGAGAAACAAGAACAAGTTTATTATCATCAAACGGCTCCCTTAAACCTTACAAAGCAAGCCTTTATATAGGCAAATACTAATGAAACCCTAAACCCTAATATCGAAAAGCTAGATGGTTGGCCACTCCTTGGACAAGGTGGGCCGATCCATGGACTCAATAAAGAAGGCCTAGTGGTTCGGCCATCCTTAGACAAAGGTGGGCCGAATCCATGGCTAACAAAAGGACTAATCTAAATTTAAGACTCCTAACACTAAGGCCTAATCGGCCATTGGGCTTGGATCATCGTGTAGACAACTGGGTTATCACCTTCTAAGCAATCAATGTCTCGATGAACTCATTGTTGGTCTTGAACATTCCGTACAAGGGCTTGGAGTGATTCCCTGAATTGCTTGGCCCGTGCACATGTGACTGGGCCCAATGGAACTCGGATTGGGCCATTGCGTGGGCCAAGGCCTGTGCACACATCAGGACTGGGCCCAATGGAACTCGGATTGGGCCATTGCGTGGGCCAAGCCCCGTGCACACATCAGGAGTCATCGTTCCAATGCCAATAATTAAATATTATCGTCCCGCTTGATTCTAGGTTCAGCAATCCAGGCGTTGAACCACCTCGCTAGATCCTTGGGCAAGCGTGCTACGTGTCTCGAAACGAGTTGATGGAGGACCGTATCAGTGACGTGTGTATGGATCTGGGCCCACACAATGAGCTGGTTCGAGTTCCATTGGGCCTAGTCACACGTGTACGATCCAAGTTCTTCAAAGAATCCCACCAAGGCCTTGTTCGAATGGTCCAAGACCAACATGGAGTCCATAGGGATATTGAAGGCCAAGAAGGATACAAGCAAATCATCTACACCATGATCCAAACCCGTGGAGAGTCAAGCGGGCCTCCAAGTGATTGGGCCGAGTTGGATCTTTAGGCTTTAATGTTGCTTAGGGTTAGATTAACTGCGTAATAGAAGCATGGGTCGGCCAATCTAGACACCAAGATGGCCGACCGCTCCTTTAGGGTTTTAGAAACCTCTAGCCTATGAAAGGGCTTGCTTTCCAAGGGTTTTGGACACAAGTTGGATCAATACAATTTGATTTATGTCGATTCTTCTTGTTAAGAGATATTCGAGCCTTTTCACTTGCTTTGGCAAGGGTTGTATGCAATATTGCGTACCGTCCTAGATTGTTCTACCGACCTATCCATTCGAGTAATCACCTCTGTGGAGTCATCGTTCTAACGCCTATAATTGAATCTTATCATCCCGCTTGATTCTAGGTTCCACAATCCAAGCGTTGGACCACCTCGCTAGATCCTTGGGCAAACGTGCTACGTGTCTCGAAACGAGTTGATCAAGGACCGTATCTGTGACATGTGTATGGATCAGGGCCCACGCAATGAGCTAATCCGGTACCATTAGGCCCAGTCACACGTGTACGAGCCAAGTTCTTCAAGGAATCCCTCCAAGGCCTTGTTCGAATGGTCCAAGACCAACATGGAGTCCATAGGGATATTGAAGGCCAAGAAGGATACAAGCAAATCGTATACACCATGATCCAAGACTATGGAGAGTCAAGCGGGCCTCCAAGTGATTGGGCCGAGTGGGGTCTTTAGGCCTTAATGTTGCTTAGGGTTGCATTAACTAATTAGTAGAAGCATGGGCCGGCCCGTCTTGATACCAAGATGGCCGACTGCTCTTTTAGGGTTTTCGTAGGGTTTTAGTAACCTCTAGCCTATAAATGGGCTTGCATTATAAGGGTCTTGGACACAAGTTGGATCAATAAAGTTTGGTTAATTTCGATTGTTTTTGTCAAGAGAGAGTCGAGCCTTTTTACTTGCCTTTGCAAGGGTTGTGAGCAATCTTGCGTCTCGTCCTAGATTGTTCTACCGACGTATCTATTAGAGTAATCACCACTGCGGAGTCGTCGTTCTACCCCCTTTAATCAAATCGTGTTGTCCGTTTGATTCTAGGTTCCACAATCCAAGCGTTGGATCACCTCGCTAGATACTTGAGCAAACGTGCTATGTGTCTCGTAGCGAGTTGATGAAGGACCGTATCAGTGATGGGTGCATGGATCATGGCCCACAAAATGATCCGGTCCGAGGTCTATTGGGCCTAGTCACACATGCACGACCCAAGCTCTTAAAGGAATCCCTCCAAGGCCTTGTTCAAATGGTCCAAGACCAACATGGAGTCCATAGGGATATTGAAGGCCTATAAGGAGACAAGCAAAACATCTACACCATGATCCAAGCCCATGGAGAGTCAAGCGAGCCTCCAAGTGATTGGGCCGAGTTGGGTCTTTAGGCCTTAATGTTGCTTAGGGTTAGATTAACTGCATAATAGAAGCATGGGTCGGCCAATCTATACACCAAGATGGCCGACTGCTCCTTTAGGGTTTTAGAAACCACTAGCCTATAAAAGGGCTTGTTTTGCAAGGGTTTTGGACACAAGTTGGATCAATACAATTTGATTAATGTCGATTCTTCTTGTTAAGAGATATTCGTGCCTTTTCACTTGCTTTGGCATGGGTTGTAAGCAATATTGCATCTCGTCCTAGATTGTTCTACCGACCTATCCATTCGAGTAATCACCTCTGTGGAGTCATCGTTCTAACGCCTATAATTAAATCTTATCGTCCCGCTTGATTCTAGTTTCCGCAATCCAAGCGTTGGACCACCTCGCTAGATCCTTGGGCAAGCGTGCTACGTGTCTCGAAACGAGTTGATTAAGGACCGTATCAGTGATGTGTGTATGGATCAGGGCCCACGCAATGAGCTGATCCGAGTTCCATTGGGCCCAGTCACACGTGTACGTTCCAAGTTCTTCAAGGAATCCCTCCAAGACCTTGTTCGAATGGTCCAAGACCAACATGGAGTCCATAGGGATATTGAAGGCCAAGAAGGATACAAGCAAATCATCTACACATTGATCCAAGCCCGTGGAGAGTCAAGCGGGCCTCCAAGTGATTGGGCCGAGTTGGGTCTTTATGCCTTAATGTTGCTTTGGGTTAGATTAACTGCGTAATAGAAGCATGGGTCGGCCAATCTAGACACCAAGATGGCAGACTGCTCCTTTAGGGTTTTAGAAACCTCTAGCCTATAAAAGGGCTTGCTTTGCAAGGGTTTTGGACACTAGTCGGATCAATACAATTTGATTGATGTCGATTCTTCTTGTTAAGAGATATTCGAGCCTTTTCACTTTCTTTGGCAAGGGTTGTAAGCAATATTGCGTCTCGTCCTAGATTGTTCTACCGGCCTATCCATTCGAGTAGTCACCTCTGTGGAGTCATCGTTCTAACGCCTATAATTAAATCTTATCGTCCCGCTTGATTCTAGGTTCCGCGATCGAAGCGCTAGACCACCTCGCTAGATCCTTGGGCAAACGTGCTACGTGTCTCGAAACGAGTTGACCGAGGACCGTATCAGTGACGTGTGTCTGGATCAGGGCCCACGCAACGAGCTGGTCCGAGTTCCATTGGGCCCAGTCACACGTGTACGAGCCAAGTTCTTCAAGGAATCCCTCCAAGGCCTTGTTCGAATGGTCCAAAACCAGCATGGAGTCCATAGGGATATTGAATGCCAAGAAGGATACTAGCAAATCATCTACACCATGATCCAAGCCTATGGAGAGTCAAGTGGGCCTCCAAGTGATTGGGCGGAGTAGGGTCTTTAGGCCATAATGTTGCTTAGAGTTGGATTAAATACGTAGTAGAAGCATGGGGCGGCCCGTCTTGATACCAAGATGGCCGACTGCTCTTTTAGGGTTTTTGTAGGGTTTTAGTAACCTCTAGCCCATAAAAGGGCTTGCATTATAAGGGTTTTGGACACAAGTTGGATCACTAAAGTTTGGTTAATTTCGATTCTTCTTGTCAAGGGAGAGTCGAGCCTTTTTACTTGCCTTTGCAAGGGTTGTGAGCAATCTTGCGTCTCGTCCTAGATTGTTCTACCGACGTATCTATTAGAGTAATCACCACTGTGGAGTCGTCGTTCTACCCCCTATAATCAAATCGTGTTGTCCGTTTGATTCTAGGTTCCACAATCCAAGCGTTGGATCACCTCGCTAGATACTTGAGCAAACGTGCTATGTTTCTCGTAACGAGTTGATCAATGACCGTATCAGTGATGTGTGCATGGATCATGGCCCACAAAATGATCCGGTCAGATTTCTATTGGGCCTAGTCATACACGCACAAGCCAAGCTCTTAAAGAAATCTCTCCAAGGTCTGGTTCAAATGGTCCAAGACCAACATTGAGTCCATTGGGATATTGAAGGCCTAGAAGGATACAAGCAAAACATCTACACCATGATCCAAGCCCATGGAGAGTCAAGCGAGCCTCCAAGTGGGTCTTAAGCCTGTGGAGAGTCAAGTGGGCCTCCAAGTGATTGGGCCGAGTTGGGTCTTTAGGCCTTAATGTTGCTTAGGGTTAGATTAACTGCGTAATAGAAGCATGGGTCGGCCAATCTAGACACCAAGATGTTCGACTGCTCTTTTAGGGTTTTAGAAACCTCTAGCCTATGAAAGGGCTTGCTTTCCAAGGGTTTTGGACGAAAGTTGGATCAATACAATTTGATTAATGTCGATTCTTCTCGTTAAGAGATACTCGAGCCTTTTCACTTGCTTTGGCAAGGGTTGTAAGCAATATTGCGTCTCGTCCTAGATTTTTCTACCGACCTATCCATTCGAGTAATCCCCTCTTTGGAGTCATCGTTCCAATGCCAATAATTAAATATTATCGTCCCGCTTGATTCTAGGTTCCGCAATCCAGGCGTTGGACCACCTCGCTAGATCCTTGGGCAAGCGTGCTACGTGTCTCGAAACGAGTTGCTGGAGGACCGTATCAGTGACGTGTGTATGGATCTGGGCCCACACAATGAGTTGGTCCGAGTTCCATTGGGCCCAGTCACACGTGTATGATCCAAGTTCTTCAAGGAATCCAACCAAGGCCTTGTTCGAATGGTCCAAGACCAACATGGAGTCCATAGGGATATTGAAGGCCAAGAAGGATACAAGCAAATCATCTACACCAGGATCCAAACCCGTGGAGAGTCAAGCGGGCCTCCAAGTGATTGGGCCGAGTTGGGTCTTTTGGCTTTAATGTTGCTTAGGGTTAGATTAACTGCGTAATAGAAGCATGGGTCGCCCAATCTAGACACCAAGATGGCCGACTGCTCCTTTAGGGTTTTAGAAACCTCTAGCCTATAAAAGGGCTTGTTTGCAAGGGTTTTGGACACAAGTTGGATCAATACAATTTGATTTATGTCGATTCTTCTTGTTAAGAGATATTCGAGCCTTTTCACTTGCTTTGGCAAGGGTTGTATGCAATATTGCGTACCGTCCTAGATTGTTCTACCGACCTATCCATTCGAGTAATCACCTCTGTGGAGTCATCGTTCTAACGCCTATAATTGAATCTTATCATCCCGCTTGATTCTAGGTTCCACAATCCAAGCGTTGGACCACCTCGCTAGATCCTTGGGCAAACGTGCTACGTGTCTCGAAACGAGTTGATCAAGGACCGTATCTGTGACATGTGTATGGATCAGGGCCCACGCAATGAGCTAATCCGGTACCATTAGGCCCAGTCACACGTGTACGAGCCAAGTTCTTCAAGGAATCCCTCCAAGGCCTTGTTCGAATGGTCCAAGACCAACATGGAGTCCATAGGGATATTGAAGGCCAAGAAGGATACAAGCAAATCGTATACACCATGATCCAAGACTATGGAGAGTCAAGCGGGCCTCCAAGTGATTGGGCCGAGTGGGGTCTTTAGGCCTTAATGTTGCTTAGGGTTGCATTAACTAATTAGTAGAAGCATGGGCCGGCCCGTCTTGATACCAAGATGGCCGACTGCTCTTTTAGGGTTTTCGTAGGGTTTTAGTAACCTCTAGCCTATAAATGGGCTTGCATTATAAGGGTCTTGGACACAAGTTGGATCAATAAAGTTTGGTTAATTTCGATTGTTTTTGTCAAGAGAGAGTCGAGCCTTTTTACTTGCCTTTGCAAGGGTTGTGAGCAATCTTGCGTCTCGTCCTAGATTGTTCTACCGACGTATCTATTAGAGTAATCACCACTGCGGAGTCGTCGTTCTACCCCCTTTAATCAAATCGTGTTGTCCGTTTGATTCTAGGTTCCACAATCCAAGCGTTGGATCACCTCGCTAGATACTTGAGCAAACGTGCTATGTGTCTCGTAGCGAGTTGATGAAGGACCGTATCAGTGATGGGTGCATGGATCATGGCCCACAAAATGATCCGGTCCGAGGTCTATTGGGCCTAGTCACACATGCACGACCCAAGCTCTTAAAGGAATCCCTCCAAGGCCTTGTTCAAATGGTCCAAGACCAACATGGAGTCCATAGGGATATTGAAGGCCTATAAGGAGACAAGCAAAACATCTACACCATGATCCAAGCCCATGGAGAGTCAAGCGAGCCTCCAAGTGATTGGGCCGAGTTGGGTCTTTAGGCCTTAATGTTGCTTAGGGTTAGATTAACTGCATAATAGAAGCATGGGTCGGCCAATCTATACACCAAGATGGCCGACTGCTCCTTTAGGGTTTTAGAAACCACTAGCCTATAAAAGGGCTTGTTTTGCAAGGGTTTTGGACACAAGTTGGATCAATACAATTTGATTAATGTCGATTCTTCTTGTTAAGAGATATTCGTGCCTTTTCACTTGCTTTGGCATGGGTTGTAAGCAATATTGCATCTCGTCCTAGATTGTTCTACCGACCTATCCATTCGAGTAATCACCTCTGTGGAGTCTTCGTTCTAACGCCTATAATTAAATCTTATCGTCCCGCTTGATTCTAGTTTCCGCAATCCAAGCGTTGGACCACCTCGCTAGATCCTTGGGCAAGCGTGCTACGTGTCTCGAAACGAGTTGATTAAGGACCGTATCAGTGATGTGTGTATGGATCAGGGCCCACGCAATGAGCTGATCCGAGTTCCATTGGGCCCAGTCACACGTGTACGTTCCAAGTTCTTCAAGGAATCCCTCCAAGACCTTGTTCGAATGGTCCAAGACCAACATGGAGTCCATAGGGATATTGAAGGCCAAGAAGGATACAAGCAAATCATCTACACATTGATCCAAGCCCGTGGAGAGTCAAGCGGGCCTCCAAGTGATTGGGCCGAGTTGGGTCTTTATGCCTTAATGTTGCTTTGGGTTAGATTAACTGCGTAATAGAAGCATGGGTCGGCCAATCTAGACACCAAGATGGCAGACTGCTCCTTTAGGGTTTTAGAAACCTCTAGCCTATAAAAGGGCTTGCTTTGCAAGGGTTTTGGACACTAGTCGGATCAATACAATTTGATTGATGTCGATTCTTCTTGTTAAGAGATATTCGAGCCTTTTCACTTTCTTTGGCAAGGGTTGTAAGCAATATTGCGTCTCGTCCTAGATTGTTCTACCGGCCTATCCATTCGAGTAGTCACCTCTGTGGAGTCATCGTTCTAACGCCTATAATTAAATCTTATCGTCCCGCTTGATTCTAGGTTCCGCGATCGAAGCGCTAGACCACCTCGCTAGATCCTTGGGCAAACGTGCTACGTGTCTCGAAACGAGTTGACCGAGGACCGTATCAGTGACGTGTGTCTGGATCAGGGCCCACGCAACGAGCTGGTCCGAGTTCCATTGGGCCCAGTCACACGTGTACGAGCCAAGTTCTTCAAGGAATCCCTCCAAGGCCTTGTTCGAATGGTCCAAAACCAGCATGGAGTCCATAGGGATATTGAATGCCAAGAAGGATACTAGCAAATCATCTACACCATGATCCAAGCCTATGGAGAGTCAAGTGGGCCTCCAAGTGATTGGGCGGAGTAGGGTCTTTAGGCCATAATGTTGCTTAGAGTTGGATTAAATACGTAGTAGAAGCATGGGGCGGCCCGTCTTGATACCAAGATGGCCGACTGCTCTTTTAGGGTTTTTGTAGGGTTTTAGTAACCTCTAGCCCATAAAAGGGCTTGCATTATAAGGGTTTTGGACACAAGTTGGATCACTAAAGTTTGGTTAATTTCGATTCTTCTTGTCAAGGGAGAGTCGAGCCTTTTTACTTGCCTTTGCAAGGGTTGTGAGCAATCTTGCGTCTCGTCCTAGATTGTTCTACCGACGTATCTATTAGAGTAATCACCACTGTGGAGTCGTCGTTCTACCCCCTATAATCAAATCGTGTTGTCCGTTTGATTCTAGGTTCCACAATCCAAGCGTTGGATCACCTCGCTAGATACTTGAGCAAACGTGCTATGTTTCTCGTAACGAGTTGATCAATGACCGTATCAGTGATGTGTGCATGGATCATGGCCCACAAAATGATCCGGTCAGATTTCTATTGGGCCTAGTCATACACGCACAAGCCAAGCTCTTAAAGAAATCTCTCCAAGGTCTGGTTCAAATGGTCCAAGACCAACATTGAGTCCATTGGGATATTGAAGGCCTAGAAGGATACAAGCAAAACATCTACACCATGATCCAAGCCCATGGAGAGTCAAGCGAGCCTCCAAGTGGGTCTTAAGCCTGTGGAGAGTCAAGTGGGCCTCCAAGTGATTGGGCCGAGTTGGGTCTTTAGGCCTTAATGTTGCTTAGGGTTAGATTAACTGCGTAATAGAAGCATGGGTCGGCCAATCTAGACACCAAGATGTTCGACTGCTCTTTTAGGGTTTTAGAAACCTCTAGCCTATGAAAGGGCTTGCTTTCCAAGGGTTTTGGACGAAAGTTGGATCAATACAATTTGATTAATGTCGATTCTTCTCGTTAAGAGATACTCGAGCCTTTTCACTTGCTTTGGCAAGGGTTGTAAGCAATATTGCGTCTCGTCCTAGATTTTTCTACCGACCTATCCATTCGAGTAATCCCCTCTTTGGAGTCATCGTTCCAACGCCTATAATTAAATCTTATCATCCCGCTTGATTCTAGGTTCCGCAATCCAGGCGTTGGACCACCTCGCTAGATCCTTGGGCAAGCGTGCTACGTGTCTCGAAACGAGTTGCTGGAGGACCGTATCAGTGACGTGTGTATGGATCTGGGCCCACACAATGAGTTGGTCCGAGTTCCATTGGGCCCAGTCACACGTGTATGATCCAAGTTCTTCAAGGAATCCAACCAAGGCCTTGTTCGAATGGTCCAAGACCAACATGGAGTCCATAGGGATATTGAAGGCCAAGAAGGATACAAGCAAATCATCTACACCAGGATCCAAACCCGTGGAGAGTCAAGCGGGCCTCCAAGTGATTGGGCCGAGTTGGGTCTTTTGGCCTTAATGTTGCTTAGGGTTAGATTAACTGCGTAATAGAAGCATGGGTCGCCCAATCTAGACACCAAGATGGCCGACTGCTCCTTTAGGGTTTTAGAAACCTCTAGCCTATAAAAGGGCTTGTTTGCAAGGGTTTTGGACACAAGTTGGATCAATACAATTTGATTGATGTCGATTCTTCTTGTTAAGAGATATTCGAGCCGTTTCACTTTCTTTGGCAAGGGTTGTAAGCAATATTGCGTCTCGTCCAAGATTGTTCTACCGACCTATCCATTCAAGTAATCACCTCTGTGGTGTCATCGTTCTAGCGCCTATAATTAAATCTTATCGTCCCGCTTGATTCTAGGTTCCGCAATCCAAGCATTGGACCACCTCGCTAGATCCTTGGGCAAGCGTGCTACGTGTCTCGAAACGAGTTGACCGAGGACCGTATCAGTGACGTGTGTATGGATCCGGGCCCACGCAATGAGCTGGTCCGAGTTCCATTGGGCCCAGTCACACGTGTACGAGCCAAGTTCTTCAAGGAATCCCTCCAAGGCTTTGTTCGAATGGTCCAAGACCAGCATGGAGTCCATAGGGATATTGAAGGCCAAGAAGGAGACAAGCAAATCATCTACACCATGAACCAAGCCTATGGAGAGTCAAGCGGGCCTCCAAGTGATTGGGCCGAGTAGGGTCTTTAGGCCATAATGTTGCTTAGGGTTGGATTAACTACGTAGTAGAAGCATGGGCCGGCCCGTCTTGATACCAAGATGGCCGACTGCTCTTTTAGGGTTTTTGTAGGGTTTTAGTAACCTCTAGCCCATAAAATGGTTTTGGACACAAGTTGGATCACTAAAGTTTGGTTAATTTCGATTCTTCTTGTCAAAAGAGAGTCGAGCCTTTTTACTTGCCTTTGCAAGGGTTGTGAGCAATCTTGCATCTCGTCCTAGATTCTTCTACCGACGTATCTATTAGAGTAATCACCACTGTGGAGTCGTCGTTCTACCCCCAATAATCAAATCGTGTTGTCCGTTTGATTCAAGGTTCCGCAATCCAAGCGTTGGATCACCTCGCTAGATACTTGAGCAAACGTGCTATGTTTCTCGTAACGAGTTCATCAAGGACCGTATCAGTGATGTGTGCATGGATCATGGTCCACAAAATGATCCGGTCAGAGTTCTATTGGGCCTAATCACACATGCACGAGCCAAGCTCTTAAAGAAATCCCTCCATGGCCTGGTTCAAATGGTCCAAGACCAACATTGAGTCCATAGGGATATTGAAGGTCTAGAAGGAGACAAGCAAAACATCTAGACCATGATCCAAGCCCATGGAGAGTCAAGCGAGCCTCCAAGTGGGTCTTAAGCTCGTGGCGAGTCAAGTGGGCCTCCAAGTGATTGGGCCGAGTTGGCTCTTTAGGCCATAATGTTGCTTAGGGTTAGATTAACTGCGTAATAGAAGCATGGGTCGGCCAATCTAGACACCAAGATGGCCGACTGCTCCTTTAGGGTTTTAGAAACCTCTAGCCTATAAAAGGGCTTGCTTTGCAAGGGTTTTGGACACAAGTTGAATCAATACAATTTGATTAATGTCGATTCTTCTTCTAAAGAGATATTCGAGCCTTTTCACTTGCTTTGGCATGGGTTGTAAGCAATATTGCGTCTCGTCCTAGATTGTTCTACCGACCTATCCATTCGAGTACTCACCTCTGTGGAGTCTTCGTTCCAACGCCTATAATGAAATCTTATCGTCCCGCTTGATTCTAGGTTCTGCAATCCAAGCGTTGGACCACCTCGCAAGATCCATGGGCAAACGTGCAACGAGTCTCGAAACGAGTTGATCGAGGACCGTATCAGTGACGTGTGTATGGATCAGGGCCCACGCAATGAGCTGGTCTGAGTTCCATTGGGCCCAGTCACACGTGTACGAGCCTATAATCTTCAAGGAATCCCTCCAAGGCTTTGTTCGAATGGTCCAAGACCAACATGGTGTCCATAGGGATATTGAAGGCCAAGAAGGATACAAGCAAATCATCTACACCATGATCCAATCCCATGGAGAGTCAAGCGGGCCTCCAAGTGATTGGGCCGAGTAGGGTCTTTAGGCCTTAATGTTGCTTAGAGTTAGATTAACTGCGTAATAGAAGCATGGGTCGGCCAATCTAGACACCAAGATGGCCGACTGCTCCTTTAGGGTTTTAGAAACCTCTAGCCTGTAAAAGGGCTTGCTTTGCAAGGGTTTTGGACACAAGTTGGATCAATACATTTTGATTAATGTCGATTCTTCTTGTTAAGAGATATTCGAGCCTTTTCCCTTGCTTTGGCAAGGGTTGTAAGCAATATTGCGTCTCGTCCTAGATTTTTCTACGGACCTATCCATTCGAGTAATCACCTCTGTGGAGTGATCGTTCTAATGCCTATAATTAAATCTTAACGTCCCGCTTGATTCTAGGTTCTGCTATCCAAGCGTTGGACCACCTCGCTAGATCCTTGGGCAAACGTGCTACGTGTCTCGAAACGAGTTTATGGAGGACCGTATCAATGTCGTGTGTATGGATCAGGGCCCACACAATGAGCTGATCCGAGTTCCATTGGTCCCAGTCACACGTGTACGATCCAAGTTCTTCAAGGAATCCCTCCAAGGCTTTGATCGAATGGTCCAAGACCAACATGGAGTCCATAGGGATATTGAAGGCCAAGAAGGATACAAGCAAATCATCTACACCATGATCCAAAGCCATGGAGAGTCAAGCTGGCCTCCAAGTGATTGGGCCGAGTTGGGTCTTAAGCCCTTGGAGAGTCAAGCGGGCCTCCAAGTGATTGGGCCGAGTAGGGTCTTTAGGCCTTAATGTTGCTTAGAGTTAGATTAACTGCGTAATAGAAGCATGGGTCGGCCAATCTAGACACCAAGATGGCCGACTGCTCCTTTAGGGTTTTAGAAACCTCTAGCCTGTAAAAGGGCTTGCTTTGCAAGGGTTTTGGACACAAGTTGGATCAATACAATTTTATTAATGTCGATTCTTCTTGTTAAGAGATATTCGAGCCTTTTCCCTTGCTTTGGCAAGGGTTATAAGCAATATTGCGTCTCGTCCTTGATTGTTCTACCGACCTATCCATTCGAGTAATCACCTCTGTGGAGTCATCGTTCCAACGCCTATAATTAAATCTTATCGTCCCGCTTAATTCTAGGTTCTGCAATCCAAGCGTTGGACCACCTCGCTAGATCCTTGGGCAAACGTGCTACGTGTCTCGAAACAAGTTGATGGAGGACCGTATCTGTGACGTGTGTATGGATCAGGGCCCACGCAATGAGCTGGTCCGAGTTCCATTGGGCCCAGTCACACGTGTACATGCCAAGTTCATCAAGGAATCCCTCCAAGGCCTTGTTCGAATGGTCCAAGACCAACATGGAGTCCATAGGGATATTGAAGGCCAAGAAGGATACAAGCAAATCATCTGCACCATGACCCAAGCCTATGGAGAATCAAGCGGGCCTCCAAGTGATTGGGCCGGTAGGGTCTTTAGGCCATAATGTTGCTTAGGGTTGGATTAACTACGTAGTAGATGCATGGGCCGGCCCGTCTTGATACCAAGATGGCCGACTGCTCTTTTAGGATTTTCGTAGGGTTTTAGTAACCTCTAGCCTGTAAAAGGGCTTGCATTATAAGGGTTTTGGACACAAGTTGGATCAATAAAGTTTGGTTAATTTCGATTCTTCTTGTCAAGAGAGATTCGATCCTTTTTACTTGCCTCTGCAAGTGTTGTGAGCAATCTTGCGTCTCATCCTAGATTGTTCTACCGACGTATCTGTTAGAGTAATCTCCACTGTGGAGCCGTTGTTCTACCCCCTAGAATCAAATCGTGTTCTCCATTTGATTCTGTGTTCCACAATCCAAGCGTTGGATCACCTCGATAGATACTTGAGCAAACGTGCTATGTGTCTCGTAACGAATTGATCAAGGACCGTATCAGTGATGTGTGCATGGATCATGGCCCCCAAAATGATCCGGTCCGAGTTCTTTTGGGCCTAATCACACATGCACGAGTCAAGCTCTTAATGAAATCCCTCCAAGGCCTTATTCAAATGGTCTGAGACTAACATGGAGTCCATAGGGATATTGAAGGCCAAGAAGGAGACAAGCAAAACATCTACACCATGATCCAAGCCCATGGAGAGTCAAGCGAGCCTCCAAGTGATTGGGCCGAGTTGGGTCTTTAGGCCTTAATGTTGCTTAGGGTTAGATTAACTGCGTAATAGAAGCATGGGTCAGCCAATCTATACACCAAGATGGCTACTGCTCCTTTAGGGTTTTAGAAACCTCTAGCCAATAAAAGGGCTTGCTTTGCAAGGGTTTTGGACACAAGTTGGATCAATACAATTTGATTAATGTCGATTCTTTTTGTTAAGAGATATTTGAGCCTTTTCACTTGCTTTGGCATGGGTTGTAAGCAATATTGCGTCTCGTCCTAGATTGTTCTACCGACCTATCCAATCGAGTAATCACCTCAGTGGAGTTATCGTTCTAACGCCTATAATTAAATCTTATCGTCCCGCTTGATTCTAGGTTCCGCAATCCAAGCGTTGGACCACCTCGCCAGATCCCTGGGCAAGCGTGCTACGTGTCTCGAAATGAGTTGATTAAGGACCGTATCAGTGACGTGTGTATGGATCAGGGCCCACGTAATGAGCTGATCCGAGTTCCATTGGGCCCAGTCACACGTGTACGATCCAATGTGAGGACTCGCAAATTCCTTACATATTTCTCAAAAATTCCCTTTTATTTGAAAATTATTTGGAAATTATTATTTCATGTTATCCATGGTTCAATCACCCTAGAAAAGTGCCAATGACCATAGGAAATTAGGGTTCTCCTATTCGTTTTCAATTCAAGGTGAAATCGGATTTTTCGTGTAACCGAAGTATAATTATCCGGTACCGAGTAAGGATCAAATTTGGTGCTTAAGAGTGACTTTTAAGTGAGAAATAATATGTGATTAGAAGCAATGATAAAAAGTTAGTGAATAGGAAGCAAAAACCCTAGTACGTGCGATTTAAGAGAAAACGCGTCACACCGACGTGTACCGTGCACTACCGTTTGAACCGACCACTTGACCGCCACTTACTTGTCACACAAGTTTATTACTAATGGAGTAAAATATCTCCTCTCTCATGATGACAGCTTGGCCGAAATTTGTGGCTAAAATGCAAGGAAGGAGAGAGAAAATTGTGTGGTGGAAATCAAGCCAAGTGTTGGCTAAACTTGTGGACAGAATTTGTTCTAATTTTCTTGTCTTCTTATAAGACCAAGTGAGCTTCATTCTTCCCCAATTTTTCTGCTGCATAGCCGAGCAAGGAGAGAGGAAAGGGAGAGCAAGAGAAAACCAAAATTTCTTCTTGATTTGCACCATCCAAGTGCAAGAAACAAATTCTAAACCGATTAAAGTGTGAATTGTGATCTTGGGAAGCTAGGGAAGCTAAAATTTTCAAGAGGAAGTGAAGTGGTACTCTTGCAAGCCTTGTTTCTTTTGAGGTATGTGCTGCTTATACTTGCTATATGGATGATCTATGTTGTATCTAAGCTTAGATAAGTGGTTATAGTGATGATGGGAGCAAGAAATCAAGAAAGGTTCCATTAGAAATCAAAATTCCAGATTTCTGGAAAATTTTCCCCCTTTTCTGCCCGATTTTATTGCTCCATGTTAGAGGCCGAATTTGGCTTGGCACAAAACATGAAAGTTGTATAGAATGGTATTTTATATATGCCTATAAAATTTCAGCTCAATCGGAGCAACGTAGCTTGTGAAAAGACGAAAATACCCTCGCTGATCTAGGTTACTTTCCAGAATTCCGCGTGGACAGTTTAGTCTCTTTGGTTGTGTTTGTTTACTATAATCCGTTCAGATTTAGCCAATTGTCAAAACATGAAAGTTTTAGTACCCTGTATTAGCTTTTCAACGCCGCCAAGAACGTCTTAAACGGACCTCGGTAGACTGGGATATGGTCATTTGAATGCAGTGCGGTTAATTGACCAACTAGTTGGATTTTGGATCTGTAAAGTGGGCATTTGACTAGATTGCACTGTAAATCTGACTAAGTCATCTTCATGAGAATTGTATACATTTGTCTTAGCTTTCATATGGCTTTGGAATTATTGGATTTGGAGTTATGTGTGCGGAGATTAGAGTGGATGAATCAAGACTACCACAGTAAACCTCGAACTAGAAAATCTGGGATCATTTTGATAAATTTGACCTAGATACAGGGCAAACTGGACTGAGTGGCCTTCTTCAACATTGTAGTCCTGTGTCTTAGCTTCGAAACGGCTTAAGTTTCATCCCAATCCGATAAGTGTAACTCCGGTTGTGACCGTTATGCATGAACCCGTCAAAGCTGTCTTTTGTCAAATTGCATTTCCGCACTTGTTATTCCTTTGATTTTGTTCTTATATTGTCTTGAGCCTATGAAATGGCTATTATGATGAGTTTGTGCTGTACATGACTTTGGGATTGGCTGAGAAAAATCATGAAGCCATAAATGGCTGGAAATTAGGTAAACACAAAGGGCATGCTGCCCAAATTTTCGCCCGAAAGCTAAGTTCTATTTGAACTTGTATAATACTATGACCGTTTTTCCATCTTAAAAACATGATCCTTCTTCAATTGGAAACTCCAAATGTTTACTTACTCTTACCAAATAAAGAGGAGTGGTTTAGGATTTTCTTGAGTATTTTGTCCACGGGTCCAAATGTCCTCGTTCCACTTTAAAGTCTCTTTTTATACGTTCTACTCATCATTCGTCGAGTTTCTTTGATTGCACCTAATTGTTTGTGATAAATGAGTGGTAATATTCTTTTCATTTAATTTTAGGTTTTCTCAGTGACTAAAGATAATATCCGGAAGGATATTTTGCACGTTGTTGTGCGTAAATAGGTGAGTGTTCTATATACCCGTGTTTTCTGTGACTACCTGATTACCTGACTATCTGTTTACTCGATTTCCAATTTATGTGATTACGTGATATTCGTGAATTACATGCTCCCATGAAATCAATTTGTATTGTTTACGTGCTAAGTGTCCACTTGATTACTTAATTATCATGAATCACATGCTATATGAAGTTGTCCATCATTGTTAGGCGAGTGTGTACTTTACCTCATTCGACCTATTCAATTGATGAATTTTACCATTTACCGTTTACCGATTTACTTGGTTACTTGTGCATGTTGTAAGCTCTAAGCTGAACTTGGGCCCCGCCTCGGTTACCGACCTACTCGAGCCAGGACTGGGCTCGGTCGGGTAGGTTGGAACCCTGGACAACCGTCGGTATACTCGAGTATTACCACTGGAGGGATAAGGTGATGGCCAGTCAACCGTGGGGATCCGGAAGTTATAAGGTGCAGAGGACCGACAAAGTTCCACCGGAACACCGTATCCTTCAGTATATGGTTACCGTGTATCATGATAATTGTTCCATGCTAAAATGCCAACATGAAATCATGTGCCATACCTTTTGATATGTTCCTTGTTTAATTACTTGTTTATTTATATAGAACCTCACTGGGCTTTTTAGCTCATACCACGTCAATTGTTTTCCTTAGCAGGGGAAGGCGAGCAAGGACGAGAGTTCTGTATAGTCTGGTTGATCTAGTTCTTTGGCCTTGTAATGGTTCTCGCCCTAGTGCTTGGCACGGGCTGGTTGTATGAGGAATGAGAACCTTGTATATTCGATGTTTGTACTTGAATGGTAAAAACTTTGAAAACTTCTGGTGTGTAGAAGTTTCTTATCTTTTACTTGAGCATCTATGTATATATTAAGTTGAAGTGGATGGGTTACTTATTGTCTATGGATGTACGCACGTGATACGAGTGACTGAGTCCTGGCGAGAGCTGGGCAGGCGGTCCGCCGAACCCTTTGGTGCGCCTTAGGGGGAGGTGGGGCCGTCACAGGTGGTATCAGAGCTTAGGCTTCAGATCTTTGTAGTGTATCCTAGGCTGATGTTTAGGATGCCAAACTGTGGGACTGGCTTGAAAGTTAAATGATTTCTTGTAGCGATGTAATTTAGAGCCACTTCACGTGGTCCCTACAAAGGAGCAAGATAGGACCAAGTGGTGTTATGGTCCTTATCATATGGATGAGAAAAAGGGTTAAGTGCTCTTCTAGAGTGAAGGGGTGGATCATAGATGTGATAGTTATAAAAACCTTTATCTTGATACTTGGAGGAATTTGATATGTATGTTGGGTAGGAATCCCGAATTTGGTGATATACTCTTGGGACCGGCCGGCTTGAGTTGTGAATTACCTTATTTCGGATTCTCGTGCCCGAGTACTCCAGAGTTGAGGCGATGCTAGCTACTAGGTACTTGAGACTTGTATTTTGGAACATGAACAGGCTTTGTCCGACTAAAATGAATATAAGAAATCTACGGACATCTAGTGACTAGGAAGTGACGTGAGAGACCGGACGGGGTCATCTTAGCTGAGTCTGGAAAATATTGTAACCCAAAGATCCTTGTGGTGAGATTGAAATCGAGCATGTTAGGGAACGAGAATCATCTAGTTCCAATTAATCTAATGAATCCCTACTTGTGATCTTTTATAGTGAGACGACGGGGGTAAAACTTAAGAGTTGCGCCTTGGGAACGAGTGTACTTGTGATAATTACTTGTTTATTTTGGCATTGACTTTGATTTGGCATGGACTTTACTTGGCCATAACTTGTTTTATGATTTAATGAACTCTAGTTTGCGTGTGCTTGCACAGTGATAATGATATATGTATATGTGATTTCTTTTCCTCTAAAGGGTGTTACTGGCACCTGTGTGTAGTTCGACTAAGGCTTAGTGTGAGATTTATATATGTGTGTATAGATTAGCCGTGGACATGGAAACTAGAGGACAACGAAAGGGACGTCAACCTAGACAACCCCGAAATGAAAGAGTAGATAATAGATCTGATATTGACCAAAATGCTGAGCCAAGTGCTGGGAGAGGAAATGACCAAATGGGACAAGTTTTAACTCGCATGACGGATATCCTGGAGCTCTTAGTAGCTCAACAAGGTCAAGGTGTTGGACAAGGAAACCAAGAAATAGGGGAGGATCGAGCTTTAGAGCGGTTTCAGAAATTCTTCCCGCCCAAATTTGCTGGAGAACCTGATCCAGAAGTGGCTGAGAATTGGTTAGAAAATATAAGAAATATATTCGATGCTTTGGATTACACCGAGGAGAGACAAGTCACCTTTGCTGTATTTCAACTTGAAGGAGCAGCACGAGCCTGGTGGAATGTTATAAGAAACAAGTGGGAAAGGGATCAAACTCCAAGGACTTGGATAAATTTTGTACGTGAATTTAATGAGAAATTTCTTCCTCCACTTGTCCAAGAAAAGAGAGAAGATGATTTTATAAAGCTTCGTCAAGGAACTTTGAGCGTAGCTGAGTATGAAACACGCTTTACGAAGTTATCTACCTATGCCCCAGAATTGGTGGCTACTGAACGGAAAAGAATAAGACGGTTTATCCAAGGATTAAATTTAGAAATCCAAGATGCCCTTGCCGCAGCACAGATCGAAACGTTTAGTGACGCTCTCGAAAAAGCGCAAAGGGTAGAAAGTATAAAATCTCAACTGAGAGCTTTTCAAGCAAGGAAAAGAAATGCATCTGATAGTACACTAGGGGAAAATGAACCACCACCCAAAGTTAGAAAAGAAATGGATGGAGTAGGACTGTTACTTCCTGCACCACTCATGATAAAGGAACCAAAAGGAACTATGTCGCGAGGGACTTCAGTGGGACAAATACGATCAAAGAAAACTTCGCAAGCAAGTCAGGTCACAATACCCCGTCCGACTTGTGGATATTGTGGAAAGACGAATCACACTGAAGAAAACTGTTGGCTAAAGGGACGAAAGTGTATGGGGTGTGGGAGTACCAACCATAAAGTTCATGACTGTCCAAGGAGATATCCACGAGAAACTACTGCTCAACAGGGAAATGGAACTGTTCCTCGACAAGTTAATGGAAGGAGGAGCCAACCAGTGGCATCTGAAAGAACGCATGACATGAACACACCACACGGTTCAGAGTTGCCTGAGATTAAAGAAGGTAATCCTTACCACTACTGGTAAACTCGTCTATGAGATATTAGAGTATTCCAAACCTTACGCGTGAAAGGATCAAAAAGATTTTGTCTTGGACTCGAGACTTAACTGAATGAGTAGATTAAAATAATACCTTGGACTTGTCCAATAAGTGTTTAGCTTGGGTTTTGACAGATTGTGGTGGTGGCCGAAATGGTTGAGAAAACTTTTGATTTTGCATCCTTCTTCTAGTCTTCTTGTTTGATTAAGGTTGGCTTGTTGCTAAGTGATAAATAGAATTGGAGTACTTTTAGTACTTGATTGTGATGAGTGATTCTTATAATGTGATTGACCTCTGAGATATTTGATCTGATTAGTATTTGATTGTGATAAGTAAGATTGAAATGATTCTTAGTACGTGATCAACTTTCGAGAACTATTTTTGATCTGATTAATGCAAGTTGAAATTTCGAGGTCGAAATTTTTTTAAGGGGAAGAGAGTGTGAGGACTCGCAAATTCCTTACATATTTCTCAAAAATTCCCTTTTATTTGAAAATTATTTGGAAATTATTATTTCATGTTATCCATGGTTCAATCACCCTAGAAAAGTGCCAATGACCATAGGAAATTAGGGTTCTCCTATTCGTTTTCAATTCAAGGTGAAATCGGATTTTTCGTGTAACCGAAGTATAATTATCCGGTACCGAGTAAGGATCAAATTTGGTGCTTAAGAGTGACTTTTAAGTGAGAAATAATATGTGATTAGAAGCAATGATAAAAAGTTAGTGAATAGGAAGCAAAAACCCTAGTACGTGCGATTTAAGAGAAAACGCGTCACACCGACGTGTACCGTGCACTACCGTTTGAACCGACCACTTGACCGCCACTTACTTGTCACACAAGTTTATTACTAATGGAGTAAAATATCTCCTCTCTCATGATGACAGCTTGGCCGAAATTTGTGGCTAAAATGCAAGGAAGGAGAGAGAAAATTGTGTGGTGGAAATCAAGCCAAGTGTTGGCTAAACTTGTGGACAGAATTTGTTCTAATTTTCTTGTCTTCTTATAAGACCAAGTGAGCTTCATTCTTCCCCAATTTTTCTGCTGCATAGCCGAGCAAGGAGAGAGGAAAGGGAGAGCAAGAGAAAACCAAAATTTCTTCTTGATTTGCACCATCCAAGTGCAAGAAACAAATTCTAAACCGATTAAAGTGTGAATTGTGATCTTGGGAAGCTAGGGAAGCTAAAATTTTCAAGAGGAAGTGAAGTGGTACTCTTGCAAGCCTTGTTTCTTTTGAGGTATGTGCTGCTTATACTTGCTATATGGATGATCTATGTTGTATCTAAGCTTAGATAAGTGGTTATAGTGATGATGGGAGCAAGAAATCAAGAAAGGTTCCATTAGAAATCAAAATTCCAGATTTCTGGAAAATTTTCCCCCTTTTCTGCCCGATTTTATTGCTCCATGTTAGAGGCCGAATTTGGCTTGGCACAAAACATGAAAGTTGTATAGAATGGTATTTTATATATGCCTATAAAATTTCAGCTCAATCGGAGCAACGTAGCTTGTGAAAAGACGAAAATACCCTCGCTGATCTAGGTTACTTTCCAGAATTCCGCGTGGACAGTTTAGTCTCTTTGGTTGTGTTTGTTTACTATAATCCGTTCAGATTTAGCCAATTGTCAAAACATGAAAGTTTTAGTACCCTGTATTAGCTTTTCAACGCCGCCAAGAACGTCTTAAACGGACCTCGGTAGACTGGGATATGGTCATTTGAATGCAGTGCGGTTAATTGACCAACTAGTTGGATTTTGGATCTGTAAAGTGGGCATTTGACTAGATTGCACTGTAAATCTGACTAAGTCATCTTCATGAGAATTGTATACATTTGTCTTAGCTTTCATATGGCTTTGGAATTATTGGATTTGGAGTTATGTGTGCGGAGATTAGAGTGGATGAATCAAGACTACCACAGTAAACCTCGAACTAGAAAATCTGGGATCATTTTGATAAATTTGACCTAGATACAGGGCAAACTGGACTGAGTGGCCTTCTTCAACATTGTAGTCCTGTGTCTTAGCTTCGAAACGGCTTAAGTTTCATCCCAATCCGATAAGTGTAACTCCGGTTGTGACCGTTATGCATGAACCCGTCAAAGCTGTCTTTTGTCAAATTGCATTTCCGCACTTGTTATTCCTTTGATTTTGTTCTTATATTGTCTTGAGCCTATGAAATGGCTATTATGATGAGTTTGTGCTGTACATGACTTTGGGATTGGCTGAGAAAAATCATGAAGCCATAAATGGCTGGAAATTAGGTAAACACAAAGGGCATGCTGCCCAAATTTTCGCCCGAAAGCTAAGTTCTATTTGAACTTGTATAATACTATGACCGTTTTTCCATCTTAAAAACATGATCCTTCTTCAATTGGAAACTCCAAATGTTTACTTACTCTTACCAAATAAAGAGGAGTGGTTTAGGATTTTCTTGAGTATTTTGTCCACGGGTCCAAATGTCCTCGTTCCACTTTAAAGTCTCTTTTTATACGTTCTACTCATCATTCGTCGAGTTTCTTTGATTGCACCTAATTGTTTGTGATAAATGAGTGGTAATATTCTTTTCATTTAATTTTAGGTTTTCTCAGTGACTAAAGATAATATCCGGAAGGATATTTTGCACGTTGTTGTGCGTAAATAGGTGAGTGTTCTATATACCCGTGTTTTCTGTGACTACCTGATTACCTGACTATCTGTTTACTCGATTTCCAATTTATGTGATTACGTGATATTCGTGAATTACATGCTCCCATGAAATCAATTTGTATTGTTTACGTGCTAAGTGTCCACTTGATTACTTAATTATCATGAATCACATGCTATATGAAGTTGTCCATCATTGTTAGGCGAGTGTGTACTTTACCTCATTCGACCTATTCAATTGATGAATTTTACCATTTACCGTTTACCGATTTACTTGGTTACTTGTGCATGTTGTAAGCTCTAAGCTGAACTTGGGCCCCGCCTCGGTTACCGACCTACTCGAGCCAGGACTGGGCTCGGTCGGGTAGGTTGGAACCCTGGACAACCGTCGGTATACTCGAGTATTACCACTGGAGGGATAAGGTGATGGCCAGTCAACCGTGGGGATCCGGAAGTTATAAGGTGCAGAGGACCGACAAAGTTCCACCGGAACACCGTATCCTTCAGTATATGGTTACCGTGTATCATGATAATTGTTCCATGCTAAAATGCCAACATGAAATCATGTGCCATACCTTTTGATATGTTCCTTGTTTAATTACTTGTTTATTTATATAGAACCTCACTGGGCTTTTTAGCTCATACCACGTCAATTGTTTTCCTTAGCAGGGGAAGGCGAGCAAGGACGAGAGTTCTGTATAGTCTGGTTGATCTAGTTCTTTGGCCTTGTAATGGTTCTCGCCCTAGTGCTTGGCACGGGCTGGTTGTATGAGGAATGAGAACCTTGTATATTCGATGTTTGTACTTGAATGGTAAAAACTTTGAAAACTTCTGGTGTGTAGAAGTTTCTTATCTTTTACTTGAGCATCTATGTATATATTAAGTTGAAGTGGATGGGTTACTTATTATCTATGGATGTACGCACGTGATACGAGTGACTGAGTCCTGGCGAGAGCTGGGCAGGCGGTCCGCCGAACCCTTTGGTGCGCCTTAGGGGGAGGTGGGGCCGTCACAAGGATACAAGCAAATCATCTACACCATGATCCAATCCCATGGAGAGTCAAGCGGGCCTCCAAGTGATTGGGCCGAGTATGGTCTTTAGGCCTTAATGTTGCTTAGAGTTAGATTAACTGCGTAATAGAAGCATGGGTCGGCCAATCTAGACACCAAGATGGCCGACTGCTCCTTTAGGGTTTTAGATACCTCTAGCCTGTAAAAGGGCATGCTTTGCAAGGGTTTTAGACACAAGTTGCTTCAATACATTTTGATTAATGTCGATTCTTCTTGTTAAGAGATATTCGAGCCTTTTCCCTTGCTTTGGCAAGGGTTGTAAGCAATATTGCGTCTCGTCCTAGATTTTTCTACGGACCTATCCATTCGAGTAATCACCTCTGTGGAGTGATCGTTCTAATGCCTATAATTAAATCTTAACGTCCCGCTTGATTCTAGGTTCTGCTATCCAAGCGTTGGACCACCTCGCTAGATCCTTGGGCAAACGTGCTACGTGTCTCGAAACGAGTTTATGGAGGACCGTATCAATGTCGTGTGTATGGATCAGGGCCCACACAATGAGCTGATCCGAGTTCCATTGGTCCCAGTCACACGTGTACGATCCAAGTTCTTCAAGGAATCCCTCCAAGGCTTTGATCGAATGGTCCAAGACCAACATGGAGTCCATAGGGATATTGAAGGCCAAGAAGGATACAAGCAAATCATCTACACCATGATCCAAAGCCATGGAGAGTCAAGCTGGCCTCCAAGTGATTGGGCCGAGTTGGGTCTTAAGCCCTTGGAGAGTCAAGCGGGCCTCCAAGTGATTGGGCCGAGTAGGGTCTTTAGGCCGTAATGTTGCTTAGAGTTAGATTAACTGCGTAATAGAAGCATGGGTCGGCCAATCTAGACACCAAGATGGCCGACTGCTCCTTTAGGGTTTTAGAAACCTCTAGCCTGTAAAAGGGCTTGCTTTGCAAGGGTTTTGGACACAAGTTGGATCAATACAATTTTATTAATGTCGATTCTTCTTGTTAAGAGATATTCGAGCCTTTTCCCTTGCTTTGGCAAGGGTTATAAGCAATATTGCGTCTCGTCCTTGATTGTTCTACCGACCTATCCATTCGAGTAATCACCTCTGTGGAGTCATCGTTCCAACGCCTATAATTAAATCTTATCGTCCCGCTTAATTCTAGGTTCTGCAATCCAAGCGTTGGACCACCTCGCTAGATCCTTGGGCAAACGTGCTACGTGTCTCGAAACAAGTTGATGGAGGACCGTATCTGTGACGTGTGTATGGATCAGGGCCCACGCAATGAGCTGGTCCGAGTTCCATTGGGCCCAGTCACACGTGTACATGCCAAGTTCATCAAGGAATCCCTCCAAGGCCTTGTTCGAATGGTCCAAGACCAACATGGAGTCCATAGGGATATTGAAGGCCAAGAAGGATACAAGCAAATCATCTGCACCATGACCCAAGCCTATGGAGAATCAAGCGGGCCTCCAAGTGATTGGGCCGGTAGGGTCTTTAGGCCATAATGTTGCTTAGGGTTGGATTAACTACGTAGTAGATGCATGGGCCGGCCCGTCTTGATACCAAGATGGCCGACTGCTCTTTTAGGATTTTCGTAGGGTTTTAGTAACCTCTAGCCTGTAAAAGGGCTTGCATTATAAGGGTTTTGGACACAAGTTGGATCAATAAAGTTTGGTTAATTTCGATTCTTCTTGTCAAGAGAGATTCGATCCTTTTTACTTGCCTCTGCAAGGGTTGTGAGCAATCTTGCGTCTCATCCTAGATTGTTCTACCGACGTATCTGTTAGAGTAATCTCCACTGTGGAGCCGTTGTTCTACCCCCTAGAATCAAATCGTGTTCTCCATTTGATTCTGTGTTCCACAATCCAAGCGTTGGATCACCTCGATAGATACTTGAGCAAACGTGCTATGTGTCTCGTAACGAATTGATCAAGGACCGTATCAGTGATGTGTGCATGGATCATGGCCCCCAAAATGATCCGGTCCGAGTTCTTTTGGGCCTAATCACACATGCACGAGTCAAGCTCTTAATGAAATCCCTCCAAGGCCTTATTCAAATGGTCTGAGACTAACATGGAGTCCATAGGGATATTGAAGGCCAAGAAGGAGACAAGCAAAACATCTACACCATGATCCAAGCCCATGGAGAGTCAAGCGAGCCTCCAAGTGATTGGGCCGAGTTGGGTCTTTAGGCCTTAATGTTGCTTAGGGTTAGATTAACTGCGTAATAGAAGCATGGGTCGGCCAATCTATACACCAAGATGGCTACTGCTCCTTTAGGGTTTTAGAAACCTCTAGCCAATAAAAGGGATTGCTTTGCAAGGGTTTTGGACACAAGTTGGATCAATACAATTTGATTAATGTCGATTCTTTTTGTTAAGAGATATTTGAGCCTTTTCACTTGCTTTGGCATGGGTTGTAAGCAATATTGCGTCTCGTCCTAGATTGTTCTACCGACCTATCCAATCGAGTAATCACCTCAGTGGAGTTATCGTTCTAACGCCTATAATTAAATCTTATCGTCCCGCTTGATTCTAGGTTCCGCAATCCAAGCGTTGGACCACCTCGCCAGATCCCTGGGCAAGCGTGCTACGTGTCTCGAAATGAGTTGATTAAGGACCGTATCAGTGACGTGTGTACGGAACAGGGCCCACGTAATGAGCTGATCCGAGTTCCATTGGGCCCAGTCACACGTGTACGATCCAAGTTCTTCAACGAAAATCCCTCCAAGGCCTCGTTCGAATGGTACAAGACCAAAATGGAGTCCATAGGGATATTGAAGGCGAAGAAGGATACAAGCAAATCATCTACACATTGATCCAAACCCATGGAGACTAAAGCTGGCCTCCAAGTGATTGGGCCGAGTAGGGTCTTTAGGCCTTAATGTTGCTTAGGGTTAGATTAACTGCGTAATAGAAACATGGGTCGGCCAATCTAGACACCAAGATGGCCGACTGCTCCTTTAGGGTTTTAGAAACCTCTAGCCTATAAAAGGCCTTGCTTTGCAAAGGTTTTGGACACAAGTTGGATCAATACAATTTGATTGATGTCGATTCTTCTTGTTAAGAGATATTCGAGCCTTTTCACTTTCTTTGGCAGGGGTTGTAAGCAATATTGCGTCTCGTCCTAGATTGTTCTACTGACCTATCCATTCGAGTAACCACCTCTGTAGAGTCATCGTTCTAACACCTATAATTAAATCTTATCGTCCCGCTTGATTCTAGGTTCCGCGATCCAAGCGTTAGACCACCTCGCTAGATCCTTGGGCAAACGTGCTACGTGTCTCGAAACAAGTTGATCGAGGACCGTATCAGTGACGTGTGTATGGATCAGGGCCCACGCAATGAGCTGGTCCGAGTTCCATTGGGCCCAGTCACACGTGTACGAGCCAAGTTCTTCAAGGAATCCCTCCAAGGCCTTGTTCGAATGGTCCAAGACCAGCATGGAGTCCATAGGGATATTGAAGGCCAAGAAGGATACAAGCAAATCATCTGCACCATGACCCAAGCCTATGGAGAGTCATGCGGGCCTCCAAGTGATTGGGCCGGTAGGGTCTTTAGGCCATAATGTTGCTTAGGGTTGGATTAACTACGTAGTAGAAGCATGGGCCGGCCCGTCTTGATACCAAGATGGCCGACTGCTCTTTTAGGGTTTTTGTTGGGTTTTAGTAACCTCTAGCCTATAAAAGGGCTTGCATTTTAAGGGTTTTGGACACAAGTTGGATCAATAAAGTTCGGTTATTTTCGATTCTTCTTGACAAGAGAGAGTCGAGCCTCTTTACTTGTCTTTGCAAGGGTTGTGAGCAATCTTGCGTCTCATCCTAGATTGTTCTACCGACGTATCTATTAGAGTAATCACCACTGTGGAGTCGTCGTTCCACCCCCTATAATCAAATCGTGTTGTCCGTTTGATTCTAGGTTCCGCAATCGAAGCGTTGGATCACCTCGTTGGATACTTGAGCAAACGTGCTATTTTTCTCGTAACGAGTTGATCAATGACCGTATCAGTGATGTGTGCATGGATCATGGCCCACAAAATGATCCGGTCAGAGTTCTATTGGGCCTAGTCACACATGCACGAGCCAAGCTCTTAAAGAAATCCCTCCAAGGCCTGGTTCAAATGGTCCAAGACCAACATGGAGTCCATAGGGATATTGAAGTCCTATAAGGAGACAAGCAAAACATCTACACCATGATCCAAGCCCATGGAGAGTCAAGCGAGCCTCCAAGTGATTGGGCCGAGTTGGCTCTTTAGGCCATAATGTTGCTTAGGGTTAGATTAACTGCGTAATAGAAGCATGGGTCGGCCAATCTAGACACCAAGATGGCCGACTGCTCCTTTAGGGTTTTAGAAACCTCTAGCCTATAAAAGGGCTTGCTTTGCAAGGGTTTTGGACACAAGTTGAATCAATACAATTTGATTAATGTCGATTCTTCTTCTAAAGAGATATTCGAGCCTTTTCACTTGCTTTGGCATGGGTTGTAAGCAATATTGCGTCTCGTCCTAGATTGTTCTACCGACCTATCCATTCGAGTACTCACCTCTGTGGAGTCTTCGTTCCAACGCCTATAATGAAATCTTATCGTCCCGCTTGATTCTAGGTTCTGCAATCCAAGCGTTGGACCACCTCGCAAGATCCATGGGCAAACGTGCAACGAGTCTCGAAACGAGTTGATCGAGGACCGTATCAGTGACGTGTGTATGGATCAGGGCCCACGCAATGAGCTGGTCTGAGTTCCATTGGGCCCAGTCACACGTGTACGAGCCTATAATCTTCAAGGAATCCCTCCAAGGCTTTGTTCGAATGGTCCAAGACCAACATGGTGTCCATAGGGATATTGAAGGCCAAGAAGGATACAAGCAAATCATCTACACCATGATCCAATCCCATGGAGAGTCAAGCGGGCCTCCAAGTGATTGGGCCGAGTATGGTCTTTAGGCCTTAATGTTGCTTAGAGTTAGATTAACTGCGTAATAGAAGCATGGGTCGGCCAATCTAGACACCAAGATGGCCGACTGCTCCTTTAGGGTTTTAGATACCTCTGGCCTGTAAAAGGGCATGCTTTGCAAGGGTTTTAGACACAAGTTGCTTCAATACATTTTGATTAATGTCGATTCTTCTTGTTAAGAGATATTCGAGCCTTTTCCCATGCTTTGGCAAGGGTTGTAAGCAATATTGCGTCTCGTCCTAGATTTTTCTACGGACCTATCCATTCGAGTAATCACCTCTGTGGAGTGATCGTTCTAATGCCTATAATTAAATCTTAACGTCCCGCTTGATTCTAGGTTCTGCTATCCAAGCGTTGGACCACCTCGCTAGATCCTTGGGCAAACGTGCTACGTGTCTCGAAACGAGTTTATGGAGGACCGTATCAATGTCGTGTGTATGGATCAGGGCCCACACAATGAGCTGATCCGAGTTCCATTGGTCCCAGTCACACGTGTACGATCCAAGTTCTTCAAGGAATCCCTCCAAGGCTTTGATCGAATGGTCCAAGACCAACATGGAGTCCATAGGGATATTGAAGGCCAAGAAGGATACAAGCAAATCATCTACACCATGATCCAAAGCCATGGAGAGTCAAGCTGGCCTCCAAGTGATTGGGCCGAGTTGGGTCTTAAGCCCTTGGAGAGTCAAGCGGGCCTCCAAGTGATTGGGCCGAGTAGGGTCTTTAGGCCTTAATGTTGCTTAGAGTTAGATTAACTGCGTAATAGAAGCATGGGTCGGCCAATCTAGACACCAAGATGGCCGACTGCTCCTTTAGGGTTTTACAAACCTCTAGCCTGTAAAAGGGCTTGCTTTGCAAGGGTTTTGGACACAAGTTGGATCAATACAATTTTATTAATGTCGATTCTTCTTGTTAAGAGATATTCGAGCCTTTTCCCTTGCTTTGGCAAGGGTTATAAGCAATATTGCGTCTCGTCCTTGATTGTTCTACCGACCTATCCATTCGAGTAATCACCTCTGTGGAGTCATCGTTCCAACGCCTATAATTAAATCTTATCGTCCCGCTTAATTCTAGGTTCTGCAATCCAAGCGTTGGACCACCTCGTTAGATCCTTGGGCAAACGTGCTACGTGTCTCGAAACAAGTTGATGGAGGACCGTATCTGTGACGTGTGTATGGATCAGGGCCCACGCAATGAGCTGGTCCGAGTTCCATTGGGCCCAGTCACACGTGTACATGCCAAGTTCATCAAGGAATCCCTCCAAGGCCTTGTTCGAATGGTCCAAGACCAACATGGAGTCCATAGGGATATTGAAGGCCAAGAAGGATACAAGCAAATCATTTGCACCATGACCCAAGCCTATGGAGAGTCATGCGGGCCTCCAAGTGATTGGGCCGGTAGGGTCTTTAGGCCATAATGTTGCTTAGGGTTGGATTAACTACGTAGTAGAAGCATGGGCCGGCCCGTCTTGATACCAAGATGGCCGACTGCTCTTTTAGGGTTTTCGTAGGGTTTTAGTAACCTCTAGCCTGTAAAAGGGCTTGCATTATAAGGGTTTTGGACACAAGTTGGATCAATAAAGTTTGGTTAATTTCGATTCTTCTTGTCAAGAGAGATTCGATCCTTTTTACTTGCCTCTGCAAGGGTTGTGAGCAATCTTGCGTCTCATCCTAGATTGTTCTACCGACGTATCTGTTAGAGTAATCTCCACTGTGGAGCCGTTGTTCTACCCCCTAGAATCAAATCGTGTTTTCCATTTGATTCTGTGTTCCGCAATCCAAGCGTTGGATCACCTCGATAGATACTTGAGCAGACGTGCTATGTGTCTCGTAACGAATTGATCAAGGACCGTATCAGTGATGTGTGCATGGATCATGGCTCACAAAATGATCCGGTCCGAGTTCTATTGGGCCTAATCACACATGCACGAGTCAAGCTCTTAAAGAAATCTCTCCAAGGCCTTATTCAAATGGTCTAAGACCAACATGGAGTCCATAGGGATATTGAAGGCCTAGAAGGAGACAAGCAAAACATCTACACCATGATCCAAGCCCATGGAGAGTCAAGCGAGCCTCCAAGTGATTGGGCCGAGTTGGGTCTTTAGGCCTTAATGTTGCTTAGGGTTAGATTAACTGCGTAATAGAAGCATGGGTCGGCCAATCTATACACCAAGATGGCTACTGCTCCTTTAGGGTTTTAGAAACCTCTAGCCTATAAAAGGGCTTGCTTTGCAAGGTTTTGGACACAAGTTGGATCAATACAATTTGATTAATGTCGATTCTTTTTGTTAAGAGATATTTGAGCCTTTTCACTTGCTTTGGCATGGGTTGTAAGCAATATTGCGTCTCGTCCTAGATTGTTCTACCGACCTATCCAATCGAGTAATCACCTCTGTGGAGTTATCGTTCTAACGCCTATAATTAAATCTTATCGTCCCGCTTGATTTTAGGTTCCGCAATCCAAGCGTTGGACCACCTCGCCAGATCCCTGGGCAAGCGTGCTACGTGTCTCGAAATGAGTTGATTAAGGACCGTATCAGTGACGTGTGTATGGATCAGGGCCCACGTAATGAGCTGATCCGAGTTCCATTGGGCCCAGTCACACGTGTACGATCCAAGTTCTTCAACGAAAATCCCTCCAAGGCCTTGTTCGAATGGTACAAGACCAAAATGGAGTCCATAGGGATATTGAAGGCGAAGAAGGATACAAGCAAATCATCTACACATTGATCCAAACCCATGGAGACTAAAGCTGGCCTCCAAGTGATTGGGCCGAGTAGGGTCTTTAGGCCTTAATGTTGCTTAGGGTTAGATTAACTGCGTAATAGAAGCATGGGTCGGCCAATCTAGACACCAAGATGGCCGACTGCTCCTTTAGGGTTTTAGAAACCTCTAGCCTATAAAAGGCCTTGCTTTGCAAGGGTTTTGGACACAAGTTGGATCAATACAATTTGATTGATGTCGATTCTTCTTGTTAAGAGATATTTGAGCCTTTTCACTTTCTTTGGCAGGGGTTGTAAGCAATATTGCGTCTCGTCCTAGATTGTTCTACTGACCTATCCATTCGAGTAACCACCTCTGTAGAGTCATCGTTCTAACACCTATAATTAAATCTTATCGTCCCGCTTGATTCTAGGTTCCGCGATCCAAGCGTTAGACCACCTCGCTAGATCCTTGGGCAAACGTGCTACGTGTCTCGAAACAAGTTGATCGAGGACCGTATCAGTGACGTGTGTATGGATCAGGGCCCACGCAATGAGCTGGTCCGAGTTCCATTGGGCCCAGTCACACGTGTACGAGCCAAGTTCTTCAAGGAATCCCTCCAAGGCCTTGTTCGAATGGTCCAAGACCAGCATGGAGTCCATAGGGATATTGAAGGCCAAGAAGGATACAAGCAAATCATCTGCACCATGACCCAAGCCTATGGAGAGTCATGCGGGCCTCCAAGTGATTGGGCCGGTAGGGTCTTTAGGCCATAATGTTGCTTAGGGTTGGATTAACTACGTAGTAGAAGCATGGGCCGGCCCGTCTTGATACCAAGATGGCCGACTGCTCTTTTAGGGTTTTTGTTGGGTTTTAGTAACCTCTAGCCTATAAAAGGGCTTGCATTTTAAGGGTTTTGGACACAAGTTGGATCAATAAAGTTCGGTTAATTTCGATTCTTCTTGTCAAGAGAGAGTCGAGCCTTTTTACTTGTCTTTGCAAGGGTTGTGAGCAATCTTGCGTCTCATCCTAGATTGTTCTACCGACGTATCCATTAGAGTAATCACCACTGTGGAGTCGTCGTTCCACTCCCTATAATCAAATCGTGTTGTCCGTTTGATTCTAGGTTCCGCAATCCAAGCGTTGGATCACCTCGTTGGATACTTGAGCAAACGTGCTATTTTTCTCGTAACGAGTTGATCAATGACCGTATCAGTGATGTGTGCATGGATCATGGCCCACAAAATGATCCGGTCAGAGTTCTATTGGGCCTAGTCACACATGCACGAGCCAAGCTCTTAAAGAAATCCCTTCAAGGCCTGGTTCAAATGGTCCAAGACCAACATGGAGTCCATACGGATATTGAAGTCCTATAAGGAGACAAGCAAAACATCTACACCATGATCCAAGCCCATGGAGAGTCAAGCGAGCCTCCAAGTGATTGGGCCGAGTTGGCTCTTTAGGCCATAATGTTGCTTAGGGTTAGATTAACTGCGTAATAGAAGCATGGGTCGGCCAATCTAGACACCAAGATGGCCGACTGCTCCTTTAGGGTTTTAGAAACCTCTAGCCTAACAAAGGGCTTGCTTTGCAAGGGTTTTGGACACAAGTTGTATCAATACAATTCGATTAATGTCGATTCTTCTTCTAAAGAGATATTCGAACGTTTTCACTTGCTTTGGCATGGGTTGTAAGCAATATTGCGTCTCGTCCTAGATTGTTCTACCGACCTATCCATTCGAGTAATCACCTCTGTGGAGTCATCGTTCCAACGCCTATAATGAAATCTTATCGTCTCGCTTGATTCTAGGTTCTGCAATCCAAGCGTTGGACCACCTCGCTAGATCCATGGGCAAACGTGCAACGTGTCTCGAAACGAGTTGATCGAGGACCGTATCAGTGACGTGTGTATGGATCAAGGCCCACGCAATGAGCTGGTCGGTGTTCCATTGGGCCCAGTCACACGTGTATGAGCCAAGTTCTTCAAGGAATCCCTCCAAGGCCTTGTTCGAATGGTCCAAGCCCAACATGGTGTCCATAGAGATATTGAAGGCCAAGAAGGATACAAGCAAATCATCTACACCCTAATCCAATCCCATGAAGAGTCAAGCGGGCCTCCAAGTGATTGGGCCGAGTTGGGTCTTTAGGCCTCAATGTTGCTTAGAGTTAGATTAACTGCGTAATAGAAACATGGGTCGGCCAATCTAGACACCAAGATGGCCGACTGCTCCTTTAGGGTTTTAGAAACCTCTAGACTGTAAAAGGGCTAGCTTTGCAAGGGTTTTGGACGCAAGTTGCATCAATACAATTTGATTAATATCGATTCTTCTTATTAAGAGATATTCGAGCCTTTTCACTTGCTTTGGCAAGGGTTGTAAGCAATATTGCGTCTCATCCTAGATTTTTCTACCGACCTATCCATTCGAGTAATCACCTCTGTGGAGTCATCGTTCCAACGCCTATAATTAAATCTTAACGTCCCGCTTGATTCTAGGTTCCGCAATCCAGGCGTTGGACCACCTCGCTAGATCCTTGGGCAAGCGTGCTACGTGTCTCGAAACGAGTTGATTAAGGACCGTATCAGTGATGTGTGTATGGATCAGGGCCCACGCAATGAGCTGATCCGAGTTCCATTGGGCCCAGTCACACGTGTACGTTCCAAGTTCTTCAAGGAATCCCTCCAAGGCCTTGTTCGAATGGTCCAAGACCAACATGGAGTCCATAGGGATATTGAAGGCCAAGAAGGATACAAGCAAATCATCTACACATTGATCCAAGCCCGTGGAGAGTCAAGCGGGCCTCCAAGTGATTGGGCCGAGTTGGGTCTTTAGGCCTTAATGTTGCTTTGGGTTAGATTAACTGCGTAATAGAAGCATGGGTCGACCAATCTAGACACCAAGATGGCCGACTGCTCCTTTAGGGTTTTAGAAACCTCTAGCCTATAAAAGGGCTTGTTTGCAATGGTTTTGGACACAAGTTGGATCAATACAATTTTATTGATGTCGATTCTTCTTGTTAAGAGATATTCGAGCCTTTTCACTTTCTTTGGCAAGGGTTGTAAGCAATATTGCGTCTCGTCCAAGATTGTTCTACCGACCTATCCATTCGAGTAATCATCTCTGTGGAGTCATCGTTCTAACGCCTATAATTAAATCTTATCGTCCCGCTTGATTCTAGGTTCCGCGATCCAAGCGTTGGACCACCTCGCTAGATCCTTGGGCAAGCGTGCTACGTGTCTCGAAACGAGTTGACCGAGGACCGTATCAGTGACGTGTGTATGGATCAGGGCCCACGCAATGAGCTAGTCCGAGTTCCATTGGGCCCAGTCACACGTGTACGAGCCAAGTTCTTCAAGGAATCCCTCCAAGGCCTTGTTCGAAGGGTCCAAGACCAGCATGGAGTCCATAGGGATATTGAATGCCAAGAAAGATACAAGCAAATCATCTACACCGTGATCCAAGCCTATGGAGAGTCAAGCGGGCCTCCAAGTGATTGGGCCGAGTAGGGTCTTTAGGCCATAATGTTGCTTAGGGTTGGATTAACTACGTAGTAGAAGCATGGGCCTGCCCGTCTTGATACCAAGATGGCCGACTGCTCTTTTAGGGTTTTCGTAGGGTTTTAGTAACCTCTAGCCTATAAATGGGCTTGCATTATAAGGGTCTTGGACACAAGTTGGATCAATAAAGTTTGGTTAATTTCGATTCTTCTTGTCAAGAGAGAGTCGAGCCTTTTTACTTGCCTTTGCAAGGGTTGTGAGCAATCTTGCGTCTCGTCCTAGATTGTTCTACCGACGTATCTATTAGAGTAATCACCATTGTGGAGTCGTCGTTCTACCCCCTATAATCAAATCGTGTTGTCCGTTTGATTCTAGGTTCCGCAATGCAAGCGTTGGATCACCTCGCTAGATACTTGAGCAAACGTGCTATGTGTCTCGTAACGAGTTGATCAAGGACCGTATCAATGATGTGTGTGTGGATCATGGCCCACAAAATGATCCGATCCGAGTTCTATTGGGTCTAGTCACACATGCACGAGCCAAGCTCTTAAAGAAATCCCTCCAAGGCCTTGTTCAAATGGTCCAAGACCAACATGGAGTCCATAGGGATATTGAAGGCCTATAAGGAGACAAGCAAAACATCTACACCATGATCCATGCCCATGGAGAGTCAAACGAGCCTCCAAGTGATTGGGCCGAGTTGGGTCTTTAGGCCTTAATGTTGCTTAGGGATAGATTAACTGCGTAATAGAAGCATGGGTCGGCCAATCTATACACCAAGATGGCCGACAGCTCCTTTAGGGTTTTAGAAACCTCTAGCCTATAAAAGGGCTTGCTTTGCAAGGGTTTTGGACACAAGTTGGATCAATAAAATTTGATTAACGTCGATTCTTCTTGTTAAGAGATATTCGAGGCTTTTCCCCTGCTTTGGCATGGGTTGTAAGCAATATTGCGTCTCGTCCTAGATTGTTCTACCGACCTATCCATTCGAGTAATCACCTCTGTGGAGTCATCGTTCTAACGCCTATAATTAAATCTTATCGTCCCGCTCGATTCTAGGTTCCGCGATCCAAGCGTTAGACCACCTCGCAAGATCCTTGGGCAAACGTGCTACGTGTCTCGAAACAAGTTGATCGAGGACCGTATCAGTGACGTGTGTATGGATCAGGGCCCACGCAATGAGCTGGTCCGAGTTCCATTGGGCCCAGTCACACGTGTACGAGCCAAGTTCTTCAAGGAATCCCTCCAAGGCCTTGTTCGAAGGGTCCAAGACCAGCATGGAGTCCATAGGGATATTGAATGCCAAGAAAGATACAAGCAAATCATCTACACCGTGATCCAAGCCTATGGAGAGTCAAGCGGGCCTCCAAGTGATTGTGCCGAGGAGGGTCTTTAGGCCTTAATGTTGCTTAGGGTTGGATTAACTAATTAGTAGAAGCATGGGCCGGCCCGTCTTGATACCAAGATGGCCGACTGCACTTTTAGGGTTTTCGTAGGGTTTTAGTAACCTCTAGCCTATAAATGGGCTTGCATTATAAGGGTCTTGGACACAAGTTGGATCAATAAAGTTTGGTTTATTTCGATTCTTCTTGTCAAGAGGGAGTCGAGCCTTTTTACTTGCCTTTGCAAGGGTTGTGGGCAATCTTGCGTCTCGTCCTAGATTGTTCTACCGACGTATCTATTAGAGTAATCACCACTGTGGAGTCGTCGTTCTACCCCCTATAATCAAATCGTGTTGTCCGTTTGATTCTAGGTTCCGCAATCCAAGCGTTGGATCAACTCGCTAGATACTTGAGCAAACGTGCTATTTGTCTCGTAGCGAGTTGATGAAGGACCGTATCAGTGATGTGTGCGTGGATCATGGCCCACAAAATGATCCGGTCCGAGTTCTATTGGGCCTAGTCACACATGCACGAGCCAAGCTCTTAAAGAAATCCCTCCAAGGCCTTGTTCAAATGGTCCAAGACCAACATGGAGTCCATAGGGATATTGAAGGCCAATAAGGAGACAAGCAAAACATCTACACCATGATCCAAGCCCATGGAGAGTCAAGCGAGCCTCCAAGGGATTGGGCCGAGTAGGGTCTTTAGGCCTTAATGTTGCTTAGAGTTAGATTAACTGCGTAATAGAAGCATGGGTCGGCCAATCTAGACACCAAGATGGCCGACTGCTCCTTTAGGATTTTAGAAACCTCTAGCCTATAAAAAGGCTTGTTTGCAAGGGTTTTGGACACAAGTTGGATCAATACAATTTTATTGATGTCGATTCTTCTTGTTAAGAGATATTCAAGCCTTTTCACTTTCTTTGGCAAGGGTTGTAAGCAATATTGCGTCTCGTCCAAGATTGTTCTACCGACCTATCCATTCGAGTAATCACCTCTGTGGAGTCATCGTTCTAACGCCTATAATTAAATCTTGTCGTCCCGCTTGATTCTAGGTTCCGCGATCCAAGCGTTAGACCACCTCGCTAGATCCTTGGGCAAACGTGCTACGTGTCTCGAAACGAGTTGACCGAGGACCGTATCAGTGGCGTGTGTATGGATCAGGGCCCACGCAATGAGCTGGTCCGAGTTGCATTTGGCCCAGTCACACGTGTACGAGCCAAGTTCTTCAAGGAATCCCTCCAAGGCCTTGTTCGAATGGTCCAAGACCAGCATGGAGTCCATAGGGATATTGAATGCCAAGAAGGATACAAGCAAATCATCTACACCATGATCCAAGCCTATGGAGAGTCAAGCGGGCCTCCAAGTGATTGGGCCGACTAGGGTCTTTAGGTCATTATGTTGCTTAGGGTTGGATTAACTACGTAGTAGAAGCATGGGCCGGCCCGTCTTGATACCAAGATGGCCGACTGCTCTTTTAGGGTTTTTGTAGGGTTTTAGTAACCTCTAGCCCATAAAAGGGCTTGCATTATAAGGGTTTTGGACACAAGTTGGACCACTAAAGTTTGGTTAATTTCGATTCTTCTTGTCAAGAGAGAGTCGAGCCTTTTTACTTGCCTTTGCAAGGGTTGTGAGCAATCTTGCTTCTCGTCCTAGATTGTTCTACCGACGTATCTATTAGAGTAATCACCACTGTGGAGTCGTCGTTCTACCCCCTATAATCAAATCGTGTTGTCCGTTTGATTCTAGGTTCCGCAATCCAAGCGTTGGATCACCTCGCTAGATACTTGAGCAAACGTGCTATGTTTCTCGTAACGAGTTGATGAAGGACCGTATCAGCGATGTGTGCATGGATCATGGCCCACAAAATGATCCGGTCAGAGTTCTATTGGGCCTAGTCACATATGCACGAGCCAAGCTCTTAAAGAAATCCCTCCAAGGCCTGGTTCAAATGGTCCAAGACCAACATTGAGTCCATAGGGATATTGAAGGCCAAGAAGGAGACAAGCAAAACATCTACACCATGATCCAAGCCCATGGAGAGTCATGCGAGCCTCCAAGAGGGCCTTAAGCCCGTGGAGAGTCAAGTGGGCCTCCAAGTGATTGGGCCGAGTTGGGTCTTTAGGCCTTAATGTTGCTTAGGGTTAGATTAACTGCGTAATAGAAGCATGGGTCGGCCAATCTAGACACCAAGATGGCCGACTGCTCCTTTAGGGTTTTAGAAACCTCTAGCCTATAAAAGGGCATGCTTTGCAAGGGTTTTAGACACAAGTTGCATCAATACAATTTGATTAATGTCGATTCTTCTTGTTAAGAGATATTCGAGCCTTTTCCCTTGCTTTGGCAAGGGTTGTAAGCAATATTGCATCTCGTCCGAGATTTTTCTACGGACCTATCCATTCGAGTAATCATCTCTGTTGAGTGATCGTTCTAATGCCTATAATTAAATCTTAACGTCCCGCTTGATTCTAGGTTCTGCTATCCAAGCGTTGGACCACCTCGCTAGATCCTTGGGCAAACGTGCTACGTGTCTCGAAACGAGTTTATGGAGGACCGTATCAATGACGTGTGTATGGATCAGGGCCCACACAATGAGCTGGTCCGAGTTCCATTGGGCCCAGTCACACGTGTACGATCCAAGTTCTTCAAAGAATCCCTCCAAGGCTTTGTTCGAATGGTCCAAGACCAACATGGAGTCCATAGGGATGTTGAAGGCCAAGAAGGATACAAGCAAATCATCTACACCATGATCCAAACCCATGGAGAGTCAAGCTGGCCTCCAAGTGATTGGGCCGAGTTGGGTCTTAAGCCCTTGGAGTGTCAAGCGGGCCTCCAAGTGATTGGGCCGAGTAGGGTCTTTAGGCCTTAATGTTGCTTAGAGTTAGATTAACTGCGTAATAGAAGCATGGGTCGGCCAATCTAGACACCAAGATGGCCGACTGCTCCTTTAGGGTTTTAGAAACCTCTAGCCTGTAAAAGGGCTTGCTTTGCAAGGGTTTTGGACACAAGTTGAATCAATACAATTTGATTAATGTCGATTCTTCTTGTTAAGAGATATTCGATCCTTTTCCCTTGCTTTGGCAAGGGTTATAAGCAATATTGCGTCTCGTCCTAGATTGTTCTTGTAACAGCCCCACTTTCCCCTAAGGCGAACCAAAGGGGTTAGCGGACTGCCTGCCCAGCTCTCGCCAGGACTACGGATCAGTTAACGTCGATCTAATGCGTTCCGGAGCTTACCAACGCGCGCAAATAGGTCAAAATCACAAAATAAAAAAAACGAAAATCGAAACCGCGATGAACAGTAGAGGACACGTCAGAATCCGGCCGGATTTGGCCCTTTCCTTTTCCAAATTTTTTTCTTTTCCGTTTGAAACGCGTATCAGTTCGAAATCCAACCAAGCATCGACCAAACATATATATACATTGGAAACCAACATTTGCAAGCCAAGACGGCATATCAAATATTCAACTAGTTCATACATGTACAAATAACCATTTACAAGCCAACCATTGGTTGCAACAAAACACTTAGGGTTTTCACCCTCAAGGAGCTATTCAAAATATACATTCACATGAGCTCAACTTGAACCAACTAGCACATTCTTTCCAAAAGTGGTCATTTTCCTGTAAGGAAAACAAATGGCACGGTATGAGCTAAAGCCCAGTGAGCAACTATCACACAAAAGCAGTCAAGATCACATAATCATAACCGTTCAGTTCAAATATGCAATTAAGAGATAAATCAAACCAGTGAAAGGATACGGTTGGCTCTCAAGAGCCCATTTCCACACTTGCAATCTTGATCCAACCTCATTGACCCTCCGTCAATGTTAAAAGTACCAAAACCGTAGACCTCACTTTACTTCCTTTCCTTCCACCAATCATACCTCAACCGGGCCCGCACTCCATTCAGTCACTTTTGGTAATACTCGAGTATACCGGAACCAAGAGTCTCATTACTACAAGGTTCCTCAGTACAGTCCCCGTGGCAAGACAATTTTCACGACCAAGCCCTCGCCGGCTCGATCCAATTGACTACCAAACGGGGTTGAGCTCAGTGATACAGTAAAGCCGTTGGACATTCATCCAAACGACACCAAACCAGTTTCCATGAGTGGAATTCAGTATTTCATATAACCAGTACAGTATTTCAGTGAACAGTCATTAACCATGAATAAAATCACAAGGGGTGAGGGCGGTCAAGTACACCCTCACCTTAATCACTTCCAATAAGCAAATAAGCCTTCAAGGCATCAATTACACATATAACAAAGCCACATTGTAACATTTAAGTGAGTAGTATACTCACAAATCAAATAAGTGCTATTTCATGCACTTCCGTCAGGGGAATGTCGTGAACCACCGTCACGCCCTAGAACAAGTAAACAAATGCAATGAGACTCGATAACGAGTCATATAGCAATGCCAATCACAACCCCAATAGGGTTTTATAAACATATACAAGCATGATAGCAAACCAGGAATTAAGAAAGGCCTTAAACTTAGGCCTTGGAAAGAAAACCGGATTCGACCTCATAATGCGGTAATGGCACAACTCTCACTACGATTATCGGATGGGGGTGTAAGACCCACCGCTTCGAAGCTATGGAACAGGGCTACAACAATGAAGAAGGTCACTCAATCCAGTTCCTAGCTTAACTAGGTCGAAAATGCCAAATACTATACCAGAATTACCAAAACAGGTTTGCAAATCACACAAAACTGTAATTACTATAACTTAGTCTATACAAGTCCAAATGCCGAAATTCCAAAGGCATATGTTAGCTAAGACATCCAGCTACATTTCATCAGAAGACACGAACAACTAAATCCAAACCAATTCCAGTCAAAATGGCCAATAACCGGTACAGTTTTCGCATTCTGTCCAAAGCAGAACAGCTACAGTATTTTCGTCATAACTCATTCCACATTAATCCAAATGACCTGAAATTTTACAGGCACCTCAAACACATCAATACCTACAACTTTCATGTTTTGAGCAAAGTCAAATTCGGCCTCTAACCCTATGATCCAAAACCGGACAGAATTGGGGATTTAAGAACCCTAACTTTTCAGTTTTCATTCCAAATCCAAAATTGGTTGTATTTATCCACATTTCACACCCACTAGAGTTATTATAGGCCATTGCCAATCATCACAACCAACCACACCATCATAATCCAATTAAACCAGAAAAATCATCAATAAATGGAAAACTTCACCAAATCACTTCAAGTCAAGATAAAACAAGAAATTTCAGCACTTTAATCACTAATAAGCATAACTTAAGCATCATTAGATGTAGGAGGAAGATACACACACCACTCACCTAGTAACAAGAGAGGTAGAGGTGTTGGACACCTTAGCTCTTCCAAAAACTTCACCAAATCAACCACTAACACCAACTAGAAAGATTTTATGGAGTAGAAACTAGTTTAGTTGGTTGAGTTATGGATTGAAGCAAGAAGAAATCAAGACTTGAAGAGGTTTTCTTCCTTCCTTGAACTTGAGAGAGAGGGCCGGCCAACAAGAGAAGAAAAATTGTGAATTTTATGCAATTTTTGGATATTTAATCCTTTGGTCAAAAAAGTCAAAATTGTGAATAGTAAATCTTAAAGGAAAACCAATAACATGGTGACACTTGTCACTCTATTTAATGCATTCTTATCACTTCTTTTCTCTCTCACATCAATCACTTCAGACACTCTACTTATCTCTTAACACCCGATAAAATTTACACAGTATCCGGAATTTAACCTAATTGGCCGAATTTTTCCGAACTTTTCGCACTAGTGGGTCCCACGTCCAAAATATATTCTTAATTTTTTAAAAACTCACCAATACTAGAAAAATCATCTAAAAACTATAATTGCTCATAAAATCAACCCAGAAAATGTTTCTAAGCCAGAAAATGCAAAAATTATGCAATTAAGGGAACTAAAACCCTAGGAAAATTTTTAGGGTATTTACGGGTTCTCACACTCTCCCCTCCTTAAAAGAATGTCGTCCTCGACATTCCACCTGTACTAATCAGATCAAATATCCCTCAAGAGTCACTCGAGCCTTCTAACTAATATAGATCCGGTCAAGATATCGCTCAGAAACCAATCAAGCATTGGGATTCAATCTATTCCAACTTGTATTTACCAGGTCCAATTTGTTTTTCCCAAAGTCGGCCAAATACTAAAAATCATTCGAATCTCACTTATCGTAATTCATGATCCAGGAAAGCATGGCCTATATAATCCAAGTACTATATATCACGCCAATCCAACCTATCAAATGGTCATGGTTCAATAGGGAGTTAATCACGTACCCAAATAAAACAGGCAAAAGGCTTGAAATCGGACGCAAGGTCCCAGATATTTGGAAGAAATTCAGGGTATAGTGATGCTTTAGATCAAAATTCATCTCTGGTGGTGCTGGACAACATAACAAGCTAGCACAACGGCTATGCTTCACCAAAGAATTTCAGTTCAGTAAGTTGGCCCTGGTGGTGCTGGACAACACAACAAGCTAGCTCAACGGCTAAACTTCACCAAAAGCCTCAGTGCAAAATGTCATCCCTGGTGGTGCTGGACAACACAACAGGCAATGCCCCACCAGAGAGGTTCAGTTCAACCGCTACAAAAGAGTAGTAGCCGGTCTACAGTCACTCCAGTACGAATAAGTTCAAGAGTAGGGTCAAAGCAGAGCCAAATACTTCAGGTTCATGGTGCATGAGCACGAATAAAAGTATAAGTTCAAGTTCAAGTGCAAGTTCAAGTTCAACCTCAAGGATCATGAGTACGAGTAAGAACACAATGGTCTAGTCTCTGTCCAGCCAATTCACATTCTTAAGCAGTCACAAATTCAAATCCACATTAGGTATGTAAGGCCACACTAGCCTAAACATGTTCAAGTCTCAAGTAAGCTCAGTCTAATCGGTTCCAGACAGTTCGAGTTCTCTTACCAACCCAATGCAATACTTTCGGAGTTCAAATTTCCATAAAAGTTGGAATATGGTCACAAAACCAATCATAATATATGTTGCGCACAAGAAAATCTCACCAAGTTTCCGACTAGGTTAATCCATTATACACCAGTAGATCTGATCTTCGGATTTATTTTCGGTTCATATTCAGTACTAGGGACCTAATAAATTACATGAAACTATCCATCAATTTCTCCCATGAATACGGAGTTGGCTAAACCCTCGGTCATAATGCTTTACTCCCAGACCTGCTACCCTACTTAATAGAAGTCTATAATCACAGGACAAGGCATAATTAAGCATCAAAAAGCTTAATACATATACAAGGTATAACAATTTTTGAATCAGGACATGATTCTTTACAGGTATCAAAATTATAGCACGAGCCAAAAGTCACAAAATAAGGCCAATATGTCAGATATTGTATATAGGCAATTAAGTGTCACAACAGATAAAAGCTTATGTAAGCAGGATACCAAAGTCTCAGGACGTGCACCACCCTTCCTAGGTCTATAGTTAAACCAAAGGGTCCAATTATTGCTAATTTCAATCAAATCACATACCCTTACGCAATTAGATCCAATAAAGCCATAACGCCAGCTGAAACCAAGATTATCCATTCGAAGTTAAAAATCTGAAATAAACAAGCGACCAGCAAAAGCACCATCATCTCCAAGAATAACCAATCTTAGGTTCTATAGTAAAGTCGCAAGTTCCATGTTCAAACCCAAGAAATGAATACAACTCGCTAACTAACGTGCCAAATGGAACCCAAGTCAATTCACACTAACTTCGTACTCTTGAATACAGTCACTCTATATCTCAAAGTTGCCTCAGTCCGTACATTTAAAATTGGCTCACTCTTCTTGAAAGTCAAGAATTTTAAAACATAAGAAAAGTATTTAAAGTAATCAGAAATCTTATCAAGTTCAATATTCACAATGTTAACCATAAGCTTGCCATTCTTTCAAAAATTCAGGATATATATATATATTTTCTTCGTGTAAAGCATGGACAATTTCAAGTGTGAGACTACACTAATATACAATCAAGGGGAAAACTTAGTTTAGAAATTGTTATCCTGGTATTAACCCATCATATACAAAATTCAACAACTCATCAGTTATTCACTAATTTTCAAATTTGAAATTCAAGTAAAATTCACCTTTTTACCAAAATCAGGAAAATATACATATTTAAAGCATATATATCTTATTTCCACTCATCGCTTACAAATAAAACTAGTACATCCTAGTTTTTCTTCAAAATCCCAAAACAGAATTTCTTTAGAAGGTATGTGGGCGGAAAATGCATTCAAACACATTACACGTACACATAGCCCACATAACCAGGTTAAGCAATCATACGGAACAGTCAGTCAATTACATACGAAGTCATTGTATGAAACAATAGGGTCCTCAAAAGTACTTTGAACAACTAGGTCACAAGTGCAAAAGAACTCACGAAAAGCTTTTCCCCTTCTAGGGCTTCGTCCAAATATTTATATCTTAATCAAGGTCGATCACGCTTAACCATACCCGAACAAACCACACGAAGTTCCATAGAATCGCCTTTCTAGTTCACCAAATCCTTTCTAACCTAGGCCCTCATATCCTTCGTATCCGGGCGCAAGAATCTTGTCTAAGATAGTTCACATCTCGAGCCGGCCGGTCCCAAGAGTAAACCATCCTTATTAAAGATTCCTACCCGACATACATACCTAGCTTCCTCGAGTCCCATAATAGTGATTCATACACTTATCACATGCCCGGTTCATAACTTACGCTCAAACGAGCACTTAGACATATTCATGAAATTAGGACCACAACACCCCTTGGCCCAGTCTCACTCCGCGCAGAGACCACGCGACGTGGCTCTGATACCACTTGTAACAGCCCCACTTTCCCCTAAGGCGAACCAAAGGGGTTAGCGGACTGCCTGCCCAGCTCTCGCCAGGACTACGGATCAGTTAACGTCGATCTAATGCGCTCCGGAGCTTACCAACGCGCGCAAATAGGTCAAAATCACAAAATAAAAAAAACGAAAATCGAAGCCGCGATGAACAGTAGAGGACACGTCAGAATCCGGCCGGATTTGGCCCTTTCCTTTTCCAAATTTTTTTCTTTTCCGTTTGAAACGCGTATCAGTTCGAAATCCAACCAAGCATCGACCAAACATATATATACATTGGAAACCAACATTTGCAAGCCAAGACGGCATATCAAATATTCAACTAGTTCATACATGTACAAATAACCATTTACAAGCCAACCATTGGTTGCAACAAAACACTTAGGGTTTTCACCCTCAAGGAGCTATTCAAAATATACATTCACATGAGCTCAACTTGAACCAACTAGCACATTCTTTCCAAAAGTGGTCATTTTCCTGTAAGGAAAACAAATGGCACGGTATGAGCTAAAGCCCAGTGAGCAACTATCACACAAAAGCAGTCAAGATCACATAATCATAACCGTTCAGTTCAAATATGCAATTAAGAGATAAATCAAACCAGTGAAAGGATACGGTTGGCTCTCAAGAGCCCATTTCCACACTTGCAATCTTGATCCAACCTCATTGACCCTCCGTCAATGTTAAAAGTACCAAAACCGTAGACCTCACTTTACTTCCTTTCCTTCCACCAATCATACCCCAACCGGGCCCGCACTCCATTCAGTCACTTTTGGTAATACTCGAGTATACCGGAACCAAGAGTCTCATTACTACAAGGTTCCTCAGTACAGTCCCCGTGGCAAGACAATTTTCACGACCAAGCCCTCGCCGGCTCGATCCAATTGACTACCAAACGGGGTTGAGCTCAGTGATACAGTAAAGCCGTTGGACATTCATCCAAACGACACCAAACCAGTTTCCATGAGTGGAATTCAGTATTTCATATAACCAGTACAGTATTTCAGTGAACAGTCATTAACCATGAATAAAATCACAAGGGGTGAGGGCGGTCAAGTACACCCTCACCTTAATCACTTCCAATAAGCAAATAAGCCTTCAAGGCATCAATTACACATATAACAAAGCCACATTGTAACATTTAAGTGAGTAGTATACTCACAAATCAAATAAGTGCTATTTCATGCACTTCCGTCAGGGGAATGTCGTGAACCACCGTCACGCCCTAGAACAAGTAAACAAATGCAATGAGACTCGATAACGAGTCATATAGCAATGCCAATCACAACCCCAATAGGGTTTTATAAACATATACAAGCATGATAGCAAACCAGGAATTAAGAAAGGCCTTAAACTTAGGCCTTGGAAAGAAAACCGGATTCGACCTCATAATGCGGTAATGGCACAACTCTCACTACGATTATCGGATGGGGGTGTAAGACCCACCGCTTCGAAGCTATGGAATAGGGCTACAACAATGAAGAAGGTCACTCAATCCAGTTCCTAGCTTAACTAGGTCGAAAATGCCAAATACTATACCAGAATTACCAAAACAGGTTTGCAAATCACACAAAACTGTAATTACTATAACTTAGTCTATACAAGTCCAAATGCCGAAATTCCAAAGGCATATGTTAGCTAAGACATCCAGCTACATTTCATCAGAAGACACTAACAACTAAATCCAAACCAATTCCAGTCAAAATGGCCAATAACCGGTACAGTTTTCGCATTCTGCCCAAAGCAGAACAGCTACAGTATTTTCGTCATAACTCATTACACATTAATCCAAATGACCTGAAATTTTACAGGCACCTCAAACACATCAATACCTACAACTTTCATGTTTTGATCAAAGTCAAATTCGGCCTCTAACCCTATGATCCAAAACCGGACAGAATTGGGGATTTAAGAACCCTAACTTTTCAGTTTTCATTCCAAATCCAAAATTGGTTGCATTTATCCACATTTCACACCCACTAGAGTTATTATAGGCCATTGCCAATCATCACAACCAACCACACCATCATAATCCAATTAAACCAGAAAAATCATCAATAAATGGAAAACTTCACCAAATCACTTCAAGTCAAGATAAAACCAGAAATTTCAGCACTTTAATCACTAATAAGCATAACTTAAGCATCGTTAGATGTAGGAGGAAGATACACACACCACTCACCTAGTAACAAGAGAGGTAGAGGTGTTGGACACCTTAGCTCTTCCAAAAACTTCACCAAATCAACCACTAACACCAACTAGAAAGATTTTATGGAGTAGAAACTAGTTTAGTTGGTTGAGTTATGGATTGAAGCAAGAAGAAATCAAGACTTGAAGAGGTTTTCTTCCTTCCTTGAACTTGAGAGAGAGGGCCGGCCAACAAGAGAAGAAAAATTGTGAATTTTATGCAATTTTTGGATATTTAATCCTTTGGTCAAAAAAGTCAAAATTGTGAATAGTAAATCTTAAAGGAAAACCAACAACATGGTGACACTTGTCACTCTATTTAATGCATTCTTATCACTTCTTTTCTCTCTCACATCAATCACTTCACACACTCTACTTATCTCTTAACACCCGATAAAATTTACACAGTATCCGGAATTTAACCTAATTGGCCGAATTTTTCCGAACTTTTCGCACTAGTGGGTCCCACGTCCAAAATATATTCTTAATTTTTTAAAAACTCACCAATACTAGAAAAATCATCTAAAAACTATAATTGCTCATAAAATCAACCCAGAAAATGTTTCTAAGCCAGAAAATGCAAAAATTATGCAATTAAGGGAACTAAAACCCTAGGAAAATTTTTAGGGAATTTACAGGTTCTCACAGTTCTACCGACCTATCCATTCGAGTAATCACCTCTGTGGAGTCATCGTTCCAACGCCTATAATTAAATCTTATCGTCCCGCTTGATTCTAGGTTCCGCAATCCAAGCGTTGGACCACCTCGCTAGATCCTTGGACAAACGTGCTACGTGTCTCGAAACGAGTTGATGGAGGACCGTATCAGTGACGTTTGTATGGATCAGGGCCCATGCAATGAGCTGGTCCGAGTTCCATTGGGCCCAGTCACACGTGTACGTGCCAAGTTCTTCAAGGAATCCCACCAAGACCTTGTTCGAATGGTCCAAGACCAACATGGAGTCCATAGGGATATTGAAGGCCAAGAAGGATACAAGCAAATCATCTGCACCATGATCCAAGCCTATGGAGAGTCATGCGGGCCTCCAAGTGATTGGGCCGAGTAGGGTCTTTAGGCCATAATGTTGCTTAGGGTTGGATTAACTACGTAGTAGAAGCATGGGCCGGCCCGTCTTGATACCAAGATGGCCGACTGCTCTTTTAGGGTTTTTGTAGGGTTTTAGTAACCTCTAGCCCATAAAAGGGCTTGCATTATAAGGGTTTTGGACACAAGTTGGATCACTAAAGTTTGGTTAATTTCGATTCTTCTTGTCAAGAGAGAGTCGAGCCTTTTTACTTGCCTTTGCAAGGGTTGTGAGCAATCTTGCTTCTCGTCCTAGATTGTTCTACCGACGTATCTATTAGAGTAATCACCACTGTGGAGTCGTCGTTCTACCCCCTATAATCAAATCGTGTTGTCCGTTTGATTCTAGGTTCCGCAATCCAAGCGTTGGATCACCTCGCTAGATACTTGAGCAAACGTGCTATGTTTCTCGTAACGAGTTGATCAAGGACCGTATCAGTGATGTGTGCATGGATCATGGCCCACAAAATGATCCGGTCAGAGTTCTATTGGGCCTAGTCACATGTAACATCCCGAATATTAGGAGGTTGTTTGTGAAGAAAATATTAAAGTATATTTCTTCGGGTTTGATTTAAAACCTTATTTTGTTTTAAAAGACTAGAAACCCTAATATTTTAGTCAAAAACCCTAGTTTACTTGTGACTAACCGGTTCTCTTAAATCTCTCACATTTTGATTGAAACCCTAAATTTAATCATTGGAATTGGAAAATTCCTCACGTTTTCTTAAAAATTTCCTTTTATTTGAAAATTATTATTTATTAAAGCCCTACTACCCAATTGTTCAACAATAAGTGCAGATGAACCTGGAAAATAGGGTTTTACACTTCGGTTTCAAGATTTGAGCAAAATTAGGGTTTTCGCGATTTCCGCCGGATAAATTTTCGGTACTGGCCAGGGATCAATTTGGGGATTAAAAGTGACTTTTAAGTGAAAAATAATGTGTGAGTAGTAGCAATGATATAAGGATAGTGAATGGGAAGAAAAAAAAAACCTAGTACGTGAGTTTTTAAGAAAAACGGCGCGAACCGGCTGGTCCCGCGCACTACCGTTTGAACGCACCGCTTGACCACCATTTTTCTTACCAAACAAGCTTATTGACTTTTGTACAAAATATCTTCCTAATTTGCAGCTGGGTTTGACCGAAATTATAAGGCTAGAAATGTAAGGGAAGAAAGAGAAAAATTTGTGGACAAGATTAGTCCAAGTGTTGGCCAAAAATTGTGGACACAATTAGCCTTAATCTTCTTACTTCCTTATAAGACAAGTTAAGCTCCATTTCCTTCATTTTTTTGCTCCATAACCGAAATAAGAGAGAGAGGGAAAGACCAAGAGAAAAACTTCTTCATTTCTTCTTGATTCAAGCTACAAAGTGAGAAAACTAAGGAAATAAACCGATTAAACTCACCTTTGAGTGTTTAGTTAGTGATTTGTGGTGAAATTTTGGAAAGAGAAAGCTTGGGCTACTCTTTGTGTCCTCTATTCAAGGTAAGAGAGCTTATCTCTCTAAGTTTTGCTTTCAATTTTGTTAAATTAAGTTTAGTAGTTGATTATAGTGGTGGAATCATGGATGATTAGCATGTTTTAGAGGGTTTTCCCCAATTTATTTGATGAACTAGGGCTTATGGAAATTCTGCCCAAATTGTTGTAAGATGCTTATATGTTGCAATTGAGGTTTCATAAGGTGTTGTGGTAGTGATTAGACCAAGAAATTTAGGAAAGTTCCACTAAAAACTAAAGATTTCAGATTTCTGGAAATTCTTGCTTACATTCTGTCCGAATTTGTATCTGTGTGTTAGAGGCTGATTTGGCCTTAGGTCAAAGAAGAAAAGTTGTAGAGAATGACATTTTATAGGTGCCTACAAAATTTCAGCTCAATCGGAGCAACGTAGGATGTGAAAAGTCCAAAATACCCTTACTGTTTTAAATATTTCCCAGCAGTCCGTTTCATCAGTTAAGTCCAGTTTATCACGTTTGTTTTCTAGGAGCCGTACTGATTTAGCTCTGAGCCAAAACATGAAAGTTGTAGTGTTCTGAAGTAGCTTTAAAATTCCTCAAAGAACACCTGAATTGGACTTTTGTACACTGAGTTATGACCATTACAGTGTTCTGCGTTTAAACAGCCGACGAATTGGTTTCTGGTTTAGTAATTCGAGAATTTGACTGAGTTACATTAGGAACTGGACTAAGTGACCTTCATGAATGTTGTAGCTCTGTGTCTTAGCTTCAAAACGGCATAGGTTTCGTTTTAATCCGATAAGCGTAACCTCGGATATGTTATTTCCGCATTTGTACGTCAAATCTGTTTTGAACTAAATTGAATTTCTGCACTTGTACTTAATACGATTCTTGTTATTATGATATTGTGAGCCTATGGAACGGCTCTTGACATGAATTGCTGATATGGATAATGTTGGGTTGTGTTTGAGAAAAACCATGAAGCCTAAAAGGCTGGAAAATTAGGTAAACACAAAGGGCATGCTGCCCGAATTTTTACTCGAGGACTAGAAAACTATATTAGCGACTTGAGTGAAGGTTAAGTACTTATTACTTGAACTAGCGAGAACCTTGGCCACTATGTTTCTTGAGTGTTATACGTTAGGACTTGGACGAACTTGTACCCTTGAGAAATGAAATAATGATTGCTCGAAGTATGTTTTCCTTGTACTTTCAACTCGCAAGACAATTTCAAGTATAAATATTACAAAGTTTTACTGTTTAAAAAGGCGAGCAAGTGTTTCACGACTACTGTCCAAGTGAATTTCAATTTCTTGATTCTTATTGAACGAAACGTCTAAGTTTCGAACTCTAGTCATGTTTCAAAGTTCTCAAATTGAGTTTTATCGCAGATTTGGACTCCGAACTCGGAGTATAACCTGAAAGTGACCAGTAAAGGCACTATATCTTGTGGTGAGTGCTTTCAAATACTGAATTGCACTAGATACTTGAACTGGATACGTGACCAATATGAGTACTTGTTATATACGTGAATTGACAGGGCAAGAGTGTACTTTATCGCACTTGCCCTTACGTGATATACTTGTTTATTGATTGCAATTGACTTGATATACTTGATGTGCGCACTTCCTGGAATTCCAGAAACCCTGTGGCGAGTTACTCTAGTCGAGCCGGCAAGGGCTTGGTCGATTGGGTAACGAACCCTGGGTCTCTTATTTTGTCGAGTGGAGTGATACCTCCTCGGCTAATCGGTATACTCGAGTATTACCACCCATGTTTATTGAGGATTTTGGGCCCAGTAGGGGGTGTGAATGGTGGACGGAGAGTCGTGTAAGTGGTGCTCTACTGGATTGGTTCCTTTACTTGAAAGTTGACGGAGTGTCAACTACTACGTGATCAAGCTCCTGATGATGAATGGAAGTTGGCTCCTGAGGGCCATCCGTATCCTTATGCTTTGGATTGATTATTGCTTATTGGATTATTGTTGATTTTGAAAAGCTTTTACACTCGCTCATTTTGAGATTTCTACTTGACGTGTTATTGCTCACATTTATGAACTCTTCATGCTCCTTACTTTGCTATATCGAAAACTTGTACTTATAAATAATGGTCAATTTGCTATTTGGAACCTCACTGGGCTTTTAGCTCATACCACGTTATTTGTTTTCCTTACAGGGGTACGAGCGAGGCGTGAGATATGTAAAGACTAGCGTAGTCTAGTTGTTTGACTTTTAACTTTTGACTTATACTCGCGCTATTCCTCGAATGGAACATTTTGTATTTGGATTATATATGTTTTGAACTAGTTTAAGTATATCGAGATTTTGTACCCTGATCTCTATCAATGTAAATTATAAGCTTGAATTGTGGATGTTATTTATGGTCCATGGATGTGTGTACGTGATTTGAGTGAGTGAGTCCTGGCGAGAGCTGGGCAGGCGGTCCGCCAAACCCTTTGGTGCGCCTCAGGGGGAGGTGGGGTCGTCACAGATGGTATCAGAGCTCCTATTGAGCTCGTGCCGGGAGAGGGTTCTCGGACTGTGGGGATTGACTTGTTAAGTGTGAAACAATTGTCTATTGTTGGAGACCTTAGTTAGTTATGCCAGGTAGGAATCTCTAATATGGATGATTTACTCTTGGGACCGGCCGGCTCGAGTTGTGAATTGTCTTATTGTGGGTTCTTGTACTTGGGTATCATATAGTGAAGAGCGTTAGAATAAGGGTCTGTATCTTGATTGCACTTGAGGTGAGTTTTGATGGAAAAGGTTAAAGCGTGGATGATTCTAACATTTAACCTTGTTATTGGACTGATCAAAGGGGTTTGCAGTACTTGAACTGTCTGAGACAGACTAAAATGAGCTCATTTGGGACTTGAACTTGTTTTGGCGAGTGTGCTCTTACGTACATGTAATGGACCTGATTTGATTTTTACACTTGAGTAACATGACCTATATGTGGATTTGAATTCGGTGACTGTTTGAGAATGTGAATTGCTGGGTATAGGCTAGTCGAGGCTAGTCGAGTGAGTTCCTATTCGTACCCGTGCTTCTTGAACTTGAAGTAATTGAATCTACTTTTGAACTTATATGTTTGAACCCTGCTTTGACCTTGCTTTTGAACTTATTCGTATTTGTGTGACTGTAGACCAGCTACTACTCCTCTGTAGCGGTTGAACTAAAACTCTCTGGTGAGGCTTTGCCTGTTGTGTTTCCAAGCACCGCCAGGGGTAAAATTTTCGACTTGAGAAATTTTCGACTTGAGGCTAAGCCATGTTCTAAACTTTTCGAATATCTGAGACTTTACTTTCAACTCAGGGCTAGTTATGTGAATTGAGCCCTTTTTGCATGTTCTATTTGGTTATTTCTTAGCTTTTTGCTAAATGATAAGGTCATATAGAAGGGATTGGAGTGATTTCTAGTACCTGACTGACTTTGAACGACTCTTAGTACCCGTTGGAATTTCGAGGGCGAAATTCTTTTAAGGAGGGGAGATTGTAACATCCCGAATATTAGGAGGTTGTTTGTGAAGAAAATATTAAAGTATATTTCTTCGGGTTTGATTTAAAACCTTATTTTGTTTTAAAAGACTAGAAACCCTAATATTTTAGTCAAAAACCCTAGTTTACTTGTGACTAACCGGTTCTCTTAAATCTCTCACATTTTGATTGAAACCCTAAATTTAATCATTGGAATTGGAAAATTCCTCACGTTTTCTTAAAAATTTCCTTTTATTTGAAAATTATTATTTATTAAAGCCCTACTACCCAATTGTTCAACAATAAGTGCAGATGAACCTGGAAAATAGGGTTTTACACTTCGGTTTCAAGATTTGAGCAAAATTAGGGTTTTCGCGATTTCCGCCGGATAAATTTTCGGTACTGGCCAGGGATCAATTTGGGGATTAAAAGTGACTTTTAAGTGAAAAATAATGTGTGAGTAGTAGCAATGATATAAGGATAGTGAATGGGAAGAAAAAAAAAACCTAGTACGTGAGTTTTTAAGAAAAACGGCGCGAACCGGCGGGTCCCGCGCACTACCGTTTGAACGCACCGCTTGACCACCATTTTTCTTACCAAACAAGCTTATTGACTTTTGTACAAAATATCTTCCTAATTTGCAGCTGGGTTTGACCGAAATTATAAGGCTAGAAATGTAAGGGAAGAAAGAGAAAAATTTGTGGACAAGATTAGTCCAAGTGTTGGCCAAAAATTGTGGACACAATTAGCCTTAATCTTCTTACTTCCTTATAAGACAAGTTAAGCTCCATTTCCTTCATTTTTTTGCTCCATAACCGAAATAAGAGAGAGAGGGAAAGACCAAGAGAAAAACTTCTTCATTTCTTCTTGATTCAAGCTACAAAGTGAGAAAACTAAGGAAATAAACCGATTAAACTCACCTTTGAGTGTTTAGTTAGTGATTTGTGGTGAAATTTTGGAAAGAGAAAGCTTGGGCTACTCTTTGTGTCCTCTATTCAAGGTAAGAGAGCTTATCTCTCTAAGTTTTGCTTTCAATTTTGTTAAATTAAGTTTAGTAGTTGATTATAGTGGTGGAATCATGGATGATTAGCATGTTTTAGAGGGTTTTCCCCAATTTATTTGATGAACTAGGGCTTATGGAAATTCTGCCCAAATTGTTGTAAGATGCTTATATGTTGCAATTGAGGTTTCATAAGGTGTTGTGGTAGTGATTAGACCAAGAAATTTAGGAAAGTTCCACTAAAAACTAAAGATTTCAGATTTCTGGAAATTCTTGCTTACATTCTGTCCGAATTTGTATCTGTGTGTTAGAGGCTGATTTGGCCTTAGGTCAAAGAAGAAAAGTTGTAGAGAATGACATTTTATAGGTGCCTACAAAATTTCAGCTCAATCGGAGCAACGTAGGATGTGAAAAGTCCAAAATACCCTTACTGTTTTAAATATTTCCCAGCAGTCCGTTTCATCAGTTAAGTTCAGTTTATCACGTTTGTTTTCTAGGAGCCGTACTGATTTAGCTCTGAGCCAAAACATGAAAGTTGTAGTGTTCTGAAGTAGCTTTAAAATTCCTCAAAGAACACCTGAATTGGACTTTTGTACACTGAGTTATGACCATTACAGTGTTCTGCGTTTAAACAGCCGACGAATTGGTTTCTGGTTTAGTAATTCGAGAATTTGACTGAGTTACATTAGGAACTGGACTAAGTGACCTTCATGAATGTTGTAGCTCTGTGTCTTAGCTTCAAAACGGCATAGGTTTCGTTTTAATCCGATAAGCGTAACCTCGGATATGTTATTTCCGCATTTGTACGTCAAATCTGTTTTGAACTAAATTGAATTTCTGCACTTGTACTTAATACGATTCTTGTTATTATGATATTGTGAGCCTATGGAACGGCTCTTGACATGAATTGCTGATATGTATAATGTTGGGTTGTGTTTGAGAAAAACCATGAAGCCTAAAAGGCTGGAAAATTAGGTAAACACAAAGGGCATGCTGCCCGAATTTTTACTCGAGGACTAGAAAACTATATTAGCGACTTGAGTGAAGGTTAAGTACTGATTACTTGAACTAGCGAGAACCTTGGCCACTATGTTTCTTGAGTGTTAAACGTTAGGACTTGGACGAACTTGTACCCTTGAGAAATGAAATAATGATTGCTCGAAGTATGTTTTCCTTGTACTTTCAACTCGCAAGACAATTTCAAGTATAAATATTACAAAGTTTTACTGTTTAAAAAGGCGAGCAAGTGTTTCACGACTACTGTCCAAGTGAATTTCAATTTCTTGATTCTTATTGAACGAAACGTCTAAGTTTCGAACTCTAGTCATGTTTCAAAGTTCTCAAATTGAGTTTTATCGCAGATTTGGACTCCGAACTCGGAGTATAACCTGAAAGTGACCAGTAAAGGCACTATATCTTGTGGTGAGTGCTTTCAAATACTGAATTGCACTAGATACTTGAACTGGATACGTGACCAATATGAGTACTTGTTATATACGTGAATTGACAGGGCAAGAGTGTACTTTATCGCACTTGCCCTTACGTGATATACTTGTTTATTGATTGCAATTGACTTGATATACTTGATGTGCGCACTTCCTGGAATTCCAGAAACCCTGTGGCGAGTTACTCTAGTCGAGCCGGCAAGGGCTTGGTCGATTGGGTAACGAACCCTGGGTCTCTTATTTTGTCGAGTGGAGTGATACCTCCTCGGCTAATCGGTATACTCGAGTATTACCACCCATGTTTATTGAGGATTTTGGGCCCAGTAGGGGGTGTGAATGGTGGACGGAGAGTCGTGTAAGTGGTGCTCTACTGGATTGGTTCCTTTACTTGAAAGTTGACGGAGTGTCAACTACTACGTGATCAAGCTCCTGATGATGAATGGAAGTTGGCTCCTGAGGGCCATCCGTATCCTTATGCTTTGGATTGATTATTGCTTATTGGATTATTGTTGATTTTGAAAAGCTTTTACACTCGCTCATTTTGAGATTTCTACTTGACGTGTTATTGCTCACATTTATGAACTCTTCATGTTCCTTACTTTGCTATATCGAAAACTTGTACTTATAAATAATGGTCAATTTGCTATTTGGAACCTCACTGGGCTTTTAGCTCATACCACGTTATTTGTTTTCCTTACAGGGGTACGAGCGAGGCGTGAGATATGTAAAGACTAGCGTAGTCTAGTTGTTTGACTTTTAACTTTTGACTTGTACTCGCGCTATTCCTCGAATGGAACATTTTGTATTTGGATTATATATGTTTTGAACTAGTTTAAGTATATCGAGATTTTGTACCCTGATCTCTATCAATGTAAATTATAAGCTTGAATTGTGGATGTTATTTATGGTCCATGGATGTGTGTACGTGATTTGAGTGAGTGAGTCCTGGCGAGAGCTGGGCAGGCGGTCCGCCAAACCCTTTGGTGCGCCTCAGGGGGAGGTAGGGTCGTCACAGAACACATGCACGAGCCAAGCTCTTAAAGAAATCCCTCCAAGGCCTGGTTCAAATGGTCCAAGACCAACATTCAGTCCATAGGGATATTGAAGGCCTAGAAGGAGACAAGCAAAACATCTACACCATGATCCAAGCCCATGGAGAGTCAAGCGAGCCTCCAAGAGGGTCTTAAGCCCGTGGAGAGTCAAGTGGGCCTCCAAGTGATTGGGCCGAGTTGGGTCTTTAGGCCTTAATGTTGCTTAGGGTTAGATTAACTGCGTAATAGAAGCATGGGTCGGCCAATCTAGACACCAAGATGGCCGACTGCTCCTTTAGGGTTTTAGAAACCTCTAGCCTATAAAAGGGCTTGCTTTCCAAGGGTTTTGGACACAAGTTGGATCAATACAATTTGATTAATGTCGATTCTTCTTCTTAAGAGATATTCGAGCCTTTTCACTTGCTTTGACATGGGTTGTAAGCAATATTGCATCTCGTCCTAGATTGTTCTACCGACCTATCCATTCGAGTAATCACCTCTGTGGAGTCATCGTTCCAACGCCTATAATGAAATCTTATCGCCCCGCTTGATTCTAGGTTCTGCAATCCAAGCGTTGGACCATCTCGCTAGATCCTTGGGCAAACGTGCAATGTGTCTCGAAACGAGTTGATCGAGGACCGTATCAGTGACGTGTGTATGGATCAGGGCCGACGCAATGAGCTGGTCTGAGTTCCATTGGGCCCAGTCACACGTGTACGAGCCAAGTTCTTCAAGGAATCCCTCCAAGGCCTTGTTCGAATGGTCCAAGACCAATATGGTGTCCATAGGGATATTGATGGCCATGAAGGATACAAGCCAATCATCTACACCATGATCCAATCCCATGGAGAGTCAAGCGGGCCTCCAAGTGATTGGGCCGAGTAGGTTCTTTAGGCCTTAATGTTGCTTAGAGTTAGATTAACAGCGTAATAGAAGCATGGGTCGGCCAATCTAGACACCAAGATGGCCGACTGCTCCTTTAGGGTTTTAGATACCTCTAGCCTGTAAAAGGGCATGTTTTGCAAGGGTTTTAGACACAAGTTGCATCAATACAATTTGATTAATGTCGATTCTTCTTGTTAAGAGATATTCGAGCCTTTTCCCTTGCTTTGGCAAGGGTTATAAGCAATATTGCGTCTCGTCCGAGATTTTTCTACGGACCTATCCATTCGTGTAATCACCTCTGTGGAGTGATCGTTCTAATGCCTATAATTAAATCTTAACGTCCCGCTTGATTCTAGGTTCTGCTATCCAAGCGTTGGACCACCTCGCTAGATCCTTGGGCAAACGTGCTACGTGTCTCGAAACGAGTTTATGGAGGACCGTATCAATGACGTGTGTATGGATCAGGGCCCACACAATGAGCTGGTCCGAGTTCCATTGGGCCCAGTCACACGTGTACGATCCAAGTTCTTCAAGGAATCCCTCCAAGGCTTTGTTCGAATGGTCCAAGACCAACATGGAGTCCATAGGGATGTTGAAGGCCAAGAAGGATACAAGCAAATCATCTGCACCATGATCCAAACCCATGGAGAGTCAAGCCGGCCTCCAAGTGTTTGGGCCGAGTTGGGTCTTAAGCCCTTGGAGAGTCAAGCGGGCCTCCAAGTGATTGTGCCGAGTAGGGTCTTTAGGCCTTAATGTTGCTTAGAGTTAGATTAACTGCGTAATAGAAGCATGGGTCGGCCAATCTAGACACCAAGATGGCCGACTGCTCCTTTAGGGTTTTAGAAACCTCTAGCCTGTAAAAGGGCTTGCTTTGCAAGGGTTTTGGACACAAGTTGAATCAATACAATTTGATTAATGTCGATTCTTCTTGTTAAGAGATATTCGATCCTTTTCCCTTGCTTTGGTAAGGGTTATAAGCAATATTGCGTCTCGTCCTAGATTGTTCTACCGACCTATCCATTCGAGTAATCACCTCTGTGGAGTCATCGTTCCAACGCCTATAATTAAATCTTATCGTCCCGCTTGATTCTAGGTTCCGCAATCCAAGCGTTGGACCACCTCGCTAAATCCTTGGACAAACGTGCTACGTGTCTCGAAACGAGTTGATGGAGGACCGTATCAGTGACGTGTGTATGGATCAGGGCCCATGCAATGAGCTGGTCCGAGTTCCATTGGGCCCAGTCACACGTGTACGTGCCAAGTTCTTCAAGGAATCCCACCAAGACCTTGTTCGAATGGTCCAAGACCAACATGGAGTCCATAGGGATATTGAAGGCCAAGAAGGATACAAGCAAATCATCTGCACCATGATCCAAGCCTATGGAGAGTCATGCGGGCCTCCAACTGATTGGGCCGAGTAGGGTCTTTAGGCCATAATGTTGCCTAGGGTTGGATTAACTACGTAGTAGAAGCATGGGCCGGCCCGTCTTGATACCAAGATGGCCGACTGCTCTTTTAGGGTTTTTGTAGGGTTTTAGTAACCTCTAGCCCATAAAAGGGCTTGCATTATAAGGGTTTTGGACACAAGTTGGATCACTAAAGTTTGGTTAATTTCGATTCTTCTTGTCAAGAGAGAGTCGAGCCTTTTTACTTGCCTTTGCAAGGGTTGTGAGCAATCTTGCTTCTCGTCCTAGATTGTTCTACCGACGTATCTATTAGAGTAATCACCACTGTGGAGTCGTCGTTCTACCCCCTATAATCAAATCGTGTTGTCCGTTTGATTCTAGGTTCCGCAATCCAAGCGTTGGATCACCTCGCTAGATACTTGAGCAAACGTGCTATGTTTCTCGTAACGAGTTGATCAAGGACCGTATCAGTGATGTGTGCATGGATCATGGCCCACAAAATGATCCAGTCAGAGTTCTATTGGGCCTAGTCACACATGCACGAGCCAAGCTCTTAAAGAAATCCCTCCAAGGCCTGGTTCAAATGGTCCAAGGCCAACATTCAGTCCATAGGGATATTGAAGGCCTAGAAGGAGACAAGCAAAACATCTACACCATGATCCAAGCCCATGGAGAGTCAAGCGAGCCTCCAAGAGGGTCTTAAGCCCGTGGAGAGTCAAGTGGGCCTCCAAGTGATTGGGCCGAGTTGGGTCTTTAGGCCTTAATGTTGCTTAGGGTTAGATTAACTGCGTAATAGAAGTATGGTTCGGCCAATCTAGACACCAAGATGGCCGACTGCTCCTTTAGGGTTTTAGAAACCTCTAGCCTATAAAAGGGCTTGCTTTGCAAGGGTTTTGGACACAAGTTGGATCAATACAATTTGATTAATGTCGATTCTTCTTCTTAAGAGATATTCGAGCCTTTTCACTTGCTTTGACATGGGTTGTAAGCAATATTGCGTCTCGTCCTAGATTGTTCTACCGACCTATCCATTCGAGTAATCACCTCTGTGGAGTCATCGTTCCAATGCCTATAATGAAATCTTATCGCCCCGCTTGATTCTAGGTTCTGCAATCCAAGCGTTGGACCACCTCGCTAGATCCTTGGGCAAACGTGCAATGTGTCTCGAAACGAGTTGATCGAGGACCGTATCAGTGACGTGTGTATGGATCAGGGCCGACGCAATGAGCTGGTCTGAGTTCCATTGGGCCCAGTCACACGTGTACGAGCCAAGTTCTTCAAGGAATCCCTCCAAGGCCTTGTTCGAATGGTCCAACACCAATATGGTGTCCATAGGGATATTGAAGGCCATGAAGGATACAAGCCAATCATCTACACCATGATCCAATCCTATGGAGAGTCAAGCGGGCCTCCAAGTGATTGGGCCGAGTAGGTTCTTTAGGCCTTAATGTTGCTTAGAGTTAGATTAACAGCGTAATAGAAGCATGGGTCGGCCAATCTAGACATCAAGATGGCCGACTGCTCCTTTAGGGTTTTAGATACCTCTAGCCTGTAAAAGGGCATGTTTTGCAAGGGTTTTAGACACAAGTTGCATCAATACAATTTGATTAATGTCGATTCTTCTTGTTAAGAGATATTCGAGCCTTTTCCCTTGCTTTGGCAAGGGTTGTAAGCAATATTGCGTCTCGTCCGAGATTTTTCTACGGACCTATCCATTCGTGTAATCACTTCTGTGGAGTGATCGTTCTAATGCCTATAATTAAATCTTAACGTCCCGCTTGATTCTAGGTTCTGCCTTCCAAGCGTTGGACCACCTCGCTAGATCCTTGGGCAAACGTGCTACGTGTCTCGAAACGAGTTTATGGAGGACCGTATCAATGACGTGTGTATGGATCAGGGCCCACACAATGAGCTGGTCCGAGTTCCATTGGGCCCAGTCACACGTGTACGATCTAAGTTCTTCAAGGAATCCCTCCAAGGCTTTGTTCGAATGGTCCAAGACCAACATGGAGTCCATAGGGATGTTGAAGGCCAAGAAGGATACAAGCAAATCATCTACACCATGATCCAAACCCATGGAGAGTCAAGCTGGCCTCCAAGTGTTTGGGCCGAGTTGGGTCTTAAGCCCTTGGAGAGTCAAGCGGGCCTCCAAGTGATTGTGCCGAGTAGGGTCTTTAGGCCTTAATGTTGCTTAGAGTTGGATTAACTGCGTAATAGAAGCATGGGTCGGCCAATCTAGACACCAAGATGGCCGACTGCTCCTTTAGGGTTTTAGAAACCTCTAGCCTGTAAAAGGGCTTGCTTTGCAAGGGTTTTGGACACAAGTTGAATCAATACAATTTGATTAATGTCGATTCTTCTTGTTAAGAGATATTCGATCCTTTTCCCTTGCTTTGGCAAGGGTTATAAGCAATATTGCGTCTCGTCCTAGATTGTTCTACCGACCTATCCATTCGAGTAATCACCTCTGTGGAGTCATCGTTCCAACGCCTATAATTAAATCTTATCGTCCCGCTTGATTCTAGGTTCCGCAATCCAAGCGTTGGACCACCTCGCTAGATCCTTGGGCAAACGTGCTACGTGTTTCGAAACGAGTTGATGGAGGACCGTATCAGTGACGTGTGTATGGATCAGGGCCCACGCAATGAGCTGGTCCGAGTTCCATTGGGCCCAGTCACACGTGTACGTGCCAAGTTCTTCACGGAATCCCTCCAAGACCTTGTTCGAATGGTCCAAGACCAACATGGAGTCCATAGGGATATTGAAGGCCAAGAAGGATACAAGCAAATCATCTGCACCATGATCCAAGCCTATGGAGAGTCATGCGGGCCTCCAAGTGATTGGGCCGAGTAGGGTCTTTAGGCCATAATGTTGCTTAGGGTTGGATTAACTACGTAGTAGAAGCATGGGCCGGCCCGTCTTGATACCAAGATGGCCGACTGCTCTTTTAGGGTTTTTGTAGGGTTTTAGCAACCTCTAGCCCATAAAAGGGCTTGCATTATAAGGGTTTTGGACACAAGTTGGACCACTAAAGTTTGGTTAATTTCGATTCTTCTTGTCAAGAGAGAGTCGAGCCTTTTTACTTGCCTTTGCAAGGGTTGTGAGCAATCTTGCTTCTCGTCCTAGATTGTTCTACCGACGTATCTATTAGAGTAATCACCACTGTGGAGTCGTCGTTCTACCCCCTATAATCAAATCGTGTTGTCCGTTTGATTCTAGGTTCCGCAATCCAAGCGTTGGATCACCTCGCTACATACTTGAGCAAACGTGCTATGTTTCTCGTAACGAGTTGATCAAGGACCGTATCAGTGATGTGTGCATGGATCATGGCCCACAAAATGATCCGGTCAGAGTTCTATTGGGCCTAGTCACACATGCACGAGCAAAGCTCTTAAAGAAATCCCTCCAAGGCCTGGTTCAAATGGTCCAAGACCAACATTCAATCCATAGGGATATTGAAGGCCTAGAAGGAGACAAGCAAAACATCTACACCATGATCCAAGCTCATGGAGAGTCAAGCGAGCCTCCAAGAGGGTCTTAAGCCCGTGGAGAGTCAAGCGGGCCTCCGAGTGATTGGGCCGAGTAGGTTCTTTAGGCCTTAATGTTGCTTAGAGTTAGATTAACAGCGTAATAGAAGCATGGGTCGGCCAATCTAGACACCAAGATGGCCGACTGCTCCTTTAGGGTTTTAGATACCTCTAGCCTGTAAAAGGGCATGCTTTGCAAGGGTTTTAGACACAAGTTGCATCAATACAATTTGATTAATGTCGATTCTTCTTGTTAAGAGATATTCGAGCCTTTTCCCTTGCTTTGGCAAGGGTTGTAAGCAATATTGCGTCTCGTCCTAGATTGTTCTACCGACCTATCCATTCGAGTAATCACCTCTGTGGAGTCATCGTTCCAACGCCTATAATTAAATCTTATCGTCCCGCTTGATTCTAGGTTCCGCAATCTAAGCGTTGGACCACCTCGCTAGATCCTTGGGCAAACGTGCTACGTGTTTCGAAACGAGTTGATGGAGGACCGTATCAGTGACGTGTGTATGGATCAGGGCCCACGCAATGAGCTGGTCCGAGTTCCATTGGGCCCAGTCACACGTGTACGTGCCAAGTTCTTCAAGGAATCCCTCCAAGACCTTGTTCGAATGGTCCAAGACCAACATGGAGTCCATAGGGATATTGAAGGCCAAGAAGGATACAAGCAAATCATCTGCACCATGATCCAAGCCTATGGAGAGTCATGCGGGCCTCCAAGTGATTGGGCCGAGTAGGGTCTTTAGGCCATAATGTTGCTTAGGGTTGGATTAACTACGTAGTAGAAGCATGGGCCAGCCCGTCTTGATACCAAGATGGCCGACTGCTCTTTTAGGGTTTTTGTAGGGTTTTAGCAACCTCTAGCCCATAAAAGGGCTTGCATTATAAGGGTTTTGGACACAAGTTGGACCACTAAAGTTTGGTTAATTTCGATTCTTCTTGTCAAGAGAGAGTCGAGCCTTTTTACTTGCCTTTGCAAGGGTTGTGAGCAATCTTGCTTCTCGTCCTAGATTGTTCTACCGACGTATCTATTAGAGTAATCACCTCTGTGGAGTCGTCGTTCTACCCCCTATAATCAAATCGTGTTGTCCGTTTGATTCTAGGTTCCGCAATCCAAGCGTTGGATCACCTCGCTAGATACTTGAGCAAACGTGCTATGTTTCTCGTAACGAGTTGATCAAGGACCGTATCAGTGATGTGTGCATGGATCATGGCCCACAAAATGATCCGGTCAGAGTTCTATTGGGCCTAGTCACACATGCACGAGCAAAGCTCTTAAAGAAATCCCTCCAAGGCCTGGTTCAAATGGTCCAAGACCAACATTCAGTCCATAGGGATATTGAAGGCCTAGAAGGAGACAAGCAAAACATCTACACCATGATCCAAGCCCATGGAGAGTCAAGCGAGCCTCCAAGAGGGTCTTAAGCCCGTGGAGAGTCAAGTGGGCCTCCAAGTGATTGGGCCGAGTTGGGTCTTTAGGCCTTAATGTTGCTTAGGGTTAGATTAACTGCGTAATAGAAGCATGTGTCGGCCAATCTAGACACCAAGATGGCCGACTGCTCCTTTAGGGTTTTAGAAACCTCTAGCCTGTAAAAGGGCTTGCTTTGCAAGGGTTTTGGACACAAGTTGGATCAATACAATTTGATTAATGTCGATTCTTCTTCTTAAGAGATATTCGAGCCTTTTCACTTGATTTGACATGGGTTGTAAGCAATATTGCGTCTCGTCCTAGATTGTTCTACCGACCTATCCATTCGAGTAATCACCTCTGTGGAGTCATCGTTCCAACGCCTATAATGAAATCTTATCGCCCCGCTTGATTCTAGGTTCTGCAATCCAAGCGTTGGACCACCTCGCTAGATCCTTGGGCAAACGTGCAATGTGTCTCGAAACGAGTTGATCGAGGACCGTATCAGTGACGTGTGTATGGATCAGGGCCGACGCAATGAGCTGGTCTGAGTTCCATTGGGCCCAGTCACACGTGTACGAGCCAAGTTCTTCAAGGAATCCCTCCAAGGCCTTGTTCGAATGGTCCAAGACCAACATGGTGTGCATAGGGATATTGAAGGCCATGAAGGATACAAGCCAATCATCTACACCATGATCCAATCCCATGGAGAGTCAAGCGGGCCTCCAAGTGATTGGGCCGAGTAGGTTCTTTAGGCCTTAATGTTGCTTAGAGTTAGATTAACAGCGTAATAGAAGCATGGGTCGGCCAATCTAGACACCAAGATGGCCGACTGCTCCTTTAGGGTTTTAGATACCTCTAGCCTGTAAAAGGGCATGTTTTGCAAGGGTTTTAGACACAAGTTGCATCAATACAATTTGATTAATGTCGATTCTTCTTGTTAAGAGATATTCGAGCCTTTTCCCTTGCTTTGGCAAGGGTTGTAAGCAATATTGCGTCTCGTCCGAGATTTTTCTACGGACCTATCCATTCGAGTAATCACCTCTGTGGAGTGATCGTTCTAATGCCAATAATTAAATCTTAACGTCCCGCTTGATTCTAGGTTCTGCTATCCAAGCGTTGGACCACCTCGCTAGATCCTTGGGCAAACGTGCTACGTGTCTCGAAACGAGTTGATGGAGGACCGTATCAGTGACGTGTGTATGGATCAGGGCCCACGCAATGAGCTGGTCCGAGTTCCATTGGGCCCAGTCACACGTGTACGTGCCAAGTTCTTCAAGGAATCCCTCCAAGACCTTGTTCGAATGGTCCAAGACCAACATGGAGTCCATAGGGATATTGAAGGCCAAGAAGGATACAAGCAAATCATCTGCACCATGATCCAAGCCTATGGAGAGTCATGCGGGCCTCCAACTGATTGGGCCGAGTAGGGTCTTTAGGCCATAATGTTGCCTAGGGTTGGATTAACTACGTAGTAGAAGCATGGGCCGGCCCGTCTTGATACCAAGATGGCCGACTGCTCTTTTAGGGTTTTTGTAGGGTTTTAGTAACCTCTAGCCCATAAAAGGGCTTGCATTATAAGGGTTTTGGACACAAGTTGGATCACTAAAGTTTGGTTAATTTCGATTCTTCTTGTCAAGAGAGAGTCGAGCCTTTTTACTTGCCTTTGCAAGGGTTGTGAGCAATCTTGCTTCTCGTCCTAGATTGTTCTACCGACGTATCTATTAGAGTAATCACCACTGTGGAGTCGTCGTTCTACCCCCTATAATCAAATCGTGTTGTCCGTTTGATTCTAGGTTCCGCAATCCAAGCGTTGGATCACCTCGCTAGATACTTGAGCAAACGTGCTATGTTTCTCGTAACGAGTTGATCAAGGACCGTATCAGTGATGTGTGCATGGATCATGGCCCACAAAATGATCCAGTCAGAGTTCTATTGGGCCTAGTCACACATGCACGAGCCAAGCTCTTAAAGAAATCCCTCCAAGGCCTGGTTCAAATGGTCCAAGGCCAACATTCAGTCCATAGGGATATTGAAGGCCTAGAAGGAGACAAGCAAAACATCTACACCATGATCCAAGCCCATGGAGAGTCAAGCGAGCCTCCAAGAGGGTCTTAAGCCCGTGGAGAGTCAAGTGGGCCTCCAAGTGATTGGGCCGAGTTGGGTCTTTAGGCCTTAATGTTGCTTAGGGTTAGATTAACTGCGTAATAGAAGTATGGTTCGGCCAATCTAGACACCAAGATGGCCGACTGCTCCTTTAGGGTTTTAGAAACCTCTAGCCTATAAAAGGGCTTGCTTTGCAAGGGTTTTGGACACAAGTTGGATCAATACAATTTGATTAATGTCGATTCTTCTTCTTAAGAGATATTCGAGCCTTTTCACTTGCTTTGACATGGGTTGTAAGCAATATTGCGTCTCGTCCTAGATTGTTCTACCGACCTATCCATTCGAGTAATCACCTCTGTGGAGTCATCGTTCCAACGCCTATAATGAAATCTTATCGCCCCGCTTGATTCTAGGTTCTGCAATCCAAGCGTTGGACCACCTCGCTAGATCCTTGGGCAAACGTGCAATGTGTCTCGAAACGAGTTGATCGAGGACCGTATCAGTGACGTGTGTATGGATCAGGGCCGACGCAATGAGCTGGTCTGAGTTCCATTGGGCCCAGTCACACGTGTACGAGCCAAGTTCTTCAAGGAATCCCTCCAAGGCCTTGTTCGAATGGTCCAACACCAATATGGTGTCCATAGGGATATTGAAGGCCATGAAGGATACAAGCCAATCATCTACACCATGATCCAATCCTATGGAGAGTCAAGCGGGCCTCCAAGTGATTGGGCCGAGTAGGTTCTTTAGGCCTTAATGTTGCTTAGAGTTAGATTAACAGCGTAATAGAAGCATGGGTCGGCCAATCTAGACATCAAGATGGCCGACTGCTCCTTTAGGGTTTTAGATACCTCTAGCCTGTAAAAGGGCATGTTTTGCAAAGGTTTTAGACACAAGTTGCATCAATACAATTTGATTAATGTCGATTCTTCTTGTTAAGAGATATTCGAGCCTTTTCCCTTGCTTTGGCAAGGGTTGTAAGCAATATTGCGTCTCGTCCGAGATTTTTCTACGGACCTATCCATTCGTGTAATCACTTCTGTGGAGTGATCGTTCTAATGCCTATAATTAAATCTTAACGTCCCGCTTGATTCTAGGTTCTGCTATCCAAGCGTTGGACCACCTCGCTAGATCCTTGGGCAAACGTGCTACGTGTCTCGAAACGAGTTTATGGAGGACCGTATCAATGACGTGTGTATGGATCAGGGCCCACACAATGAGCTGGTCCGAGTTCCATTGGGCCCAGTCACACGTGTACGATCTAAGTTCTTCAAGGAATCCCTCCAAGGCTTTGTTCGAATGGTCCAAGACCAACATGGAGTCCATAGGGATGTTGAAGGCCAAGAAGGATACAAGCAAATCATCTACACCATGATCCAAACCCATGGAGAGTCAAGCTGGCCTCCAAGTGTTTGGGCCGAGTTGGGTCTTAAGCCCTTGGAGAGTCAAGCGGGCCTCCAAGTGATTGTGCCGAGTAGGGTCTTTAGGCCTTAATGTTGCTTAGAGTTGGATTAACTGCGTAATAGAAGCATGGGTCGGCCAATCTAGACACCAAGATGGCCGACTGCTCCTTTAGGGTTTTAGAAACCTCTAGCCTGTAAAAGGGCTTGCTTTGCAAGGGTTTTGGACACAAGTTGAATCAATACAATTTGATTAATGTCGATTCTTCTTGTTAAGAGATATTCGATCCTTTTCCCTTGCTTTGGCAAGGGTTATAAGCAATATTGCGTCTCGTCCTAGATTGTTCTACCGACCTATCCATTCGAGTAATCACCTCTGTGGAGTCATCGTTCCAACGCCTATAATTAAATCTTATCGTCCCGCTTGATTCTAGGTTCCGCAATCCAAGCGTTGGACCACCTCGCTAGATCCTTGGGCAAACGTGCTACGTGTTTCGAAACGAGTTGATGGAGGACCGTATCAGTGACGTGTGTATGGATCAGGGCCCACGCAATGAGCTGGTCCGAGTTCCATTGGGCCCAGTCACACGTGTACGTGCCAAGTTCTTCACGGAATCCCTCCAAGACCTTGTTCGAATGGTCCAAGACCAACATGGAGTCCATAGGGATATTGAAGGCCAAGAAGGATACAAGCAAATCATCTGCACCATGATCCAAGCCTATGGAGAGTCATGCGGGCCTCCAAGTGATTGGGCCGAGTAGGGTCTTTAGGCCATAATGTTGCTTAGGGTTGGATTAACTACGTAGTAGAAGCATGGGCCGGCCCGTCTTGATACCAAGATGGCCGACTGCTCTTTTAGGGTTTTTGTAGGGTTTTAGCAACCTCTAGCCCATAAAAGGGCTTGCATTATAAGGGTTTTGGACACAAGTTGGACCACTAAAGTTTGGTTAATTTCGATTCTTCTTGTCAAGAGAGAGTCGAGCCTTTTTACTTGCCTTTGCAAGGGTTGTGAGCAATCTTGCTTCTCGTCCTAGATTGTTCTACCGACGTATCTATTAGAGTAATCACCACTGTGGAGTCGTCGTTCTACCCCCTATAATCAAATCGTGTTGTCCGTTTGATTCTAGGTTCCGCAATCCAAGCGTTGGATCACCTCGCTACATACTTGAGCAAACGTGCTATGTTTCTCGTAACGAGTTGATCAAGGACCGTATCAGTGATGTGTGCATGGATCATGGCCCACAAAATGATCCCGTCAGAGTTCTATTGGGCCTAGTCACACATGCACGAGCAAAGCTCTTAAAGAAATCCCTCCAAGGCCTGGTTCAAATGGTCCAAGACCAACATTCAGTCCATAGGGATATTGAAGGCCTAGAAGGAGACAAGCAAAACATCTACACCATGATCCAAGCTCATGGAGAGTCAAGCGAGCCTCCAAGAGGGTCTTAAGCCCGTGGAGAGTCAAGCGGGCCTCCGAGTGATTGGGCCGAGTAGGTTCTTTAGGCCTTAATGTTGCTTAGAGTTAGATTAACAGCGTAATAGAAGCATGGGTCGGCCAATCTAGACACCAAGATGGCCGACTGCTCCTTTAGGGTTTTAGATACCTCTAGCCTGTAAAAGGGCATGCTTTGCAAGGGTTTTAGACACAAGTTGCATCAATACAATTTGATTAATGTCGATTCTTCTTGTTAAGAGATATTCGAGCCTTTTCCCTTGCTTTGGCAAGGGTTGTAAGCAATATTGCGTCTCGTCCTAGATTGTTCTACCGACCTATCCATTCGAGTAATCACCTCTGTGGAGTCATCGTTCCAACGCCTATAATTAAATCTTATCGTCCCGCTTGATTCTAGGTTCCGCAATCCAAGCGTTGGACCACCTCGCTAGATCCTTGGGCAAACGTGCTACGTGTTTCGAAACGAGTTGATGGAGGACCGTATCAGTGACGTGTGTATGGATCAGGGCCCACGCAATGAGCTGGTCCGAGTTCCATTGGGCCCAGTCACACGTGTACGTGCCAAGTTCTTCACGGAATCCCTCCAAGACCTTGTTCGAATGGTCCAAGACCAACATGGAGTCCATAGGGATATTGAAGGCCAAGAAGGATACAAGCAAATCATCTGCACCATGATCCAAGCCTATGGAGAGTCATGCGGGCCTCCAAGTGATTGGGCCGAGTAGGGTCTTTAGGCCATAATGTTGCTTAGGGTTGGATTAACTACGTAGTAGAAGCATGGGCCGGCCCGTCTTGATACCAAGATGGCCGACTGCTCTTTTAGGGTTTTTGTAGGGTTTTAGCAACCTCTAGACCATAAAAGGGCTTGCATTATAAGGGTTTTGGACACAAGTTGGACCACTAAAGTTTGGTTAATTTCGATTCTTCTTGTCAAGAGAGAGTCGAGCCTTTTTACTTGCCTTTGCAAGGGTTGTGAGCAATCTTGCTTCTCGTCCTAGATTGTTCTACCGACGTATCTATTAGAGTAATCACCACTGTGGAGTCGTCGTTCTACCCCCTATAATCAAATCGTGTTGTCCGTTTGATTCTAGGTTCCGCAATCCAAGCGTTGGATCACCTCGCTAGATACTTGAGCAAACGTGCTATGTTTATCGTAACGAGTTGATCAAGGACCGTATCAGTGATGTGTGCATGGATCATGGCCCACAAAATGATCCGGTCAGAGTTCTATTGGGCCTAGTCACACATGCACGAGCAAAGCTCTTAAAGAAATCCCTCCAAGGCCTGGTTCAAATGGTCCAAGACCAACATTCAGTCCATAGGGATATTGAAGGCCTAGAAGGAGACAAGCAAAACATCTACACCATGATCCAAGCTCATGGAGAGTCAAGCGAGCCTCCAAGAGGGTCTTAAGCCCGTGGAGAGTCAAGCGGGCCTCCGAGTGATTGGGCCGAGTAGGTTCTTTAGGCCTTAATGTTGCTTAGAGTTAGATTAACAGCGTAATAGAAGCATGGGTCGGCCAATCTAGACACCAAGATGGCCGACTGCTCCTTTAGGGTTTTAGATACCTCTAGCCTGTAAAAGGGCATGCTTTGCAAGGGTTTTAGACACAAGTTGCATCAATACAATTTGATTAATGTCGATTCTTCTTGTTAAGAGATATTCGAGCCTTTTCCCTTGCTTTGGCAAGGGTTGTAAGCAATATTGCGTCTCGTCCTAGATTGTTCTACCGACCTATCCATTCGAGTAATCACCTCTGTGGAGTCATCGTTCCAACGCCTATAATTAAATCTTATCGTCCCGCTTGATTCTAGGTTCCGCAATCCAAGCGTTGGACCACCTCGCTAGATCCTTGGGCAAACGTGCTACGTGTTTCGAAACGAGTTGATGGAGGACCGTATCAGTGACGTGTGTATGGATCAGGGCCCACGCAATGAGCTGGTCCGAGTTCCATTGGGCCCAGTCACACGTGTACGTGCCAAGTTCTTCAAGGAATCCCTCCAAGACCTTGTTCGAATGGTCCAAGACCAACATGGAGTCCATAGGGATATTGAAGGCCAAGAAGGATACAAGCAAATCATCTGCACCATGATCCAAGCCTATGGAGAGTCATGCGGGCCTCCAAGTGATTGGGCCGAGTAGGGTCTTTAGGCCATAATGTTGCTTAGGGTTGGATTAACTACGTAGTAGAAGCATGGGCCAGCCCGTCTTGATACCAAGATGGCCGACTGCTCTTTTAGGGTTTTTGTAGGGTTTTAGCAACCTCTAGCCCATAAAAGGGCTTGCATTATAAGGGTTTTGGACACAAGTTGGACCACTAAAGTTTGGTTAATTTCGATTCTTCTTGTCAAGAGAGAGTCGAGCCTTTTTACTTGCCTTTGCAAGGGTTGTGAGCAATCTTGCTTCTCGTCCTAGATTGTTCTACCGACGTATCTATTAGAGTAATCACCTCTGTGGAGTCGTCGTTCTACCCCCTATAATCAAATCGTGTTGTCCGTTTGATTCTAGGTTCCGCAATCCAAGCGTTGGATCACCTCGCTAGATACTTGAGCAAACGTGCTATGTTTCTCGTAACGAGTTGATCAAGGACCGTATCAGTGATTTGTGCATGGATCATGGCCCACAAAATGATCCGGTCAGAGTTCTATTGGGCCTAGTCACACATGCACGAGCTAAGCTCTTAAAGAAATCCCTCCAAGGCCTGGTTCAAATGGTCCAAGACCAACATTCAGTCCATAGGGATATTGAAGGCCTAGAAGGAGACAAGCAAAACATCTACACCATGATCCAAGCCCATGGAGAGTCAAGCGAGCCTCCAAGAGGGTCTTAAGCCCGTGGAGAGTCAAGTGGGCCTCCAAGTGATTGGGCCGAGTTGGGTCTTTAGGCCTTAATGTTGCTTAGGGTTAGATTAACTGCGTAATAGAAGCATGTGTCGGCCAATCTAGACACCAAGATGGCCGACTGCTCCTTTAGGGTTTTAGAAACCTCTAGCCTGTAAAAGGGCTTGCTTTGCAAGGGTTTTGGACACAAGTTGGATCAATACAATTTGATTAATGTCGATTCTTCTTCTTAAGAGATATTCGAGCCTTTTCACTTGCTTTGACATGGGTTGTAAGCAATATTGCGTCTCGTCCTAGATTGTTCTACCGACCTATCCATTCGAGTAATCACCTCTGTGGAGTCATCGTTCCAACGCCTATAATTAAATCTTATCGTCCCGCTTGATTCTAGGTTCTGCAATCCAAGCGTTGGACCACCTCGCTAGATCCTTGGGCAAACGTGCTACGTGTCTCGAAACGAGTTGATGGAGGACCGTATCAGTGACGTGTGTATGGATCAGGGCCCACGCAATGAGCTGGTCTGAGTTCCATTGGGCCCAGTCACACGTGTACAAGCCAAGTTCTTCAAGGAATCCCTCCAAGGCCTTGTTCGAATGGTCCAAGACCAACATGGTGTCCATAGGGATATTGAAGGCCATGAAGGATACAAGCCAATCATCTACACCATGATCCAATCCCATGCAGAGTCAAGCGGGCCTCCAAGTGATTGGGCCGAGTAGGTTCTTTAGGCCTTAATGTTGCTTAGAGTTAGATTAACAGCGTAATAGAAGCATGGGTCGGCCAATCTAGACACCAAGATGGCCGACTGTTCCTTTAGGGTTTTAGATACCTCTAGCCTGTAAAAGGGCATGCTTTGCAAGGGTTTTAGACACAAGTTGCATCAATACAATTTGATTAATGTCCATTCTTCTTGTTAAGAGATATTCGAGCCTTTTCCCTTGCTTTGGCAAGGGTTGTAAGCAATATTGCGTCTCGTCCTAGATTGTTCTACCGACCTATCCATTCGAGTAATCACCTCTGTGGAGTCATCGTTCCAACGCCTATAATTAAATCTTATCGTCCCGCTTGATTCTAGGTTCCGCAATCCAAGCGTTGGACCACCTCGCTAGATCCTTGGGCAAACGTGCTACGTGTCTCGAAACGAGTTGATGGAGGACCGTATCAGGGACGTGTGTATGGATCAGGGCCCACGCAATGAGCTGGTCCGAGTTCCATTGGGCCCAGTCACACGTGTACGTGCCAAGTTCTTTAAGGAATCCCTCCAAGACCTTGTTCGAATGGTCCAAGACCAACATGGAGTCCATAGGGATATTGAAGGCCAAGAAGGATACAAGCAAATCATCTGCACCATGATCCAAGCCTATGGAGAGTCATGCGGGCCTCCAAGCGATTGGGCCGAGTAGGGTCTTTTGGCCATAATGTTGCTTAGGGTTGGATTAACTACGTAGTAGAAGCATGGGCCGGCCCGTCTTGATACCAAGATGGCCGACTGCTCTTTTAGGGTTTTTGTAGGGTTTTAGTAACCTCTAGCCCATAAAAGGGCTTGCATTATAAGGGTTTTGGACACAAGTTGGATCACTAAAGTTTGGTTAATTTCGATTCTTCTTGTCAAGAGAGAGTCGAGCCTTTTTACTTGCCTTTGCAAGGGTTGTGAGCAATCTTGCTTCTCGTCCTAGATTGTTCTACCGACGTATCTATTAGAGTAATCACCACTGTGGAGTCGTCGTTCTACCCCCTATAATCAAATCGTGTTGTCCGTTTGATTCTAGGTTCCGCAATCCAAGCGTTGGATCACCTCGCTAGATACTTGAGCAAACGTGCTATGTTTCTCGTAACGAGTTGATCAAGGACCGTATCAGTGATGTGTGCATGGATCATGGCCCACAAAATGATCCGGTCAGAGTTCTATTGGGCCTAGTCACACATGCACGAGCCAAGCTCTTAAAGAAATCCCTCCAAGGCCTGGTTCAAATGGTCCAAGACCAACATTGAGTCCATAGGGATATTGAAGGCCTAGAAGGAGACAAGCAAAACATCTACACCAAGATCCAAGCCCATGGAGAGTCAAGCGAGCCTCCAAGAGGGTCTTAAGCCCGTGGAGAGTCAAGTGGGCCTCCAAGTGATTGGGCCGAGTTGGGTCTTTAGGCCTTAATGTTGCTTAGGGTTAGATTAACTGCGTAATAGAAGCATGGGTCGGCCAATCTAGACACCAAGATGGCCGACTGCACCTTTAGGGTTTTAGAAACCTCTAGCCTATAAAAGGGCTTGCTTTGCAAGGGTTTTGGACACAAGTTGGATCAATACAATTTGATTAATGTCGATTCTTCTTCTTAAGAGATATTCGAGCCTTTTCACTTGCTTTGGCAAGGGTTGTAAGCAATATTGCGTCTCGTCCAAGATTGTTCTACCGACCTATCCATTCGAGTAATCACCTCTGTGGAGTCATCGTTCCAACGCCTATAATGAAATCTTATCGTCCCGCTTGATTCTAGGTTCTGCAATCCAAGCGTTGGACCACCTCGCTAGATCCTTGGGCAAACGTGCAATGTGTCTCGAAACGAGTTGATCGAGGACCGTATCAGTGATGTGTGTATGGATCAGGGCCGACGCAATGAGCTGGTCTGAGTTCCATTGGGCCCAGTCACACGTGTACGAGCCAAGTTCTTCAAGGAATCCCTCCAAGGCCTTGTTCGAATGGTCCAAGACCAACATGGTGTCCATAGGGATATTGAAGGCCATGAAGGATACAAGCCAATCATCTACACCATGATCCAATCCCATGCAGAGTCAAGCGGGCCTCCAAGTGATTGGGCCGAGTAGGTTCTTTAGGCCTTAATGTTGCTTAGAGTTAGATTAACTGCGTAATAGAAGCATGGGTCGGCCAATCTAGACACCAAGATGGCCGACTGCTCCTTTAGGGTTTTAGATACCTCTAGCCTGTAAAAGGGCATGCTTTGCAAGGGTTTTAGACACAAGTTGCATCAATACAATTTGATTAATGTCTATTCTTCTGGTTAAGAGATATTCGAGCCTTTTCCCTTGCTTTGGCAAGGGTTGTAAGCAATATTGCGTCTCTTCCGAGATTTTTCTACGGACCTATCCATTCGAGTAATCACCTCTGTGGAGTCATCGTTCCAACGCCTATAATGAAATCTTATCGTCCCGCTTGATTCTAGGTTCTGCAATCCAAGCGTTGGACCACCTCGCTAGATCCTTGGGCAAACGTGCAATGTGTCTCGAAACGAGTTTATGGAGGACCGTACCAATGACGTGTGTATGGATCAGGGCCCACACAATGAGCTGGTCCGAGTTCCATTGGGCCCAGTCACACGTGTACGATCCAAGTTCTTCAAGGAATCCCTCCAAGGCCTTGTTCGAATGGTCCAAGACCAACATGGTGTCCATAGGGATATTGAAGGCCATGAAGGATACAAGCCAATCATCTACACCATGATCCAATCCCATGCAGAGTCAAGCGGGCCTCCAAGTGATTGGGCCGAGTAGGTTCTTTAGGCCTTAATGTTGCTTAGAGTTAGATTAACAGCGTAATAGAAGCATGGGTCGGCCAATCTAGACACCAAGATGGCCGACTGCTCCTTTAGGGTTTTAGATACCTCTAGCCTGTAAAAGGGCATGCTTTGCAAGGGTTTTAGACACAAGTTGCATCAATACAATTTGATTAATGTCGATTCTTCTTGTTAAGAGATATTCGAGCCTTTTCCCTTGCTTTGGCAAGGGTTGTAAGCAATATTGCGTCTCGTCCTAGATTGTTCTACCGACCTATCCATTCGAGTAATCACCTCTGTGGAGTCATCGTTCCAACGCCTATAATTAAATCTTATCGTCCCGCTTGATTCTAGGTTCCGCAATCCAAGCGTTGGACCACCTCGCTAGATCCTTGGGCAAACGTGCTACGTGTCTCGAAACGAGTTGATGGAGGACCGTATCAGGGACGTGTGTATGGATCAGGGCCCACGCAATGAGCTGGTCCGAGTTCCATTAGGCCCAGTCACACGTGTACGTGCCAAGTTCTTTAAGGAATCCCTCCAAGACCTTGTTCGAATGGTCCAAGACCAACATGGAGTCCATAGGGATATTGAAGGCCAAGAAGGATACAAGCAAATCATCTTCACCATGATCCAAGCCTATGGAGAGTCATGCGGGCCTCCAAGCGATTGGGCCGAGTAGGGTCTTTTGGCCATAATGTTGCTTAGGGTTGGATTAACTATGTAGTAGAAGCATGGGCCGGCCCGTCTTGATACCAAGATGGCCGACTGCTCTTTTAGGGTTTTTGTAGGGTTTTAGTAACCTCTAGCCCATAAAAGGGCTTGCATTATAAGGGTTTTGGACACAAGTTGGATCACTAAAGTTTGGTTAATTTCGATTCTTCTTGTCAAGAGAGAGTCGAGCCTTTTTACTTGCCTTTGCAAGGGTTGTGAGCAATCTTGCTTCTCGTCCTAGATTGTTCTACCGACGTATCTATTAGAGTAATCACCACTGTGGAGTCGTCGTTCTACCCCCTATAATCAAATCGTGTTGTCCGTTTGATTCTAGGTTCCGCAATCCAAGCGTTGGATCACCTCGCTAGATACTTGAGCAAACGTGCTATGTTTCTCGTAACGAGTTGATCAAGGACCGTATCAGTGATGTGTGCATGGATCATGGCCCACAAAATGATCCGGTCAGAGTTCTATTGGGCCTAGTCACACATGCACGAGCCAAGCTCTTAAAGAAATCCCTCCAAGGCCTGGTTCAAATGGTCCAAGACCAACATTGAGTCCATAGGGATATTGAAGGCCTAGAAGGAGACAAGCAAAACATCTACACCAAGATCCAAGCCCATGGAGAGTCAAGCGAGCCTCCAAGAGGGTCTTAAGCCCGTGGAGAGTCAAGTGGGCCTCCAAGTGATTGGGCCGAGTTGGGTCTTTAGGCCTTAATGTTGCTTAGGGTTAGATTAACTGCGTAATAGAAGCATGGGTCGGCCAATCTAGACACCAAGATGGCCGACTGCACCTTTAGGGTTTTAGAAACCTCTAGCCTATAAAAGGGCTTGCTTTGCAAGGGTTTTGGACACAAGTTGGATCAATACAATTTGATTAATGTCGATTCTTCTTCTTAAGAGATATTCGAGCCTTTTCACTTGCTTTGGCAAGGGTTGTAAGCAATATTGCGTCTCATCCAAGATTGTTCTACCGACCTATCCATTCGAGTAATCACCTCTGTGGAGTCATCGTTCCAACGCCTATAATGAAATCTTATCGTCCCGCTTGATTCTAGGTTCCGCAATCCAAGCGTTGGACCACCTCGCTAGATCCTTGGGCAAACGTGCTACGTGTTTCGAAACGAGTTGATGGAGGACCGTATCAGTGACGTGTGTATGGATCAGGGCCCACGCAATGAGCTGGTCCGAGTTCCATTGGGCCCAGTCACACGTGTACGTGCCAAGTTCTTCAAGGAATCCCTCCAAGACCTTGTTCGAATGGTCCAAGACCAACATGGAGTCCATAGGGATATTGAAGGCCAAGAAGGATACAAGCAAATCATCTGCACCATGATCCAAGCCTATGGAGAGTCATGCGGGCCTCCAAGTGATTGGGCCGAGTAGGGTCTTTAGGCCATAATGTTGCTTAGGGTTGGATTAACTACGTAGTAGAAGCATGGGCCAGCCCGTCTTGATACCAAGATGGCCGACTGCTCTTTTAGGGTTTTTGTAGGGTTTTAGCAACCTCTAGCCCATAAAAGGGCTTGCATTATAAGGGTTTTGGACACAAGTTGGACCACTAAAGTTTGGTTAATTTCGATTCTTCTTGTCAAGAGAGAGTCGAGCCTTTTTACTTGCCTTTGCAAGGGTTGTGAGCAATCTTGCTTCTGCCGACTGCTCCTTTAGGGTTTTAGAAACCTCTAGCCTGTAAAAGGGCTTGCTTTGCAAGGGTTTTGGACACAAGTTGGATCAATACAATTTGATTAATGTCGATTCTTCTTCTTAAGAGATATTCGAGCCTTTTCACTTGCTTTGACATGGGTTGTAAGCAATATTGCGTCTCGTCCTAGATTGTTCTACCGACCTATCCATTCGAGTAATCACCTCTGTGGAGTCATCGTTCCAACGCCTATAATTAAATCTTATCGTCCCGCTTGATTCTAGGTTCTGCAATCCAAGCGTTGGACCACCTCGCTAGATCCTTGGGCAAACGTGCTACGTGTCTCGAAACGAGTTGATGGAGGACCGTATCAGTGACGTGTGTATGGATCAGGGCCCACGCAATGAGCTGGTCTGAGTTCCATTGGGCCCAGTCACACGTGTACAAGCCAAGTTCTTCAAGGAATCCCTCCAAGGCCTTGTTCGAATGGTCCAAGACCAACATGGTGTCCATAGGGATATTGAAGGCCATGAAGGATACAAGCCAATCATCTACACCATGATCCAATCCCATGCAGAGTCAAGCGGGCCTCCAAGTGATTGGGCCGAGTAGGTTCTTTAGGCCTTAATGTTGCTTAGAGTTAGATTAACAGCGTAATAGAAGCATGGGTCGGCCAATCTAGACACCAAGATGGCCGACTGTTCCTTTAGGGTTTTAGATACCTCTAGCCTGTAAAAGGGCATGCTTTGCAAGGGTTTTAGACACAAGTTGCATCAATACAATTTGATTAATGTCCATTCTTCTTGTTAAGAGATATTCGAGCCTTTTCCCTTGCTTTGGCAAGGGTTGTAAGCAATATTGCGTCTCGTCCTAGATTGTTCTACCGACCTATCCATTCGAGTAATCACCTCTGTGGAGTCATCGTTCCAACGCCTATAATTAAATCTTATCGTCCCGCTTGATTCTAGGTTCCGCAATCCAAGCGTTGGACCACCTCGCTAGATCCTTGGGCAAACGTGCTACGTGTCTCGAAACGAGTTGATGGAGGACCGTATCAGGGACGTGTGTATGGATCAGGGCCCACGCAATGAGCTGGTCCGAGTTCCATTGGGCCCAGTCACACGTGTACGTGCCAAGTTCTTTAAGGAATCCCTCCAAGACCTTGTTCGAATGGTCCAAGACCAACATGGAGTCCATAGGGATATTGAAGGCCAAGAAGGATACAAGCAAATCATCTGCACCATGATCCAAGCCTATGGAGAGTCATGCGGGCCTCCAAGCGATTGGGCCGAGTAGGGTCTTTTGGCCATAATGTTGCTTAGGGTTGGATTAACTACGTAGTAGAAGCATGGGCCGGCCCGTCTTGATACCAAGATGGCCGACTGCTCTTTTAGGGTTTTTGTAGGGTTTTAGTAACCTCTAGCCCATAAAAGGGCTTGCATTATAAGGGTTTTGGACACAAGTTGGATCACTAAAGTTTGGTTAATTTCGATTCTTCTTGTCAAGAGAGAGTCGAGCCTTTTTACTTGCCTTTGCAAGGGTTGTGAGCAATCTTGCTTCTCGTCCTAGATTGTTCTACCGACGTATCTATTAGAGTAATCACCACTGTGGAGTCGTCGTTCTACCCCCTATAATCAAATCGTGTTGTCCGTTTGATTCTAGGTTCCGCAATCCAAGCGTTGGATCACCTCGCTAGATACTTGAGCAAACGTGCTATGTTTCTCGTAACGAGTTGATCAAGGACCGTATCAGTGATGTGTGCATGGATCATGGCCCACAAAATGATCCGGTCAGAGTTCTATTGGGCCTAGTCACACATGCACGAGCCAAGCTCTTAAAGAAATCCCTCCAAGGCCTGGTTCAAATGGTCCAAGACCAACATTGAGTCCATAGGGATATTGAAGGCCTAGAAGGAGACAAGCAAAACATCTACACCAAGATCCAAGCCCATGGAGAGTCAAGCGAGCCTCCAAGAGGGTCTTAAGCCCGTGGAGAGTCAAGTGGGCCTCCAAGTGATTGGGCCGAGTTGGGTCTTTAGGCCTTAATGTTGCTTAGGGTTAGATTAACTGCGTAATAGAAGCATGGGTCGGCCAATCTAGACACCAAGATGGCCGACTGCACCTTTAGGGTTTTAGAAACCTCTAGCCTATAAAAGGGCTTGCTTTGCAAGGGTTTTGGACACAAGTTGGATCAATACAATTTGATTAATGTCGATTCTTCTTCTTAAGAGATATTCGAGCCTTTTCACTTGCTTTGGCAAGGGTTGTAAGCAATATTGCGTCTCATCCAAGATTGTTCTACCGACCTATCCATTCGAGTAATCACCTCTGTGGAGTCATCGTTCCAACGCCTATAATGAAATCTTATCGTCCCGCTTGATTCTAGGTTCTGCAATCCTAGCGTTGGACCACCTCGCTAGATCCTTGGGCAAACGTGCAATGTGTCTCGAAACGAGTTGATCGAGGACCGTATCAGTGATGTGTGTATGGATCAGGGCCGACGCAATGAGCTGGTCTGAGTTCCATTGGGCCCAGTCACACGTGTACGAGCCAAGTTCTTCAAGGAATCCCTCCAAGGCCTTGTTCGAATGGTCCAAGACCAACATGGTGTCCATAGGGATATTGAAGGCCATGAAGGATACAAGCCAATCATCTACACCATGATCCAATCCCATGCAGAGTCAAGCGGGCCTCCAAGTGATTGGGCCGAGTAGGTTCTTTAGGCCTTAATGTTGCTTAGAGTTAGATTAACTGCGTAATAGAAGCATGGGTCGGCCAATCTAGACACCAAGATGGCCGACTGCTCCTTTAGGGTTTTAGATACCTCTAGCCTGTAAAAGGGCATGCTTTGCAAGGGTTTTAGACACAAGTTGCATCAATACAATTTGATTAATGTCTATTCTTCTGGTTAAGAGATATTCGAGCCTTTTCCCTTGCTTTGGCAAGGGTTGTAAGCAATATTGCGTCTCTTCCGAGATTTTTCTACGGACCTATCCATTCGAGTAATCACCTCTGTGGAGTCATCGTTCCAACGCCTATAATGAAATCTTATCGTCCCGCTTGATTCTAGGTTCTGCAATCCAAGCGTTGGACCACCTCGCTAGATCCTTGGGCAAACGTGCAATGTGTCTCGAAACGAGTTTATGGAGGACCGTACCAATGACGTGTGTATGGATCAGGGCCCACACAATGAGCTGGTCCGAGTTCCATTGGGCCCAGTCACACGTGTACGATCCAAGTTCTTCAAGGAATCCCTCCAAGGCCTTGTTCGAATGGTCCAAGACCAACATGGTGTCCATAGGGATATTGAAGGCCATGAAGGATACAAGCCAATCATCTACACCATGATCCAATCCCATGCAGAGTCAAGCGGGCCTCCAAGTGATTGGGCCGAGTAGGTTCTTTAGGCCTTAATGTTGCTTAGAGTTAGATTAACAGCGTAATAGAAGCATGGGTCGGCCAATCTAGACACCAAGATGGCCGACTGCTCCTTTAGGGTTTTAGATACCTCTAGCCTGTAAAAGGGCATGCTTTGCAAGGGTTTTAGACACAAGTTGCATCAATACAATTTGATTAATGTCGATTCTTCTTGTTAAGAGATATTCGAGCCTTTTCCCTTGCTTTGGCAAGGGTTGTAAGCAATATTGCGTCTCGTCCTAGATTGTTCTACCGACCTATCCATTCGAGTAATCACCTCTGTGGAGTCATCGTTCCAACGCCTATAATTAAATCTTATCGTCCCGCTTGATTCTAGGTTCCGCAATCCAAGCGTTGGACCACCTCGCTAGATCCTTGGGCAAACGTGCTACGTGTCTCGAAACGAGTTGATGGAGGACCGTATCAGGGACGTGTGTATGGATCAGGGCCCACGCAATGAGCTGGTCCGAGTTCCATTGGGCCCAGTCACACGTGTACGTGCCAAGTTCTTTAAGGAATCCCTCCAAGACCTTGTTCGAATGGTCCAAGACCAACATGGAGTCCATAGGGATATTGAAGGCCAAGAAGGATACAAGCAAATCATCTGCACCATGATCCAAGCCTATGGAGAGTCATGCGGGCCTCCAAGCGATTGGGCCGAGTAGGGTCTTTTGGCCATAATGTTGCTTAGGGTTGGATTAACTACGTAGTAGAAGCATGGGCCGGCCCGTCTTGATACCAAGATGGCCGACTGCTCTTTTAGGGTTTTTGTAGGGTTTTAGTAACCTCTAGCCCATAAAAGGGCTTGCATTATAAGGGTTTTGGACACAAGTTGGATCACTAAAGTTTGGTTAATTTCGATTCTTCTTGTCAAGAGAGAGTCGAGCCTTTTTACTTGCCTTTGCAAGGGTTGTGAGCAATCTTGCTTCTCGTCCTAGATTGTTCTACCGACGTATCTATTAGAGTAATCACCACTGTGGAGTCGTCGTTCTACCCCCTATAATCAAATCGTGTTGTCCGTTTGATTCTAGGTTCCGCAATCCAAGCGTTGGATCACCTCGCTAGATACTTGAGCAAACGTGCTATGTTTCTCGTAACGAGTTGATCAAGGACCGTATCAGTGATGTGTGCATGGATCATGGCCCACAAAATGATCCGGTCAGAGTTCTATTGGGCCTAGTCACACATGCACGAGCCAAGCTCTTAAAGAAATCCCTCCAAGGCCTGGTTCAAATGGTCCAAGACCAACATTGAGTCCATAGGGATATTGAAGGCCTAGAAGGAGACAAGCAAAACATCTACACCAAGATCCAAGCCCATGGAGAGTCAAGCGAGCCTCCAAGAGGGTCTTAAGCCCGTGGAGAGTCAAGTGGGCCTCCAAGTGATTGGGCCGAGTTGGGTCTTTAGGCCTTAATGTTGCTTAGGGTTAGATTAACTGCGTAATAGAAGCATGGGTCGGCCAATCTAGACACCAAGATGGCCGACTGCACCTTTAGGGTTTTAGAAACCTCTAGCCTATAAAAGGGCTTGCTTTGCAAGGGTTTTGGACACAAGTTGGATCAATACAATTTGATTAATGTCGATTCTTCTTCTTAAGAGATATTCGAGCCTTTTCACTTGCTTTGGCAAGGGTTGTAAGCAATATTGCGTCTCGTCCAAGATTGTTCTACCGACCTATCCATTCGAGTAATCACCTCTGTGGAGTCATCGTTCCAACGCCTATAATGAAATCTTATCGTCCCGCTTGATTCTAGGTTCTGCAATCCTAGCGTTGGACCACCTCGCTAGATCCTTGGGCAAACGTGCAATGTGTCTCGAAACGAGTTGATCGAGGACCGTATCAGTGATGTGTGTATGGATCAGGGCCGACGCAATGAGCTGGTCTGAGTTCCATTGGGCCCAGTCACACGTGTACGAGCCAAGTTCTTCAAGGAATCCCTCCAAGGCCTTGTTCGAATGGTCCAAGACCAACATGGTGTCCATAGGGATATTGAAGGCCATGAAGGATACAAGCCAATCATCTACACCATGATCCAATCCCATGCAGAGTCAAGCGGGCCTCCAAGTGATTGGGCCGAGTTGGTTCTTTAGGCCTTAATGTTGCTTAGAGTTAGATTAACTGCGTAATAGAAGCATGGGTCGGCCAATCTAGACACCAAAATGGCCGACTGCTCCTTTAGGGTTTTAGATACCTCTAGCCTGTAAAAGGGCATGCTTTGCAAGGGTTTTAGACACAAGTTGCATCAATACAATTTGATTAATGTCTATTCTTCTGGTTAAGAGATATTCGAGCCTTTTCCCTTGCTTTGGCAAGGGTTGTAAGCAATATTGCGTCTCTTCCGAGATTTTTCTACGGACCTATCCATTCGAGTAATCACCTCTGTGGAGTCATCGTTCCAACGCCTATAATGAAATCTTATCGTCCCGCTTGATTCTAGGTTCTGCAATCCAAGCGTTGGACCACCTCGCTAGATCCTTGGGCAAACGTGCAATGTGTCTCGAAACGAGTTTATGGAGGACCGTACCAATGACGTGTGTATGGATCAGGGCCCACACAATGAGCTGGTCCGAGTTCCATTGGGCCCAGTCACACGTGTACGATCCAAGTTCTTCAAGGAATCCCTCCAAGGCCTTGTTCGAATGGTCCAAGACCAACATGGTGTCCATAGGGATATTGAAGGCCATGAAGGATACAAGCCAATCATCTACACCATGATCCAATCCCATGCAGAGTCAAGCGGGCCTCCAAGTGATTGGGCCGAGTAGGTTCTTTAGGCCTTAATGTTGCTTAGAGTTAGATTAACAGCGTAATAGAAGCATCGGTCGGCCAATCTAGACACCAAGATGGCCGACTGCTCCTTTAGGGTTTTAGATACCTCTAGCCTGTAAAAGGGCATGCTTTGCAAGGGTTTTAGACACAAGTTGCATCAATACAATTTGATTAATGTCGATTCTTCTTGTTAAGAGATATTCGAGCCTTTTCCCTTGCTTTGGCAAGGGTTGTAAGCAATATTGCGTCTCGTCCTAGATTGTTCTACCGACCTATCCATTCGAGTAATCACCTCTGTGGAGTCATCGTTCCAACGCCTATAATTAAATCTTATCGTCCCAGTTGGTTCTAGGTTCCGCAATCCAAGCGTTGGAACACCTCGCTAGATCCTTGGGCAAACGTGCTACGTGTCTCGAAACGAGTTGATGGAGGACCGTATCAGTGACGTGTGTATGGATCCGGGCCCACGCAATGAGCTGGTCCGAGTTCCATTGGGCCCAGTCACACGTGTACGAGCCAAGTTCTTCAAGGAATCCCTCCAAGACCTTGTTCGAATGGTCCAAGACCAACATGGAGTCCATAGGGATATTGAAGGCCAAGAAGGATACAAGCAAATCATCTGCACCATGATCCAAGCCTATGGAGAGTCATGCGGGCCTCCAAGTGATTGGGCCGAGTGGGGTCTTTAGGCCATAATGTTGCTTAGGGTTGGATTAACTACGTAGTAGAAGCATGGGCCGGCCCGTCTTGATACCAAGATGGCCGACTGCTCTTTTAGGGTTTTTGTAGGGTTTTAGTAACCTCTAGCCCATAAAAGGGCTTGCATTATAAGGGTTTTGGACACAAGTTGGATCACTAAAGTTTGGTTAATTTCGATTCTTCTTGTCAAGAGAGAGTCGAGCCTTTTTACTTGCCTTTGCAAGGGTTGTGAGCAATCTTGCTTCTCGTCCTAGATTGTTCTACCGACGTATCTATTAGAGTAATCACCACTGTGGAGTCGTCGTTCTACCCCCTATAATCAAATCGTGTTGTCCGTTTGATTCTAGGTTCCGCAATCCAAGCGTTGGATCACCTCGCTAGATACTTGAGCAAACGTGCTATGTTTCTCGTAACGAGTTGATCAAGGACCGTATCAGTGATGTGTGCATGGATCATGGCCCACAAAATGATCCGGTCAGAGTTCTATTGGGCCTAGTCACACATGCACGAGCCAAGCTCTTAAAGAAATCCCTCCAAGGCCTGGTTCAAATGGTCCAAGACCAACATTGAGTCCATAGGGATATTGAAGGCCTAGAAGGAGACAAGCAAAACATCTACACCAAGATCCAAGCCCATGGAGAGTCAAGCGAGCCTCCAAGAGGGTCTTAAGCCCGTGGAGAGTCAAGTGGGCCTCCAAGTGATTGGGCCGAGTTGGGTCTTTAGGCCTTAATGTTGCTTAGGGTTAGATTAACTGCGTAATAGAAGCATGGGTCGGCCAATCTAGACACCAAGATGGCCGACTGCACCTTTAGGGTTTTAGAAACCTCTAGCCTATAAAAGGGCTTGCTTTGCAAGGGTTTTGGACACAAGTTGGATCAATACAATTTGATTAATGTCGATTCTTCTTCTTAAGAGATATTCGAGCCTTTTCACTTGCTTTGGCAAGGGTTGTAAGCAATATTGCGTCTCGTCCTAGATTGTTCTACCGACCTATCCATTCGAGTAATCACCTCTGTGGAGTCATCGTTCCAACGCCTATAATGAAATCTTATCGTCCCGCTTGATTCTAGGTTCTGCAATCCAAGCGTTGGACCACCTCGCTAGATCCTTGGGCAAACGTGCAATGTGTCTCGAAACGAGTTGATCGAGGACCGTATCAGTGATGTGTGTATGGATCAGGGCCGACGCAATGAGCTGGTCTGAGTTCCATTGGGCCCAGTCACACGTGTACGAGCCAAGTTCTTCAAGGAATCCCTCCAAGGCCTTGTTCGAATGGTCCAAGACCAACATGGTGTCCATAGGGATATTGAAGGCCATGAAGGATACAAGCCAATCATCTACACCATGATCCAATCCCATGCAGAGTCAAGCGGGCCTCCAAGTGATTGGGCCGAGTAGGTTCTTTAGGCCTTAATGTTGCTTAGAGTTAGATTAACTGCGTAATAGAAGCATGGGTCGGCCAATCTAGACACCAAGATGGCCGACTGCTCCTTTAGGGTTTTAGATACCTCTAGCCTGTAAAAGGGCATGCTTTGCAAGGGTTTTAGACACAAGTTGCATCAATACAATTTGATTAATGTCTATTCTTCTGGTTAAGAGATATTCGAGCCTTTTCCCTTGCTTTGGCAAGGGTTGTAAGCAATATTGCGTCTCTTCCGAGATTTTTCTACGGACCTATCCATTCGAGTAATCACCTCTGTGGAGTCATCGTTCCAACGCCTATAATGAAATCTTATCGTCCCGCTTGATTCTAGGTTCTGCAATCCAAGCGTTGGACCACCTCGCTAGATCCTTGGGCAAACGTGCAATGTGTCTCGAAACGAGTTTATGGAGGACCGTACCAATGACGTGTGTATGGATCAGGGCCCACACAATGAGCTGGTCCGAGTTCCATTGGGCCCAGTCACACGTGTACGATCCAAGTTCTTCAAGGAATCCCTCCAAGGCCTTGTTCGAATGGTCCAAGACCAACATGGTGTCCATAGGGATATTGAAGGCCATGAAGGATACAAGCCAATCATCTACACCATGATCCAATCCCATGCAGAGTCAAGCGGGCCTCCAAGTGATTGGGCCGAGTAGGTTCTTTAGGCCTTAATGTTGCTTAGAGTTAGATTAACAGCGTAATAGAAGCATCGGTCGGCCAATCTAGACACCAAGATGGCCGACTGCTCCTTTAGGGTTTTAGATACCTCTAGCCTGTAAAAGGGCATGCTTTGCAAGGGTTTTAGACACAAGTTGCATCAATACAATTTGATTAATGTCGATTCTTCTTGTTAAGAGATATTCGAGCCTTTTCCCTTGCTTTGGCAAGGGTTGTAAGCAATATTGCGTCTCGTCCTAGATTGTTCTACCGACCTATCCATTCGAGTAATCACCTCTGTGGAGTCATCGTTCCAACGCCTATAATTAAATCTTATCGTCCCGCTTGATTCTAGGTTCCGCAATCCAAGCGTTGGACCACCTCGCTAGATCCTTGGGCAAACGTGCTACGTGTCTCGAAACGAGTTGATGGAGGACCGTATCAGTGACGTGTGTATGGATCAGGGCCCACGCAATGAGCTGGTCCGAGTTCCATTGGGCCCAGTCACACGTGTACGAGCCAAGTTCTTCAAGGAATCCCTCCAAGACCTTGTTCGAATGGTCCAAGACCAACATGGAGTCCATAGGGATATTGAAGGCCAAGAAGGATACAAGCAAATCATCTGCACCATGATCCAAGCCTATGGAGAGTCATGCGGGCCTCCAAGTGATTGGGCCGAGTGGGGTCTTTAGGCCATAATGTTGCTTAGGGTTGGATTAACTACGTAGTAGAAGCATGGGCCGGCCCGTCTTGATACCAAGATGGCCGACTGCTCTTTTAGGGTTTTTGTAGGGTTTTAGTAACCTCTAGCCCATAAAAGGGCTTGCATTATAAGGGTTTTGGACACAAGTTGGATCACTAAAGTTTGGTTAATTTCGATTCTTCTTGTCAAGAGAGAGTCGAGCCTTTTTACTTGCCTTTGCAAGGGTTGTGAGCAATCTTGCTTCTCGTCCTAGATTGTTCTACCGACGTATCTATTAGAGTAATCACCACTGTGGAGTCGTCGTTCTACCCCCTATAATCAAATCGTGTTGTCCGTTTGATTCTAGGTTCCGCAATCCAAGCGTTGGATCACCTCGCTAGATACTTGAGCAAACGTGCTATGTTTCTCGTAACGAGTTGATCAAGGACCGTATCAGTGATGTGTGCATGGATCATGGCCCACAAAATGATCCGGTCAGAGTTCTATTGGGCCTAGTCACACATGCACGAGCCAAGCTCTTAAAGAAATCCCTCCAAGGCCTGGTTCAAATGGTCCAAGACCAACATTGAGTCCATAGGGATATTGAAGGCCTAGAAGGAGACAAGCAAAACATCTACACCAAGATCCAAGCCCATGGAGAGTCAAGCGAGCCTCCAAGAGGGTCTTAAGCCCGTGGAGAGTCAAGTGGGCCTCCAAGTGATTGGGCCGAGTTGGGTCTTTAGGCCTTAATGTTGCTTAGGGTTAGATTAACTGCGTAATAGAAGCATGGGTCGGCCAATCTAGACACCAAGATGGCCGACTGCACCTTTAGGGTTTTAGAAACCTCTAGCCTATAAAAGGGCTTGCTTTGCAAGGGTTTTGGACACAAGTTGGATCAATACAATTTGATTAATGTCGATTCTTCTTCTTAAGAGATATTCGAGCCTTTTCACTTGCTTTGGCAAGGGTTGTAAGCAATATTGCGTCTCGTCCTAGATTGTTCTACCGACCTATCCATTCGAGTAATCACCTCTGTGGAGTCATCGTTCCAACGCCTATAATGAAATCTTATCGTCCCGCTTGATTCTAGGTTCTGCAATCCAAGCGTTGGACCACCTCGCTAGATCCTTGGGCAAACGTGCAATGTGTCTCGAAACGAGTTGATCGAGGACCGTATCAGTGATGTGTGTATGGATCAGGGCCAACGCAATGAGCTGGTCTGAGTTCCATTGGGCCCAGTCACACGTGTACGAGCCAAGTTCTTCAAGGAATCCCTCCAAGGCCTTGTTCGAATGGTCCAAGACCAACATGGTGTCCATAGGGATATTGAAGGCCATGAAGGATACAAGCCAATCATCTACACCATGATCCAATCCCATGCAGAGTCAAGCGGGCCTCCAAGTGATTGGGCCGAGTAGGTTCTTTAGGCCTTAATGTTGCTTAGAGTTAGATTAACTGCGTAATAGAAGCATGGGTCGGCCAATCTAGACACCAAGATGGCCGACTGCTCCTTTAGGGTTTTAGATACCTCTAGCCTGTAAAAGGGCATGCTTTGCAAGGGTTTTAGACACAAGTTGCATCAATACAATTTGATTAATGTCTATTCTTCTGGTTAAGAGATATTCGAGCCTTTTCCCTTGCTTTGGCAAGGGTTGTAAGCAATATTGCGTCTCGTTCGAGATTTTTCTACAGACCTATCCATTCGAGTAATCACCTCTGTGGAGTCATCGTTCCAACGCCTATAATGAAATCTTATCGTCCCGCTTGATTCTAGGTTCTGCAATCCAAGCGTTGGACCACCTCGCTAGATCCTTGGGCAAACGTGCAATGTGTCTCGAAACGAGTTTATGGAGGACCGTACCAATGACGTGTGTATGGATCAGGGCCCACACAATGAGCTGGTCCGAGTTCCATTGGGCCCAGTCACACGTGTACGATCCAAGTTCTTCAAGGAATCCCTCCAAGGCCTTGTTCGAATGGTCCAAGACCAACATGGTGTCCATAGGGATATTGAAGGCCATGAAGGATACAAGCCAATCATCTACACCATGATCCAATCCCATGCAGAGTCAAGCGGGCCTCCAAGTGATTGGGCCGAGTAGGTTCTTTAGGCCTTAATGTTGCTTAGAGTTAGATTAACAGCGTAATAGAAGCATGGGTCGGCCAATCTAGACACCAAGATGGCCGACTGCTCCTTTAGGGTTTTAGATACCTCTAGCCTGTAAAAGGGCATGCTTTGCAAGGGTTTTAGACACAAGTTGCATCAATACAATTTGATTAATGTCGATTCTTCTTGTTAAGAGATATTCGAGCCTTTTCCCTTGCTTTGGCAAGGGTTGTAAGCAATATTGCGTCTCGTCCTAGATTGTTCTACCGACCTATCCATTCGAGTAATCACCTCTGTGGAGTCATCGTTCCAACGCCTATAATTAAATCTTATCGTCCCGCTTGATTCTAGGTTCCGCAATCCAAGCGTTGGACCACCTCGCTAGATCCTTGGGCAAACGTGCTACGTGTCTCGAAACGAGTTGATGGAGGACCGTATCAGTGACGTGTGTATGGATCAGGGCCCACGCAATGAGCTGGTCCGAGTTCCATTGGGCCCAGTCACACGTGTACGAGCCAAGTTCTTCAAGGAATCCCTCCAAGACCTTGTTCGAATGGTCCAAGACCAACATGGAGTCCATAGGGATATTGAAGGCCAAGAAGGATACAAGCAAATCATCTGCACCATGATCCAAGCCTATGGAGAGTCATGCGGGCCTCCAAGTGATTGGGCCGAGTGGGGTCTTTAGGCCATAATGTTGCTTAGGGTTGGATTAACTACGTAGTAGAAGCATGGGCCGGCCCGTCTTGATACCAAGATGGCCGACTGCTCTTTTAGGGTTTTTGTAGGGTTTTAGTAACCTCTAGCCCATAAAAGGGCTTGCATTATAAGGGTTTTGGACACAAGTTGGATCACTAAAGTTTGGTTAATTTCGATTCTTCTTGTCAAGAGAGAGTCGAGCCTTTTTACTTGCCTTTGCAAGGGTTGTGAGCAATCTTGCTTCTCGTCCTAGATTGTTCTACCGACGTATCTATTAGAGTAATCACCACTGTGGAGTCGTCGTTCTACCCCCTATAATCAAATCGTGTTGTCCGTTTGATTCTAGGTTCCGCAATCCAAGCGTTGGATCACCTCGCTAGATACTTGAGCAAACGTGCTATGTTTCTCGTAACGAGTTGATCAAGGACCGTATCAGTGATGTGTGCATGGATCATGGCCCACAAAATGATCCGGTCAGAGTTCTATTGGGCCTAGTCACACATGCACGAGCCAAGCTCTTAAAGAAATCCCTCCAAGGCCTGGTTCAAATGGTCCAAGACCAACATTGAGTCCATAGGGATATTGAAGGCCTAGAAGGAGACAAGCAAAACATCTACACCAAGATCCAAGCCCATGGAGAGTCAAGCGAGCCTCCAAGAGGGTCTTAAGCCCGTGGAGAGTCAAGTGGGCCTCCAAGTGATTGGGCCGAGTTGGGTCTTTAGGCCTTAATGTTGCTTAGGGTTAGATTAACTGCGTAATAGAAGCATGGGTCGGCCAATCTAGACACCAAGATGGCCGACTGCACCTTTAGGGTTTTAGAAACCTCTAGCCTATAAAAGGGCTTGCTTTGCAAGGGTTTTGGACACAAGTTGGATCAATACAATTTGATTAATGTCGATTCTTCTTCTTAAGAGATATTCGAGCCTTTTCACTTGCTTTGGCAAGGGTTGTAAGCAATATTGCGTCTCGTCCTAGATTGTTCTACCGACCTATCCATTCGAGTAATCACCTCTGTGGAGTCATCGTTCCAACGCCTATAATGAAATCTTATCGTCCCGCTTGATTCTAGGTTCTGCAATCCAAGCGTTGGACCACCTCGCTAGATCCTTGGGCAAACGTGCAATGTGTCTCGAAACGAGTTGATCGAGGACCGTATCAGTGATGTGTGTATGGATCAGGGCCGACGCAATGAGCTGGTCTGAGTTCCATTGGGCCCAGTCACACGTGTACGAGCCAAGTTCTTCAAGGAATCCCTCCAAGGCCTTGTTCGAATGGTCCAAGACCAACATGGTGTCCATAGGGATATTGAAGGCCATGAAGGATACAAGCCAATCATCTACACCATGATCCAATCCCATGCAGAGTCAAGCGGGCCTCCAAGTGATTGGGCCGAGTAGGTTCTTTAGGCCTTAATGTTGCTTAGAGTTAGATTAACTGCGTAATAGAAGCATGGGTCGGCCAATCTAGACACCAAGATGGCCGACTGCTCCTTTAGGGTTTTAGATACCTCTAGCCTGTAAAAGGGCATGCTTTGCAAGGGTTTTAGACACAAGTTGCATCAATACAATTTGATTAATGTCTATTCTTCTGGTTAAGAGATATTCGAGCCTTTTCCCTTGCTTTGGCAAGGGTTGTAAGCAATATTGCGTCTCGTTCGAGATTTTTCTACAGACCTATCCATTCGAGTAATCACCTCTGTGGAGTCATCGTTCCAACGCCTATAATGAAATCTTATCGTCCCGCTTGATTCTAGGTTCTGCAATCCAAGCGTTGGACCACCTCGCTAGATCCTTGGGCAAACGTGCAATGTGTCTCGAAACGAGTTTATGGAGGACCGTACCAATGACGTGTGTATGGATCAGGGCCCACACAATGAGCTGGTCCGAGTTCCATTGGGCCCAGTCACACGTGTACGATCCAAGTTCTTCAAGGAATCCCTCCAAGGCCTTGTTCGAATGGTCCAAGACCAACATGGTGTCCATAGGGATATTGAAGGCCATGAAGGATACAAGCCAATCATCTACACCATGATCCAATCCCATGCAGAGTCAAGTGGGCCTCCAAGTGATTGGGCCGAGTAGGTTCTTTAGGCCTTAATGTTGCTTAGAGTTAGATTAACAGCGTAATAGAAGCATGGGTCGGCCAATCTAGACACCAAGATGGCCGACTGCTCCTTTAGGGTTTTAGATACCTCTAGCCTGTAAAAGGGCATGCTTTGCAAGGGTTTTAGACACAAGTTGCATCAATACAATTTGATTAATGTCGATTCTTCTTGTTAAGAGATATTCGAGCCTTTTTCCTTGCTTTGGCAAGGGTTGTAAGCAATATTGCGTCTCGTCCTAGATTGTTCTACCGACCTATCCATTCGAGTAATCACCTCTGTGGAGTCATCGTTCCAACGCCTATAATTAAATCTTATCGTCCCGCTTGATTCTAGGTTCCGCAATCCAAGCGTTGGACCACCTCGCTAGATCCTTGGGCAAACGTGCTACGTGTCTCGAAACGAGTTGATGGAGGACCGTATCAGTGACGTGTGTATGGATCAGGGCCCACGCAATGAGCTGGTCCGAGTTCCATTGGGCCCAGTCACACGTGTACGAGCCAAGTTCTTCAAGGAATCCCTCCAAGACCTTGTTCGAATGGTCCAAGACCAACATGGAGTCCATAGGGATATTGAAGGCCAAGAAGGATACAAGCAAATCATCTGCACCATGATCCAAGCCTATGGAGAGTCATGCGGGCCTCCAAGTGATTGGGCCGAGTGGGGTCTTTAGGCCATAATGTTGCTTAGGGTTGGATTAACTACGTAGTAGAAGCATGGGCCGGCCCGTCTTGATACCAAGATGGCCGACTGCTCTTTTAGGGTTTTTGTAGGGTTTTAGTAACCTCTAGCCCATAAAAGGGCTTGCATTATAAGGGTTTTGGACACAAGTTGGATCACTAAAGTTTGGTTAATTTCGATTCTTCTTGTCAAGAGAGAGTCGAGCCTTTTTACTTGCCTTTGCAAGGGTTGTGAGCAATCTTGCTTCTCGTCCTAGATTGTTCTACCGACGTATCTATTAGAGTAATCACCACTGTGGAGTCGTCGTTCTACCCCCTATAATCAAATCGTGTTGTCCGTTTGATTCTAGGTTCCGCAATCCAAGCGTTGGATCACCTCGCTAGATACTTGAGCAAACGTGCTATGTTTCTCGTAACGAGTTGATCAAGGACCGTATCAGTGATGTGTGCATGGATCATGGCCCACAAAATGATCCGGTCAGAGTTCTATTGGGCCTAGTCACACATGCACGAGCCAAGCTCTTAAAGAAATCCCTCCAAGGCCTGGTTCAAATGGTCCAAGACCAACATTGAGTCCATAGGGATATTGAAGGCCTAGAAGGAGACAAGCAAAACATCTACACCAAGATCCAAGCCCATGGAGAGTCAAGCGAGCCTCCAAGAGGGTCTTAAGCCCGTGGAGAGTCAAGTGGGCCTCCAAGTGATTGGGCCGAGTTGGGTCTTTAGGCCTTAATGTTGCTTAGGGTTAGATTAACTGCGTAATAGAAGCATGGGTCGGCCAATCTAGACACCAAGATGGCCGACTGCTCCTTTAGGGTTTTAGAAACCTCTAGCCTATAAAAGGGCTTGCTTTGCAAGGGTTTTGGACACAAGTTGGATCAATACAATTTGATTAATGTCGATTCTTCTTCTTAAGAGATATTCGAGCCTTTTCACTTGCTTTGGCAAGGGTTGTAAGCAATATTGCGTCTCGTCCTAGATTGTTCTACCGACCTATCCATTCGAGTAATCACCTCTGTGGAGTCATCGTTCCAACGCCTATAATGAAATCTTATCGTCCCGCTTGATTCTAGGTTCTGCAATCCAAGTGTTGGACCACCTCGCTAGATCTTTGGGCAAACGTGCAATGTGTCTCGAAACGAGTTGATCGAGGACCGTATCAGTGATGTGTGTATGGATCAGGGCCGACGCAATGAGCTGGTCTGAGTTCCATTGGGCCCAGTCACACGTGTACGAGCCAAGTTCTTCAAGGAATCCCTCCAAGGCCTTGTTCGAATGGTCCAAGACCAACATGGTGTCCATAGGGATATTGAAGGCCATGAAGGATACAAGCCAATCATCTACACCATGATCCAATCCCATGCAGAGTCAAGCGGGCCTCCAAGTGATTGGGCCGAGTAGGTTCTTTAGGCCTTAATGTTGCTTAGAGTTAGATTAACTGCGTAATAGAAGCATGGGTCGGCCAATCTAGACACCAAGATGGCCGACTGCTCCTTTAGGGTTTTAGATACCTCTAGCCTGTAAAAGGGCATGCTTTGCAAGGGTTTTAGACACAAGTTGCATCAATACAATTTGATTAATGTCTATTCTTCTGGTTAAGAGATATTCGAGCCTTTTCCCTTGCTTTGGCAAGGGTTGTAAGCAATATTGCGTCTCGTCCGAGATTTTTCTACGGACCTATCCATTCGAGTAATCACCTCTGTGGAGTCATCGTTCCAACGCCTATAATGAAATCTTATCGTCCCGCTTGATTCTAGGTTCTGCAATCCAAGCGTTGGACCACCTCGCTAGATCCTTGGGCAAACGTGCAATGTGTCTCGAAACGAGTTTATGGAGGACCGTACCAATGACGTGTGTATGGATCAGGGCCCACACAATGAGCTGGTCCGAGTTCCATTGGGCCCAGTCACACGTGTACGATCCAAGTTCTTCAAGGAATCCCTCCAAGGCCTTGTTCGAATGGTCCAAGACCAACATGGTGTCCATAGGGATATTGAAGGCCATGAAGGATACAAGCCAATCATCTACACCATGATCCAATCCCATGCAGAGTCAAGTGGGCCTCCAAGTGATTGGGCCGAGTAGGTTCTTTAGGCCTTAATGTTGCTTAGAGTTAGATTAACAGCGTAATAGAAGCATGGGTCGGCCAATCTAGACACCAAGATGGCCGACTGCTCCTTTAGGGTTTTAGATACCTCTAGCCTGTAAAAGGGCATGCTTTGCAAGGGTTTTAGACACAAGTTGCATCAATACAATTTGATTAATGTCGATTCTTCTTGTTAAGAGATATTCGAGCCTTTTTCCTTGCTTTGGCAAGGGTTGTAAGCAATATTGCGTCTCGTCCTAGATTGTTCTACCGACCTATCCATTCGAGTAATCACCTCTGTGGAGTCATCGTTCCAACGCCTATAATTAAATCTTATCGTCCCGCTTGATTCTAGGTTCCGCAATCCAAGCGTTGGACCACCTCGCTAGATCCTTGGGCAAACGTGCTACGTGTCTCGAAACGAGTTGATGGAGGACCGTATCAGTGACGTGTGTATGGATCAGGGCCCACGCAATGAGCTGGTCCGAGTTCCATTGGGCCCAGTCACACGTGTACGAGCCAAGTTCTTCAAGGAATCCCTCCAAGACCTTGTTCGAATGGTCCAAGACCAACATGGAGTCCATAGGGATATTGAAGGCCAAGAAGGATACAAGCAAATCATCTGCACCATGATCCAAGCCTATGGAGAGTCATGCGGGCCTCCAAGTGATTGGGCCGAGTGGGGTCTTTAGGCCATAATGTTGCTTAGGGTTGGATTAACTACGTAGTAGAAGCATGGGCCGGCCCGTCTTGATACCAAGATGGCCGACTGCTCTTTTAGGGTTTTTGTAGGGTTTTAGTAACCTCTAGCCCATAAAAGGGCTTGCATTATAAGGGTTTTGGACACAAGTTGGATCACTAAAGTTTGGTTAATTTCGATTCTTCTTGTCAAGAGAGAGTCGAGCCTTTTTACTTGCCTTTGCAAGGGTTGTGAGCAATCTTGCTTCTCGTCCTAGATTGTTCTACCGACGTATCTATTAGAGTAATCACCACTGTGGAGTCGTCGTTCTACCCCCTATAATCAAATCGTGTTGTCCGTTTGATTCTAGGTTCCGCAATCCAAGCGTTGGATCACCTCGCTAGATACTTGAGCAAACGTGCTATGTTTCTCGTAACGAGTTGATCAAGGACCGTATCAGTGATGTGTGCATGGATCATGGCCCACAAAATGATCCGGTCAGAGTTCTATTGGGCCTAGTCACACATGCACGAGCCAAGCTCTTAAAGAAATCCCTCCAAGGCCTGGTTCAAATGGTCCAAGACCAACATTGAGTCCATAGGGATATTGAAGGCCTAGAAGGAGACAAGCAAAACATCTACACCAAGATCCAAGCCCATGGAGAGTCAAGCGAGCCTCCAAGAGGGTCTTAAGCCCGTGGAGAGTCAAGTGGGCCTCCAAGTGATTGGGCCGAGTTGGGTCTTTAGGCCTTAATGTTGCTTAGGGTTAGATTAACTGCGTAATAGAAGCATGGGTCGGCCAATCTAGACACCAAGATGGCCGACTGCTCCTTTAGGGTTTTAGAAACCTCTAGCCTATAAAAGGGCTTGCTTTGCAAGGGTTTTGGACACAAGTTGGATCAATACAATTTGATTAATGTCGATTCTTCTTCTTAAGAGATATTCGAGCCTTTTCACTTGCTTTGGCAAGGGTTGTAAGCAATATTGCGTCTCGTCCTAGATTGTTCTACCGACCTATCCATTCGAGTAATCACCTCTGTGGAGTCATCGTTCCAACGCCTATAATGAAATCTTATCGTCCCGCTTGATTCTAGGTTCTGCAATCCAAGTGTTGGACCACCTCGCTAGATCTTTGGGCAAACGTGCAATGTGTCTCGAAACGAGTTGATCGAGGACCGTATCAGTGATGTGTGTATGGATCAGGGCCGACGCAATGAGCTGGTCTGAGTTCCATTGGGCCCAGTCACACGTGTACGAGCCAAGTTCTTCAAGGAATCCCTCCAAGGCCTTGTTCGAATGGTCCAAGACCAACATGGTGTCCATAGGGATATTGAAGGCCATGAAGGATACAAGCCAATCATCTACACCATGATCCAATCCCATGCAGAGTCAAGCGGGCCTCCAAGTGATTGGGCCGAGTAGGTTCTTTAGGCCTTAATGTTGCTTAGAGTTAGATTAACTGCGTAATAGAAGCATGGGTCGGCCAATCTAGACACCAAGATGGCCGACTGCTCCTTTAGGGTTTTAGATACCTCTAGCCTGTAAAAGGGCATGCTTTGCAAGGGTTTTAGACACAAGTTGCATCAATACAATTTGATTAATGTCTATTCTTCTGGTTAAGAGATATTCGAGCCTTTTCCCTTGCTTTGGCAAGGGTTGTAAGCAATATTGCGTCTCGTCCGAGATTTTTCTACGGACCTATCCATTCGAGTAATCACCTCTGTGGAGTCATCGTTCCAACGCCTATAATGAAATCTTATCGTCCCGCTTGATTCAAGGTTCTGCAATCCAAGCGTTGGACCACCTCGCTAGATCCTTGGGCAAACGTGCAATGTGTCTCGAAACGAGTTTATGGAGGACCGTACCAATGACGTGTGTATGGATCAGGGCCCACACAATGAGCTGGTCCGAGTTCCATTGGGCCCAGTCACACGTGTACGATCCAAGTTCTTCAAGGAATCCCTCCAAGGCCTTGTTCGAATGGTCCAAGACCAACATGGTGTCCATAGGGATATTGAAGGCCAAGAAGGATACAAGCAAATCATCTGCACCATGATCCAAGCCTATGGAGAGTCATGCGGGCCTCCAAGTGATTGGGCCGAGTAGGGTCTTTAGGCCATAATGTTGCTTAGGGTTGGATTAACTACGTAGTAGAAGCATGGGCCGGCCCGTCTTGATACCAAGATGGACGACTGCTCTTTTAGGGTTTTTGTAGGGTTTTAGCAACCTCTAGCCCATAAAAGGGCTTGCATTATAAGGGTTTTGGACACAAGTTGGATCACTAAAGTTTGGTTAATTTCGATTCTTCTTGTCAAGAGAGAGTCGAGCCTTTTTACTTGCCTTTGCAAGGGTTGTGAGCAATCTTGCTTGTCGTCCTAGATTGTTCTACCGACGTATCTATTAGAGTAATCACCACTGTGGAGTCGTCGTTCTACCCCCTATAATCAAATCGTGTTGTCCGTTTGATTCTAGGTTCCGCAATCCAAGCGTTGGATCACCTCGCTAGATACTTGAGCAAACGTGCTATGTTTCTCGTAACGAGTTGATCAAGGACCGTATCAGTGATGTGTGCATGGATCATGGCCCACAAAATGATCCGGTCAGAGTTCTATTGGGCCTAGTCACACATGCACGAGCAAAGCTCTTAAAGAAATCCCTCCAAGGCCTGGTTCAAATGGTCCAAGACCAACATTCAGTCCATAGGGATATTGAAGGCCTAGAAGGAGACAAGCAAAACATCTACACCATGATCCAAGCCCATGGAGAGTCAAGCGAGCCTCCAAGAGGGTCTTAAGCCCGTGGAGAGTCAAGTGGGCCTCCAAGTGATTGGGCCGAGTTGGGTCTTTAGGCCTTAATGTTGCTTAGGGTTAGATTAACAGCGTAATAGAAGCATGGGTCGGCCAATCTAGACACCAAGATGGCCGACTGCTCCTTTAGGGTTTTAGAAACCTCTAGCCTATAAAAGGGCTTGCTTTGCAAGGGTTTTGGACACAAGTTGGATCAATACAATTTGATTAATGTCGATTCTTCTTCTTAAGAGATATTCGAGCCTTTTCACCTGCTTTGGCAAGGTTTGTAAGCAATATTGCGTCTCGTCCTAGATTGTTCTACCGACCTATCCATTCGAGTAATCACCTCTGTGGAGTCATCGTTCCAACGCCTATAATGAAATCTTATCGTCCCGCTTGATTCTAGGTTCTGCAATCCAAGCGTTGGACCACCTCGCTAGATCCTTGGGCAAACGTGCAATGTGTCTCGAAACGAGTTGATCGAGGACCGTATCAGTGACGTGTGTATGGATCAGGGCCGACGCAATGAGCTGGTCTGAGTTCCATTGGGCCCAGTCACACGTGTACAAGCCAAGTTCTTCAAGGAATCCCTCCAAGGCCTTGTTCGAATGGTCCAAGACCAACATGGTGTCCATAGGGATATTGAAGGCCATGAAGGATACAAGCCAATCATCTACACCATGAGCCAATCCCATGCAGAGTCAAGCGGGCCTCCGAGTGATTGGGCCGAGTAGGTTCTTTAGGCCTTAATGTTGCTTAGAGTTAGATTAACAGCGTAATAGAAGCATGGGTCGGCCAATCTAGACACCAAGATGGCCGACTGCTCCTTTAGGGTTTTATATACCTCTAGCCTGTAAAAGGGCATGCTTTGCAAGGGTTTTAGACACAAGTTGCATCAATACAATTTGATTAATGTCGATTCTTCTTGTTAAGAGATATTCGAGCCTTTTCCCTTGCTTTGGCAAGGGTTGTAAGCAATATTGAGTCTCGTCCTAGATTGTTCTACCGACCTATCCATTCGAGTAATCACCTCTGTGGAGTCATCGTTCCAACGCCTATAATTAAATCTTATCGTCCCGCTTGATTCTAGGTTCTGCAATCCAAGCGTTGGACCACCTCGCTAGATCCTTCGGCAAACGTGCTACGTGTCTCGAAACGAGTTGATGGAGGACCGTATCAGTGACGTGTGTATGGATCAGGGCCCACGCAATGAGCTGGTCTGAGTTCCATTGGGCCCAGTCACACGTGTACAAGCCAAGTTCTTCAAGGAATCCCTCCAAGGCCTTGTTCGAATGGTCCAAGACCAACATGGTGTCCATAGGGATATTGAAGGCCATGAAGGATACAAGCCAATCATATACACCATGATCCAATCCCATGCAGAGTCAAGCGGGCCTCCAAGTGATTGGGCCGAGTAGGTTCTTTAGGCCTTAATGTTGCTTAGAGTTAGATTAACAGCGTAATAGAAGCATGGGTCGGCCAATCTAGACACCAAGATGGCCGACTGCTCCTTTAGGGTTTTAGATACCTCTAGCCTGTAAAAGGGCATGCTTTGCAAGGGTTTTAGACACAAGTTGCATCAATACAATTTGATTAATGTCGATTCTTCTTGTTAAGAGATATTCGAGCCTTTTCCCTTGCTTTGGCAAGGGTTGTAAGCAATATTGCGTCTCGTCCTAGATTGTTCTACCGACCTATCCATTCGAGTAATTACCTCTGTGGAGTCATCGTTCCAACGCCTATAATTAAATCTTATCGTCCCGCTTGATTCTAGGTTCCGCAATCCAAGCGTTGGACCACCTCGCTAGATCCTTGGGCAAACGTGCTACGTGTCTCGAAACGAGTTGATGGAGGACCGTATCAGGGACGTGTGTATGGATCAGGGCCCACGCAATGAGCTGGTCCGAGTTCCATTGGGCCCAGTCACACGTGTACGTGCCAAGTTCTTTAAGGAATCCCTCCAAGACCTTGTTCGAATGGTCCAAGACCAACATGGAGTCCATAGGGATATTGAAGGCCAAGAAGGATACAAGCAAATCATCTGCACCATGATCCAAGCCTATGGAGAGTCATGCGGGCCTCCAAGTGATTGGGCCGAGTAGGGTCTTTTGGCCATAATGTTGCTTAGGGTTGGATTAACTGCGTAGTAGAAGCATGGGCCGGCCCGTCTTGATACCAAGATGGCCGACTGCTCTTTTAGGGTTTTTGTAGGGTTTTAGTAACCTCTAGCCCATAAAAGGGCTTGCATTATAAGGGTTTTGGACACAAGTTGGATCACTAAAGTTTGGTTAATTTCGATTCTTCTTGTCAAGAGAGAGTCGAGCCTTTTTACTTGCCTTTACAAGGGTTGTGAGCAATCTTGCTTCTCGTCCTAGATTGTTCTACCGACGTATCTATTAGAGTAATCACCACTGTGGAGTCGTCGTTCTACCCCCTATAATCAAATCGTGTTGTCCGTTTGATTCTAGGTTCCGCAATCCAAGCGTTGGATCACCTCGCTAGATACTTGAGCAAACGTGCTATGTTTCTCGTAACGAGTTGATCAAGGACCGTATCAGTGATGTGTGCATGGATCATGGCCCACAAAATGATCCGGTCAGAGTTCTATTGGGCCTAGTCACACATGCACGAGCCAAGCTCTTAAAGAAATCCCTCCAAGGCCTGGTTCAAAGGATATTGAAGGCCTAGAAGGAGACAAGCAAAACATCTACACCAAGATCCAAGCCCATGGAGAGTCAAGCGAGCCTCCAAGAGGGTCTTAAGTCCGTGGAGAGTCAAGTAGGCCTCCAAGTGATTGGGCCGAGTTGGGTCTTTAGGCCTTAATGTTGCTTAGGGTTAGATTAACTGCGTAATAGAAGCATGGGTCGGCCAATCTAGACACCAAGATGGCCGACTGCACCTTTAGGGTTTTAGAAACCTCTAGCCTATAAAAGGGCTTGCTTTGCAAGGGTTTTGGACACAAGTTGGATCAATACAATTTGATTAATGTCGATTCTTCTTCTTAAGAGATATTCGAGCCTTTTCACTTGCTTTGGCAAGGGTTGTAAGCAATATTGCGTCTCGTCCTAGATTGTTCTACCGACCTATCCATTCGAGTAATCACCTCTGTGGAGTCATCGTTCCAACGCCTATAATGAAATCTTATCGTCCCGCTTGATTCTAGGTTCTGCAATCCAAGCGTTGGACCACCTCGCTAGATCCTTGGGCAAACGTGCAATGTGTCTCGAAACGAGTTGATCGAGGACCGTATCAGTGATGTGTGTATGGATCAGGGCCGACGCAATGAGCTGGTCTGAGTTCCATTGGGCCCAGTCACACGTGTACGAGCCAAGTTCTTCAAGGAATCCCTCCAAGGCCATGTTCGAATGGTCCAAGACCAACATGGTGTCCATAGGGATATTGAAGGCCATGAAGGATACAAGCCAATCATCTACACCATGATCCAATCCCATGCAGAGTCAAGCGGGCCTCCGAGTGATTGGGCCGAGTAGGTTCTTTAGGCCTTAATGTTGCTTAGAGTTAGATTAACAGCGTAATAGAAGCATGGGTCGGCCAATCTAGACACCAAGATGGCCGACTGCTCCTTTAGGGTTTTAGATACCTCTAGCCTGTAAATGGGCATGCTTTGCAAGGGTTTTAGACACAAGTTGCATCAATACAATTTGATTAATGTCGATTCTTCTTGTTAAGAGATATTCGAGCCTTTTCCCTTGCTTTGGCAAGGGTTGTAAGCAATATTGCGTCTCGTCCTAGATTGTTCTACCGACCTATCCATTCGAGTAATCACCTCTGTGGAGTCATCGTTCCAACGCCTATAATTAAATCTTATCGTCCCGCTTGATTCTAGGTTCTGCAATCCAAGCGTTGGACCACCTCGCTAGATCCTTGGGCAAACGTGCTACGTGTCTCGAAACGAGTTGATGGAGGACCGTATCAGTGACGTGTGTATGGATCAGGGCCCACGCAATGAGCTGGTCTGAGTTCCATTGGGCCCAGTCACACGTGTACAAGCCAAGTTCTTCAAGGAATCCCTCCAAGGCCTTGTTCGAATGGTCCAAGACCAACATGGTGTCCATAGGGATATTGAAGGCCATGAAGGATACAAGCCAATCATCTACACCATGAGCCAATCCCATGCAGAGTCAAGCGGGCCTCCAAGTGATTGGGCCGAGTAGGTTCTTTAGGCCTTAATGTTGCTTAGAGTTAGATTAACAGCGTAATAGAAGCATGGGTCGGCCAATCTAGACACCAAGATGGCCGACTGCTCCTTTAGGGTTTTAGATACCTCTAGCCTGTAAAAGGGCATGCTTTGCAAGGGTTTTAGACACAAGTTGCATCAATACAATTTGATTAATGTCGATTCTTCTTGTTAAGAGATATTCGAGCCTTTTCCCTTGCTTTGGCAAGGGTTGTAAGCAATATTGAGTCTCGTCCTAGATTGTTCTACCGACCTATCCATTCGAGTAATCACCTCTGTGGAGTCATCGTTCCAACGCCTATAATTAAATCTTATCGTCCCGCTTGATTCTAGGTTCCGCAATCCAAGCGTTGGACCACCTCGCTAGATCCTTGGGCAAACGTGCTACGTGTCTCGAAACGAGTTGATGGAGGACCGTATCAGGGACGTGTGTATGGATCAGGGCCCACGCAATGAGCTGGTCCGAGTTCCATTGGGCCCAGTCACACGTGTACGTGCCAAGTTCTTTAAGGAATCCCTCCAAGACCTTGTTCGAATGGTCCAAGACCAACATGGAGTCCATAGGGATATTGAAGGCCAAGAAGGATACAAGCAAATCATCTGCACCATGATCCAAGCCTATGGAGAGTCATGCGGGCCTCCAAGTGATTGGGCCGAGTAGGGTCTTTTGGCCATAATGTTGCTTAGGGTTGGATTAACTACGTAGTAGAAGCATGGGCCGGCCCGTCTTGATACCAAGATGGCCGACTGCTCTTTTAGGGTTTTTGTAGGGTTTTAGTAACCTCTAGCCCATAAAAGGGCTTGCATTATAAGGGTTTTGGACACAAGTTGGATCACTAAAGTTTGGTTAATTTCGATTCTTCTTGTCAAGAGAGAGTCGAGCCTTTTTACTTGCCTTTGCAAGGGTTGTGAGCAATCTTGCTTCTCGTCCTAGATTGTTCTACCGACGTATCTATTAGAGTAATCACCACTGTGGAGTCGTCGTTCTACCCCCTATAATCAAATCGTGTTGTCCGTTTGATTCTAGGTTCCGCAATCCAAGCGTTGGATCACCTCGCTAGATACTTGAGCAAACGTGCTATGTTTCTCGTAACGAGTTGATCAAGGACCGTATCAGTGATGTGTGCATGGATCATGGCCCACAAAATGATCCGGTCAGAGTTCTATTGGGTCTAGTCACACATGCACGAGCCAAGCTCTTAAAGAAATCCCTCCAAGGCCTGGTTCAAATGGTCGAAGACCAACATTGAGTCCATAGGGATATTGAAGGCCTAGAAGGAGACAAGCAAAACATCTACACCAAGATCCAAGCCCATGGAGAGTCAAGCGAGCCTCCAAGAGGGTCTTAAGCCCGTGGAGAGTCAAGTGGGCCTCCAAGTGATTGGGCCGAGTTGGGTATTTAGGCCTTAATGTTGCTTAGGGTTAGATTAACTGCGTAATAGAAGCATGGGTCGGCCAATCTAGACACCAAGATGGCCGACTGCACCTTTAGGGTTTTAGAAACCTCTAGCCTATAAAAGGGCTTGCTTTGCAAGGGTTTTGGACACAAGTTGGATCAATACAATTTGATTAATGTCGATTCTTCTTCTTAAGAGATATTCGAGCCTTTTCACTTGCTTTGGCAAGGGTTGTAAGCAATATTGCGTCTCGTCCTAGATTGTTCTACCGACCTATCCATTCGAGTAATCACCTCTGTGGAGTCATCGTTCCAACGCCTATAATGAAATCTTATCGTCCCGCTTGATTCTAGGTTCTGCAATCCAAGCGTTGGACCACCTCGCTAGATCCTTGGGCAAACGTGCAATGTGTCTCGAAACGAGTTTATGGAGGACCGTACCAATGACGTGTGTATGGATCAGGGCCCACACAATGAGCTGGTCCGAGTTCCATTGGGCCCAGTCACACGTGTACGATCCAAGTTCTTCAAGGAATCCCTCCAAGGCCTTGTTCGAATGGTCCAAGACCAATATGGTGTCCATAGGGATATTGAAGGCCATGAAGGATACAAGCCAATCATCTACACCATGATCCAATCCCATGCAGAGTCAAGCGGGCCTCCAAGTGATTGGGCCGAGTAGGTTCTTTAGGCCTTAATGTTGCTTAGAGTTAGATTAACAGCGTAATAGAAGCATGGGTCGGCCAATCTAAACACCAAGATGGCCGACTGCTCCTTTAGGGTTTTAGATACCTCTAGCCTGTAAAAGGGCATGCTTTGCAAGGGTTTTAGACACAAGTTGCATCAATACAATTTGATTAATGTCGATTCTTCTTGTTAAGAGATATTCGAGCCTTTTCCCTTGCTTTGGCAAGGGTTGTAAGCAATATTACGTCTCGTCCTAGATTGTTCTACCGACCTATCCATTCGAGTAATCACCTCTGTGGAGTCATCGTTCCAACGCCTATAATTAAATCTTATCGTCCCGCTTGATTCTAGGTTCCGCAATCCAAGCGTTGGACCACCTCGCTAGATCCTTGGGCAAACGTGCTACGTGTCTCGAAACGAGTTGATGGAGGACCGTATCAGTGACGTGTGTATGGATCAGGGCCCACGCAATGAGCTGGTCCGAGTTCCATTGGGCCCAGTCACACGTGTACGAGCCAAGTTCTTCAAGGAATCCCTCCAAGACCTTGTTCGAATGGTCCAAGACCAACATGGAGTCCATAGGGATATTGAAGGCCAAGAAGGATACAAGCAAATCATCTGCACCATGATCCAAGCCTATGGAGAGTCATGCGGGCCTCCAAGTGATTGGGCCGAGTGGGGTCTTTAGGCCATAATGTTGCTTAGGGTTGGATTAACTACGTAGTAGAAGCATGGGCCGGCCCGTCTTGATACCAAGATGGCCGACTGCTCTTTTAGGGTTTTTGTAGGGTTTTAGTAACCTCTAGCCCATAAAAGGGCTTGCATTATAAGGGTTTTGGACACAAGTTGGATCACTAAAGTTTGGTTAATTTCGATTCTTCTTGTCAAGAGAGAGTCGAGCCTTTTTACTTGCCTTTGCAAGGGTTGTGAGCAATCTTGCTTCTCGTCCTAGATTGTTCTACCGACGTATCTATTAGAGTAATCACCACTGTGGAGTCGTCGTTCTACCCCCTATAATCAAATCGTGTTGTCCGTTTGATTCTAGGTTCCGCAATCCAAGCGTTGGATCACCACGCTAGATACTTGAGCAAACGTGCTATGTTTCTCGTAACGAGTTGATCAAGGACCGTATCAGTGATGTGTGCATGGATCATGGCCCACAAAATGATCCGGTCAGAGTTCTATTGGGCCTAGTCACACATGCACGAGCCAAGCTCTTAAAGAAATCCCTCCAAGGCCTGGTTCAAATGGTCCAAGACCAACATTGAGTTCATAGGGATATTGAAGGCCTAGAAGGAGACAAGCAAAACATCTACACCAAGATCCAAGCCCATGGAGAGTCAAGCGAGCCTCCAAGAGGGTCTTAAGCCCGTGGAGAGTCAAGTGGGCCTCCAAGTGATTGGGCCGAGTTGGGTCTTTAGGCCTTAATGTTGCTTAGGGTTAGATTAACTGCGTAATAGAAGCATGGGTCGGCCAATCTAGACACCAAGATGGCCGACTGCACCTTTAGGGTTTTAGAAACCTCTAGCCTATAAAAGGGCTTGCTTTGCAAGGGTTTTGGACACAAGTTGGATCAATACAATTTGATTAATGTCGATTCTTCTTCTTAAGAGATATTCGAGCCTTTTCAGTTGCTTTGGCAAGGGTTGTAAGCAATATTGCGTCTCGTCCTAGATTGTTCTACCGACCTATCCATTCGAGTAATCACCTCTGTGGAGTCATCGTTCCAACGCCTATAATGAAATCTTATCGTCCCGCTTGATTCTAGGTTCTGCAATCCAAGCGTTGGACCACCTCGCTAGATCCTTAGGCAAACGTGCAATGTGTCTTGAAACGAGTTGATCGAGGACCGTATCAGTGATGTGTTTATGGATCAGGGCCGACGCAATGAGCTGGTCTGAGTTCCATTGGGCCCAGTCACACGTGTACGAGCCAAGTTCTTCAAGGAATCCCTCCAAGGCCTTGTTCGAATGGTCCAAGACCAACATGGTGTCCATAGGGATATTGAAGGCCATGAAGGATACAAGCCAATCATCTACACCATGATACAATCCCATGCAGAGTCAAGCGGGCCTCCAAGTGATTGGGCCGAGTAGGTTCTTTAGGCCTTAATGTTGCTTAGAGTTAGATTAACTGCGTAATAGAAGCATGGGTCGGCCAATCTAGACACCAAGATGGCCGACTGCTCCTTTAGGGTTTTAGATACCTCTAGCCTGTAAAAGGGCATGCTTTGCAAGGGTTTTAGACACAAGTTGCATCAATACAATTTGATTAATGTCTATTCTTCTGGTTAAGAGATATTCGAGCCTTTTCCCTTGCTTTGGCAAGGGTTGTAAGCAATATTGCGTCTCTTCCGAGATTTTTCTACGGACCTATCCATTCGAGTAATCACCTCTGTGGAGTCATCGTTCCAACGCCTATAATGAAATCTTATCGTCCCGCTTGATTCTAGGTTCTGCAATCCAAGCGTTGGACCACCTCGCTAGATCCTTGGGCAAACGTGCAATGTGTCTCGAAACGAGTTTATGGAGGACCGTACCAATGACGTGTGTATGGATCAGGGCCCACACAATGAGCTGGTCCGAGTTCCATTGGGCCCAGTCACACGTGTACGATCCAAGTTCTTCAAGGAATCCCTCCAAGGCCTTGTTCGAATGGTCCAAGACCAATATGGTGTCCATAGGGATATTGAAGGCCATGAAGGATACAAGCCAATCATCTACACCATGATCCAATCCCATGCAGAGTCAAGCGGGCCTCCAAGTGATTGGGCCGAGTAGGTTCTTTAGGCCTTAATGTTGCTTAGAGTTAGATTAACAGCGTAATAGAAGCATGGGTCGGCCAATCTAGACACCAAGATGGCCGACTGCTCCTTTAGGGTTTTAGATACCTCTAGCCTGTAAAAGGGCATGCTTTGCAAGGGTTTTAGACACAAGTTGCATCAATACAATTTGATTAATGTCGATTCTTCTTGTTAAGAGATATTCGAGCCTTTTCCCTTGCTTTGGCAAGGGTTGTAAGCAATATTGCGTCTCGTCCTAGATTGTTCTACCGACCTATCCATTCGAGTAATCACCTCTGTGGAGTCATCGTTCCAACGCCTATAATTAAATCTTATCGTCCCGCTTGATTCTAGGTTCCGCAATCCAAGCGTTGGACCACCTCGCTAGATCCTTGGGCAAACGTGCTACGTGTCTCGAAACGAGTTGATGGAGGACCGTATCAGTGACGTGTGTATGGATCAGGGCCCACGCAATGAGCTGGTCCGAGTTCCATTGGGCCCAGTCACACGTGTACGAGCCAAGTTCTTCAAGGAATCCCTCCAAGACCTTGTTCGAATGGTCCAAGACCAACATGGAGTCCATAGGGATATTGAAGGCCAAGAAGGATACAAGCAAATCATCTGCACCATGATCCAAGCCTATGGAGAGTCATGCGGGCCTCCAAGTGATTGGGCCGAGTGGGGTCTTTAGGCCATAATGTTGCTTAGGGTTGGATTAACTACGTAGTAGAAGCATGGGCCGGCCCGTCTTGATACCAAGATGGCCGACTGCTCTTTTAGGGTTTTTGTAGGGTTTTAGTAACCTCTAGCCCATAAAAGGGCTTGCATTATAAGGGTTTTGGACACAAGTTGGATCACTAAAGTTTGGTTAATTTCGATTCTTCTTGTCAAGAGAGAGTCGAGCCTTTTTACTTGCCTTTGCAAGGGTTGTGAGCAATCTTGCTTGTCGTCCTAGATTGTTCTACCGACGTATCTATTAGAGTAATCACCACTGTGGAGTCGTCGTTCTACCCCCTATAATCAAATCGTGTTGTCCGTTTGATTCTAGGTTCCGCAATCCAAGCGTTGGATCACCTCGCTAGATACTTGAGCAAACGTGCTATGTTTCTCGTAACGAGTTGATCAAGGACCGTATCAGTGATGTGTGCATGGATCATGGCCCACAAAATGATCCGGTCAGAGTTCTATTGGGCCTAGTCACACATGCACGAGCAAAGCTCTTAAAGAAATCCCTCCAAGGCCTGGTTCAAATGGTCCAAGACCAACATTCAGTCCATAGGGATATTGAAGGCCTAGAAGGAGACAAGCAAAACATCTACACCATGATCCAAGCCCATGGAGAGTCAAGCGAGCCTCCAAGAGGGTCTTAAGCCCGTGGAGAGTCAAGTGGGCCTCCAAGTGATTGGGCCGAGTTGGGTCTTTAGGCCTTAATGTTGCTTAGGGTTAGATTAACAGCGTAATAGAAGCATGGGTCGGCCAATCTAGACACCAAGATGGCCGACTGCTCCTTTAGGGTTTTAGAAACCTCTAGCCTATAAAAGGGCTTGCTTTGCAAGGGTTTTGGACACAAGTTGGATCAATACAATTTGATTAATGTCGATTCTTCTTCTTAAGAGATATTCGAGCCTTTTCACCTGCTTTGGCAAGGTTTGTAAGCAATATTGCGTCTCGTCCTAGATTGTTCTACCGACCTATCCATTCGAGTAATCACCTCTGTGGAGTCATCGTTCCAACGCCTATAATGAAATCTTATCGTCCCGCTTGATTCTAGGTTCTGCAATCCAAGCGTTGGACCACCTCGCTAGATCCTCGGGCAAACGTGCAATGTGTCTCGAAACGAGTTGATCGAGGACCGTATCAGTGACGTGTGTATGGATCAGGGCCGACGCAATGAGCTGGTCTGAGTTCCATTGGGCCCAGTCACACGTGTACAAGCCAAGTTCTTCAAGGAATCCCTCCAAGGCCTTGTTCGAATGGTCCAAGACCAACATGGTGTCCATAGGGATATTGAAGGCCATGAAGGATACAAGCCAATCATCTACACCATGATCCAATCCCATGCAGAGTCAAGCGGGCCTCCGAGTGATTGGGCCGAGTAGGTTCTTTAGGCCTTAATGTTGCTTAGAGTTAGATTAACAGCGTAATAGAAGCATGGGTCGGCCAATCTAGACACCAAGATGGCCGACTGCTCCTTTAGGGTTTTATATACCTCTAGCCTGTAAAAGGGCATGCTTTGCAAGGGTTTTAGACACAAGTTGCATCAATACAATTTGATTAATGTCGATTCTTCTTGTTAAGAGATATTCGAGCCTTTTCCCTTGCTTTGGCAAGGGTTGTAAGCAATATTGCGTCTCGTCCTAGATTGTTCTACCGACCTATCCATTCGAGTAATCACCTCTGTGGAGTCATCGTTCCAACGCCTATAATTAAATCTTATCGTCCCGCTTGATTCTAGGTTCTGCAATCCAAGCGTTGGACCACCTCGCTAGATCCTTCGGCAAACGTGCTACGTGTCTCGAAACGAGTTGATGGAGGACCGTATCAGTGACGTGTGTATGGATCAGGGCCCACGCAATGAGCTGGTCTGAGTTCCATTGGGCCCAGTCACACGTGTACAAGCCAAGTTCTTCAAGGAATCCCTCCAAGGCCTTGTTCGAATGGTCCAAGACCAACATGGTGTCCATAGGGATATTGAAGGCCATGAAGGATACAAGCCAATCATATACACCATGATCCAATCCCATGCAGAGTCAAGCGGGCCTCCAAGTGATTGGGCCGAGTAGGTTCTTTAGGCCTTAATGTTGCTTAGAGTTAGATTAACAGCGTAATAGAAGCATGGGTCGGCCAATCTAGACACCAAGATGGCCGACTGCTCCTTTAGGGTTTTAGATACCTCTAGCCTGTAAAAGGGCATGCTTTGCAAGGGTTTTAGACACAAGTTGCATCAATACAATTTGATTAATGTCGATTCTTCTTGTTAAGAGATATTCGAGCCTTTTCCCTTGCTTTGGCAAGGGTTGTAAGCAATATTGCGTCTCGTCCTAGATTGTTCTACCGACCTATCCATTCGAGTAATTACCTCTGTGGAGTCATCGTTCCAACGCCTATAATTAAATCTTATCGTCCCGCTTGATTCTAGGTTCCGCAATCCAAGCGTTGGACCACCTCGCTAGATCCTTGGGCAAACGTGCTACGTGTCTCGAAACGAGTTGATGGAGGACCGTATCAGGGACGTGTGTATGGATCAGGGCCCACGCAATGAGCTGGTCCGAGTTCCATTGGGCCCAGTCACACGTGTACGTGCCAAGTTCTTTAAGGAATCCCTCCAAGACCTTGTTCGAATGGTCCAAGACCAACATGGAGTCCATAGGGATATTGAAGGCCAAGAAGGATACAAGCAAATCATCTGCACCATGATCCAAGCCTATGGAGAGTCATGCGGGCCTCCAAGTGATTGGGCCGAGTAGGGTCTTTTGGCCATAATGTTGCTTAGGGTTGGATTAACTGCGTAGTAGAAGCATGGGCCGGCCCGTCTTGATACCAAGATGGCCGACTGCTCTTTTAGGGTTTTTGTAGGGTTTTAGTAACCTCTAGCCCATAAAAGGGCTTGCATTATAAGGGTTTTGGACACAAGTTGGATCACTAAAGTTTGGTTAATTTCGATTCTTCTTGTCAAGAGAGAGTCGAGCCTTTTTACTTGCCTTTGCAAGGGTTGTGAGCAATCTTGCTTCTCGTCCTAGATTGTTCTACCGACGTATCTATTAGAGTAATCACCACTGTGGAGTCGTCGTTCTACCCCCTATAATCAAATCGTGTTATCCGTTTGATTCTAGGTTCCGCAATCCAAGCGTTGGATCACCTCGCTAGATACTTGAGCAAACGTGCTATGTTTCTCGTAACGAGTTGATCAAGGACCGTATCAGTGATGTGTGCATGGATCATGGCCCACAAAATGATCCGATCAGAGTTCTATTGGGCCTAGTCACACATGCACGAGCCAAGCTCTTAAAGAAATCCCTCCAAGGCCTGGTTCAAATGGTCCAAGACCAACATTGAGTCCATAAGGATATTGAAGGCCTAGAAGGAGACAAGCAAAACATCTACACCAAGATCCAAGCCCATGGAGAGTCAAGCGAGCCTCCAAGAGGGTCTTAAGTCCGTGGAGAGTCAAGTAGGCCTCCAAGTGATTGGGCCGAGTTGGGTCTTTAGGCCTTAATGTTGCTTAGGGTTAGATTAACTGCGTAATAGAAGCATGGGTCGGCCAATCTAGACACCAAGATGGCCGACTGCACCTTTAGGGTTTTAGAAACCTCTAGCCTATAAAAGGGCTTGCTTTGCAAGGGTTTTGGACACAAGTTGGATCAATACAATTTGATTAATGTCGATTCTTCTTCTTAAGAGATATTCGAGCCTTTTCACTTGCTTTGGCAAGGGTTGTAAGCAATATTGCGTCTCGTCCTAGATTGTTCTACCGACCTATCCATTCGAGTAATCACCTCTGTGGAGTCATCGTTCCAACGCCTATAATGAAATCTTATCGTCCCGCTTGATTCTAGGTTCTGCAATCCAAGCGTTGGACCACCTCGCTAGATCCTTGGGCAAACGTGCAATGTGTCTCGAAACGAGTTGATCGAGGACCGTATCAGTGATGTGTGTATGGATCAGGGCCGACGCAATGAGCTGGTCTGAGTTCCATTGGGCCCAGTCACACGTGTACGAGCCAAGTTCTTCAAGGAATCCCTCCAAGGCCATGTTCGAATGGTCCAAGACCAACATGGTGTCCATAGGGATATTGAAGGCCATGAAGGATACAAGCCAATCATCTACACCATGATCCAATCCCATGCAGAGTCAAGCGGGCCTCCGAGTGATTGGGCCGAGTAGGTTCTTTAGGCCTTAATGTTGCTTAGAGTTAGATTAACAGCGTAATAGAAGCATGGGTCGGCCAATCTAGACACCAAGATGGCCGACTGCTCCTTTAGGGTTTTAGATACCTCTAGCCTGTAAATGGGCATGCTTTGCAAGGGTTTTAGACACAAGTTGCATCAATTCAATTTGATTAATGTCGATTCTTCTTGTTAAGAGATATTCGAGCCTTTTCCCTTGCTTTGGCAAGGGTTGTAAGCAATATTGCGTCTCGTCCTAGATTGTTCTACCGACCTATCCATTCGAGTAATCACCTCTGTGGAGTCATCGTTCCAACGCCTATAATTAAATCTTATCGTCCCGCTTGATTCTAGGTTCTGCAATCCAAGCGTTGGACCACCTCGCTAGATCCTTGGGCAAACGTGCTACGTGTCTCGAAACGAGTTGATGGAGGACCGTATCAGTGACGTGTGTATGGATCAGGGCCCACGCAATGAGCTGGTCTGAGTTCCATTGGGCCCAGTCACACGTGTACAAGCCAAGTTCTTCAAGGAATCCCTCCAAGGCCTTGTTCGAATGGTCCAAGACCAACATGGTGTCCATAGGGATATTGAAGGCCATGAAGGATACAAGCCAATCATCTACACCATGATCCAATCCCATGCAGAGTCAAGCGGGCCTCCAAGTGATTGGGCCGAGTAGGTTCTTTAGGCCTTAATGTTGCTTAGAGTTAGATTAACAGCGTAATAGAAGCATGGGTCGGCCAATCTAGACACCAAGATGGCCGACTGCTCCTTTAGGGTTTTAGATACCTCTAGCCTGTAAAAGGGCATGCTTTGCAAGGGTTTTAGACACAAGTTGCATCAATACAATTTGATTAATGTCGATTCTTCTTGTTAAGAGATATTCGAGCCTTTTCCCTTGCTTTGGCAAGGGTTGTAAGCAATATTGCGTCTCGTCCTAGATTGTTCTACCGACCTATCCATTCGAGTAATCACCTCTGTGGAGTCATCGTTCCAACGCCTATAATTAAATCTTATCGTCCCGCTTGATTCTAGGTTCCGCAATCCAAGCGTTGGACCACCTCGCTAGATCCTTGGGCAAACGTGCTACGTGTCTCGAAACGAGTTGATGGAGGACCGTATCAGGGACGTGTGTATGGATCAGGGCCCACGCAATGAGCTGGTCCGAGTTCCATTGGGCCCAGTCACACGTGTACGTGCCAAGTTCTTTAAGGAATCCCTCCAAGACCTTGTTCGAATGGTCCAAGACCAACATGGAGTCCATAGGGATATTGAAGGCCAAGAAGGATACAAGCAAATCATCTGCACCATGATCCAAGCCTATGGAGAGTCATGCGGGCCTCCAAGTGATTGGGCCGAGTAGGGTCTTTTGGCCATAATGTTGCTTAGGGTTGGATTAACTACGTAGTAGAAGCATGGGCCGGCCCGTCTTGATACCAAGATGGCCGACTGCTCTTTTAGGGTTTTTGTAGGGTTTTAGTAACCTCTAGCCCATAAAAGGGCTTGCATTATAAGGGTTTTGGACACAAGTTGGATCACTAAAGTTTGGTTAATTTCGATTCTTCTTGTCAAGAGAGAGTCGAGCCTTTTTACTTGCCTTTGCAAGGGTTGTGAGCAATCTTGCTTCTCGTCCTAGATTGTTCTACCGACGTATCTATTAGAGTAATCACCACTGTGGAGTCGTCGTTCTACCCCCTATAATCAAATCGTGTTGTCCGTTTGATTCTAGGTTCCGCAATCCAAGCGTTGGATCACCTCGCTAGATACTTGAGCAAACGTGCTATGTTTCTCGTAACGAGTTGATCAAGGACCGTATCAGTGATGTGTGCATGGATCATGGCCCACAAAATGATCCGGTAAGAGTTCTATTGGGCCTAGTCACACATGCACGAGCCAAGCTCTTAAAGAAATCCCTCCAAGGCCTGGTTCAAATGGTCCAAGACCAACATTGAGTCCATAGGGATATTGAAGGCCTAGAAGGAGACAAGCAAAACATCTACACCAAGATCCAAGCCCATGGAGAGTCAAGCGAGCCTCCAAGAGGGTCTTAAGCCCGTGGAGAGTCAAGGGCTTGCATTATAAGGGTTTTGGACACAAGTTGGATCACTAAAGTTTGGTTAATTTCGATTCTTCTTGTCAAGAGAGAGTCGAGCCTTTTTACTTGCCTTTGCAAGGGTTGTGAGCAATCTTGCTTCTCGTCCTAGATTGTTCTACCGACGTATCTATTAGAGTAATCACCACTGTGGAGTCGTCGTTCTACCCCCTATAATCAAATCGTGTTGTCCGTTTGATTCTAGGTTCCGCAATCCAAGCGTTGGATCACCACGCTAGATACTTGAGCAAACGTGCTATGTTTCTCGTAACGAGTTGATCAAGGACCGTATCAGTGATGTGTGCATGGATCATGGCCCACAAAATGATCCGGTCAGAGTTCTATTGGGCCTAGTCACACATGCACGAGCCAAGCTCTTAAAGAAATCCCTCCAAGGCCTGGTTCAAATGGTCCAAGACCAACATTGAGTCCATAGGGATATTGAAGGCCTAGAAGGAGACAAGCAAAACATCTACACCAAGATCCAAGCCCATGGAGAGTCAAGCGAGCCTCCAAGAGGGTCTTAAGCCCGTGGAGAGTCAAGTGGGCCTCCAAGTGATTGGGCCGAGTTGGGTCTTTAGGCCTTAATGTTGCTTAGGGTTAGATTAACTGCGTAATAGAAGCATGGGTCGGCCAATCTAGACACCAAGATGGCCGACTGCACCTTTAGGGTTTTAGAAACCTCTAGCCTATAAAAGGGCTTGCTTTGCAAGGGTTTTGGACACAAGTTGGATCAATACAATTTGATTAATGTCGATTCTTCTTCTTAAGAGATATTCGAGCCTTTTCACTTGCTTTGGCAAGGGTTGTAAGCAATATTGCGTCTCGTCCTAGATTGTTCTACCGACCTATCCATTCGAGTAATCACCTCTGTGGAGTCATCGTTCCAACGCCTATAATGAAATCTTATCGTCCCGCTTGATTCTAGGTTCTGCAATCCAAGCGTTGGACCACCTCGCTAGATCCTTGGGCAAACGTGCAATGTGTCTCGAAACGAGTTGATCGAGGACCGTATCAGTGATGTGTGTATGGATCAGGGCCGACGCAATGAGCTGGTCTGAGTTCCATTGGGCCCAGTCACACGTGTACGAGCCAAGTTCTTCAAGGAATCCCTCCAAGGCCATGTTCGAATGGTCCAAGACCAACATGGTGTCCATAGGGATATTAAAGGCCATGAAGGATACAAGCCAATCATCTACACCATGATCCAATCCCATGCAGAGTCAAGCGGGCCTCCGAGTGATTGGGCCGAGTAGGTTCTTTAGGCCTTAATGTTGCTTAGAGTTAGATTAACAGCGTAATAGAAGCATGGGTCGGCCAATCTAGACACCAAGATGGCCGACTGCTCCTTTAGGGTTTTAGATACCTCTAGCCTGTAAATGGGCATGCTTTGCAAGGGTTTTAGACACAAGTTGCATCAATACAATTTGATTAATGTCGATTCTTCTTGTTAAGAGATATTCGAGCCTTTTCCCTTGCTTTGGCAAGGGTTGTAAGCAATATTGCGTCTCGTCCTAGATTGTTCTACCGACCTATCCATTCGAGTAATCACCTCTGTGGAGTCATCGTTCCAACGCCTATAATTAAATCTTATCGTCCCGCTTGATTCTAGGTTCTGCAATCCAAGCGTTGGACCACCTCGCTAGATCCTTGGGCAAACGTGCTACGTGTCTCGAAACGAGTTGATGGAGGACCGTATCAGTGACGTGTGTATGGATCAGGGCCCACGCAATGAGCTGGTCTGAGTTCCATTGGGCCCAGTCACACGTGTACAAGCCAAGTTCTTCAAGGAATCCCTCCAAGGCCTTGTTCGAATGGTCCAAGACCAACATGGTGTCCATAGGGATATTGAAGGCCATGAAGGATACAAGCCAATCATCTACACCATGATCCAATCCCATGCAGAGTCAAGCGGGCCTCCAAGTGATTGGGCCGAGTAGGTTCTTTAGGCCTTAATGTTGCTTAGAGTTAGATTAACAGCGTAATAGAAGCATGGGTCGGCCAATCTAGACACCAAGATGGCCGACTGCTCCTTTAGGGTTTTAGATACCTCTAGCCTGTAAAAGGGCATGCTTTGCAAGGGTTTTAGACACAAGTTGCATCAATACAATTTGATTAATGTCGATTCTTCTTGTTAAGAGATATTCGAGCCTTTTCCCTTGCTTTGGCAAGGGTTGTAAGCAATATTGCGTCTCGTCCTAGATTGTTCTACCGACCTATCCATTCGAGTAATCACCTCTGTGGAGTCATCGTTCCAACGCCTATAATTAAATCTTATCGTCCCGCTTGATTCTAGGTTCCGCAATCCAAGCGTTGGACCACCTCGCTAGATCCTTGGGCAAACGTGCTACGTGTCTCGAAACGAGTTGATGGAGGACCGTATCAGGGACGTGTGTATGGATCAGGGCCCACGCAATGAGCTGGTCCGAGTTCCATTGGGCCCAGTCACACGTGTACGTGCCAAGTTCTTTAAGGAATCCCTCCAAGACCTTGTTCGAATGGTCCAAGACCAACATGGAGTCCATAGGGATATTGAAGGCCAAGAAGGATACAAGCAAATCATCTGCACCATGATCCAAGCCTATGGAGAGTCATGCGGGCCTCCAAGTGATTGGGCCGAGTAGGGTCTTTTGGCCATAATGTTGCTTAGGGTTGGATTAACTACGTAGTAGAAGCATGGGCCGGCCCGTCTTGATACCAAGATGGCCGACTGCTCTTTTAGGGTTTTTGTAGGGTTTTAGTAACCTCTAGCCCATAAAAGGGCTTGCATTATAAGGGTTTTGGACACAAGTTGGATCACTAAAGTTTGGTTAATTTCGATTCTTCTTGTCAAGAGAGAGTCGAGCCTTTTTACTTGCCTTTGCAAGGGTTGTGAGCAATCTTGCTTCTCGTCCTAGATTGTTCTACCGACGTATCTATTAGAGTAATCACCACTGTGGAGTCGTCGTTCTACCCCCTATAATCAAATCGTGTTGTCCGTTTGATTCTAGGTTCCGCAATCCAAGCGTTGGATCACCTCGCTAGATACTTGAGCAAACGTGCTATGTTTCTCGTAACGAGTTGATCAAGGACCGTATCAGTGATGTGTGCATGGATCATGGCCCACAAAATGATCCGGTCAGAGTTCTATTGGGCCTAGTCACACATGCACGAGCCAAGCTCTTAAAGAAATCCCTCCAAGGCCTGGTTCAAATGGTCCAAGACCAACATTGAGTCCATAGGGATATTGAAGGCCTAGAAGGAGACAAGCAAAACATCTACACCAAGATCCAAGCCCATGGAGAGTCAAGCGAGCCTCCAAGAGGGTCTTAAGCCCGTGGAGAGTCAAGGGCTTGCATTATAAGGGTTTTGGACACAAGTTGGATCACTAAAGTTTGGTTAATTTCGATTCTTCTTGTCAAGAGAGAGTCGAGCCTTTTTACTTGCCTTTGCAAGGGTTGTGAGCAATCTTGCTTCTCGTCCTAGATTGTTCTACCGACGTATCTATTAGAGTAATCACCACTGTGGAGTCGTCGTTCTACCCCCTATAATCAAATCGTGTTGTCCGTTTGATTCTAGGTTCCGCAATCCAAGCGTTGGATCACCACGCTAGATACTTGAGCAAACGTGCTATGTTTCTCGTAACGAGTTGATCAAGGACCGTATCAGTGATGTGTGCATGGATCATGGCCCACAAAATGATCCGGTCAGAGTTCTATTGGGCCTAGTCACACATGCACGAGCCAAGCTCTTAAAGAAATCCCTCCAAGGCCTGGTTCAAATGGTCCAAGACCAACATTGAGTCCATCGGGATATTGAAGGCCTAGAAGGAGACAAGCAAAACATCTACACCAAGATCCAAGCCCATGGAGAGTCAAGCGAGCCTCCAAGAGGGTCTTAAGCCCGTGGAGAGTCAAGTGGGCCTCCAAGTGATTGGGCCGAGTTGGGTCTTTAGGCCTTAATGTTGCTTAGGGTTAGATTAACTGCGTAATAGAAGCATGGGTCGGCCAATCTAGACACCAAGATGGCCGACTGCACCTTTAGGGTTTTAGAAACCTCTAGCCTATAAAAGGGCTTGCTTTGCAAGGGTTTTGGACACAAGTTGGATCAATACAATTTGATTAATGTCGATTCTTCTTCTTAAGAGATATTCGAGCCTTTTCACTTGCTTTGGCAAGGGTTGTAAGCAATATTGCGTCTCGTCCTAGATTGTTCTACCGACCTATCCATTCGAGTAATCACCTCTGTGGAGTCATCGTTCCAACGCCTATAATGAAATCTTATCGTCCCGCTTGATTCTAGGTTCTGCAATCCAAGCGTTGGACCACCTCGCTAGATCCTTGGGCAAACGTGCAATGTGTCTCGAAACGAGTTGATCGAGGACCGTATCAGTGATGTGTGTATGGATCAGGGCCGACGCAATGAGCTGGTCTGAGTTCCATTGGGCCCAGTCACACGTGTACGAGCCAAGTTCTTCAAGGAATCCCTCCAAGGCCATGTTCGAATGGTCCAAGACCAACATGGTGTCCATAGGGATATTGAAGGCCATGAAGGATACAAGCCAATCATCTACACCATGATCCAATCCCATGCAGAGTCAAGCGGGCCTCCGAGTGATTGGGCCGAGTAGGTTCTTTAGGCCTTAATGTTGCTTAGAGTTAGATTAACAGCGTAATAGAAGCATGGGTCGGCCAATCTAGACACCAAGATGGCCGACTGCTCCTTTAGGGTTTTAGATACCTCTAGCCTGTAAATGGGCATGCTTTGCAAGGGTTTTAGACACAAGTTGCATCAATACAATTTGATTAATGTCGATTCTTCTTGTTAAGAGATATTCGAGCCTTTTCCCTTGCTTTGGCAAGGGTTGTAAGCAATATTGCGTCTCGTCCTAGATTGTTCTACCGACCTATCCATTCGAGTAATCACCTCTGTGGAGTCATCGTTCCAACGCCTATAATTAAATCTTATCGTCCCGCTTGATTCTAGGTTCTGCAATCCAAGCGTTGGACCACCTCGCTAGATCCTTGGGCAAACGTGCTACGTGTCTCGAAACGAGTTGATGGAGGACCGTATCAGTGACGTGTGTATGGATCAGGGCCCACGCAATGAGCTGGTCTGAGTTCCATTGGGCCCAGTCACACGTGTACAAGCCAAGTTCTTCAAGGAATCCCTCCAAGGCCTTGTTCGAATGGTCCAAGACCAACATGGTGTCCATAGGGATATTGAAGGCCATGAAGGATACAAGCCAATCATCTACACCATGATCCAATCCCATGCAGAGTCAAGCGGGCCTCCAAGTGATTGGGCCGAGTAGGTTCTTTAGGCCTTAATGTTGCTTAGAGTTAGATTAACAGCGTAATAGAAGCATGGGTCGGCCAATCTAGACACCAAGATGGCCGACTGCTCCTTTAGGGTTTTAGATACCTCTAGCCTGTAAAAGGGCATGCTTTGCAAGGGTTTTAGACACAAGTTGCATCAATACAATTTGATTAATGTCGATTCTTCTTGTTAAGAGATATTCGAGCCTTTTCCCTTGCTTTGGCAAGGGTTGTAAGCAATATTGCGTCTCGTCCTAGATTGTTCTACCGACCTATCCATTCGAGTAATCACCTCTGTGGAGTCATCGTTCCAACGCCTATAATTAAATCTTATCGTCCCGCTTGATTCTAGGTTCCGCAATCCAAGCGTTGGACCACCTCGCTAGATCCTTGGGCAAACGTGCTACGTGTCTCGAAACGAGTTGATGGAGGACCGTATCAGGGACGTGTGTATGGATCAGGGCCCACGCAATGAGCTGGTCCGAGTTCCATTGGGCCCAGTCACACGTGTACGTGCCAAGTTCTTTAAGGAATCCCTCCAAGACCTTGTTCGAATGGTCCAAGACCAACATGGAGTCCATAGGGATATTGAAGGCCAAGAAGGATACAAGCAAATCATCTGCACCATGATCCAAGCCTATGGAGAGTCATGCGGGCCTCCAAGTGATTGGGCCGAGTAGGGTCTTTTGGCCATAATGTTGCTTAGGGTTGGATTAACTACGTAGTAGAAGCATGGGCCGGCCCGTCTTGATACCAAGATGGCCGACTGCTCTTTTAGGGTTTTTGTAGGGTTTTAGTAACCTCTAGCCCATAAAAGGGCTTGCATTATAAGGGTTTTGGACACAAGTTGGATCACTAAAGTTTGGTTAATTTCGATTCTTCTTGTCAAGAGAGAGTCGAGCCTTTTTACTTGCCTTTGCAAGGGTTGTGAGCAATCTTGCTTCTCGTCCTAGATTGTTCTACCGACGTATCTATTAGAGTAATCACCACTGTGGAGTCGTCGTTCTACCCCCTATAATCAAATCGTGTTGTCCGTTTGATTCTAGGTTCCGCAATCCAAGCGTTGGATCACCTCGCTAGATACTTGAGCAAACGTGCTATGTTTCTCGTAACGAGTTGATCAAGGACCGTATCAGTGATGTGTGCATGGATCATGGCCCACAAAATGATCCGGTCAGAGTTCTATTGGGCCTAGTCACACATGCACGAGCCAAGCTCTTAAAGAAATCCCTCCAAGGCCTGGTTCAAATGGTCCAAGACCAACATTGAGTCCATAGGGATATTGAAGGCCTAGAAGGAGACAAGCAAAACATCTACACCAAGATCCAAGCCCATGGAGAGTCAAGCGAGCCTCCAAGAGGGTCTTAAGCCCGTGGAGAGTCAAGTGGGCCTCCAAGTGATTGGGCCGAGTTGGGTCTTTAGGCCTTAATGTTGCTTAGGGTTAGATTAACTGCGTAATAGAAGCATGGGTCGGCCAATCTAGACACCAAGATGGCCGACTGCACCTTTAGGGTTTTAGAAACCTCTAGCCTATAAAAGGGCTTGCTTTGCAAGGGTTTTGGACACAAGTTGGATCAATACAATTTGATTAATGTCGATTCTTCTTCTTAAGAGATATTCGAGCCTTTTCACTTGCTTTGGCAAGGGTTGTAAGCAATATTGCGTCTCGTCCTAGATTGTTCTACCGACCTATCCATTCGAGTAATCACCTCTGTGGAGTCATCGTTCCAACGCCTATAATGAAATCTTATCGTCCCGCTTGATTCTAGGTTCTGCAATCCAAGCGTTGGACCACCTCGCTAGATCCTTGGGCAAACGTGCAATGTGTCTCGAAACGAGTTTATGGAGGACCGTACCAATGACGTGTGTATGGATCAGGGCCCACACAATGAGCTGGTCCGAGTTCCATTGGGCCCAGTCACACGTGTACGATCCAAGTTCTTCAAGGAATCCCTCCAAGGCCTTGTTCGAATGGTCCAAGACCAATATGGTGTCCATAGGGATATTGAAGGCCATGAAGGATACAAGCCAATCATCTACACCATGATCCAATCCCATGCAGAGTCAAGCGGGCCTCCAAGTGATTGGGCCGAGTAGGTTCTTTAGGCCTTAATGTTGCTTAGAGTTAGATTAACAGCGTAATAGAAGCATGGGTCGGCCAATCTAAACACCAAGATGGCCGACTGCTCCTTTAGGGTTTTAGATACCTCTAGCCTGTAAAAGGGCATGCTTTGCAAGGGTTTTAGACACAAGTTGCATCAATACAATTTGATTAATGTCGATTCTTCTTGTTAAGAGATATTCGAGCCTTTTCCCTTGCTTTGGCAAGGGTTGTAAGCAATATTACGTCTCGTCCTAGATTTTTCTACCGACCTATCCATTCGAGTAATCACCTCTGTGGAGTCATCGTTCCAACGCCTATAATTAAATCTTATCGTCCCGCTTGATTCTAGGTTCCGCAATCCAAGCGTTGGACCACCTCGCTAGATCCTTGGGCAAACGTGCTACGTGTCTCGAAACGAGTTGATGGAGGACCGTATCAATGACGTGTGTATGGATCAGGGCCCACGCAATGAGCTGGTCCGAGTTCCATTGGGCCCAGTCACACGTGTACGAGCCAAGTTCTTCAAGGAATCCCTCCAAGACCTTGTTCGAATGGTCCAAGACCAACATGGAGTCCATAGGGATATTGAAGGCCAAGAAGGATACAAGCAAATCATCTGCACCATGATCCAAGCCTATGGAGAGTCATGCGGGCCTCCAAGTGATTGGGCCGAGTGGGGTCTTTAGGCCATAATGTTGCTTAGGGTTGGATTAACTACGTAGTAGAAGCATGGGCCGGCCCGTCTTGATACCAAGATGGCCGACTGCTCTTTTAGGGTTTTTGTAGGGTTTTAGTAACCTCTAGCCCATAAAAGGGCTTGCATTATAAGGGTTTTGGACACAAGTTGGATCACTAAAGTTTGGTTAATTTCGATTCTTCTTGTCAAGAGAGAGTCGAGCCTTTTTACTTGCCTTTGCAAGGGTTGTGAGCAATCTTGCTTCTCGTCCTAGATTGTTCTACCGACGTATCTATTAGAGTAATCACCACTGTGGAGTCGTCGTTCTACCCCCTATAATCAAATCGTGTTGTCCGTTTGATTCTAGGTTCCGCAATCCAAGCGTTGGATCACCACGCTAGATACTTGAGCAAACGTGCTATGTTTCTCGTAACGAGTTGATCAAGGACCGTATCAGTGATGTGTGCATGGATCATGGCCCACAAAATGATCCGGTCAGAGTTCTATTGGGCCTAGTCACACATGCACGAGCCAAGCTCTTAAAGAAATCCCTCCAAGGCCTGGTTCAAATGGTCCAAGACCAACATTGAGTCCATAGGGATATTGAAGGCCTAGAAGGAGACAAGCAAAACATCTACACCAAGATCCAAGCCCATGGAGAGTCAAGCGAGCCTCCAAGAGGGTCTTAAGCCCGTGGAGAGTCAAGTGGGCCTCCAAGTGATTGGGCCGAGTTGGGTCTTTAGGCCTTAATGTTGCTTAGGGTTAGATTAACTGCGTAATAGAAGCATGGGTCGGCCAATCTAGACACCAAGATGGCCGACTGCACCTTTAGGGTTTTAGAAACCTCTAGCCTATAAAAGGGCTTGCTTTGCAAGGGTTTTGGACACAAGTTGGATCAATACAATTTGATTAATGTCGATTCTTCTTCTTAAGAGATATTCGAGCCTTTTCACTTGCTTTGGCAAGGGTTGTAAGCAATATTGCGTCTCGTCCTAGATTGTTCTACCGACCTATCCATTCGAGTAATCACCTCTGTGGAGTCATCGTTCCAACGCCTATAATGAAATCTTATCGTCCCGCTTGATTCTAGGTTCTGCAATCCAAGCGTTGGACCACCTCGCTAGATCCTTGGGCAAACGTGCAATGTGTCTCGAAACGAGTTGATCGAGGACCGTATCAGTGATGTGTGTATGGATCAGGGCCGACGCAATGAGCTGGTCTGAGTTCCATTGGGCCCAGTCACACGTGTACGAGCCAAGTTCTTCAAGGAATCCCTCCAAGGCCATGTTCGAATGGTCCAAGACCAACATGGTGTCCATAGGGATATTGAAGGCCATGAAGGATACAAGCCAATCATCTACACCATGATCCAATCCCATGCAGAGTCAAGCGGGCCTCCGAGTGATTGGGCCGAGTAGGTTCTTTAGGCCTTAATGTTGCTTAGAGTTAGATTAACAGCGTAATAGAAGCATGGGTCGGCCAATCTAGACACCAAGATGGCCGACTGCTCCTTTAGGGTTTTAGATACCTCTAGCCTGTAAATGGGCATGCTTTGCAAGGGTTTTAGACACAAGTTGCATCAATACAATTTGATTAATGTCGATTCTTCTTGTTAAGAGATATTCGAGCCTTTTCCCTTGCTTTGGCAAGGGTTGTAAGCAATATTGCGTCTCGTCCTAGATTGTTCTACCGACCTATCCATTCGAGTAATCACCTCTGTGGAGTCATCGTTCCAACGCCTATAATTAAATCTTATCGTCCCGCTTGATTCTAGGTTCTGCAATCCAAGCGTTGGACCACCTCGCTAGATCCTTGGGCAAACGTGCTACGTGTCTCGAAACGAGTTGATGGAGGACCGTATCAGTGACGTGTGTATGGATCAGGGCCCACGCAATGAGCTGGTCTGAGTTCCATTGGGCCCAGTCACACGTGTACAAGCCAAGTTCTTCAAGGAATCCCTCCAAGGCCTTGTTCGAATGGTCCAAGACCAACATGGTGTCCATAGGGATATTGAAGGCCATGAAGGATAAAAAGCCAATCATCTACACCATGATCCAATCCCATGCAGAGTCAAGCGGGCCTCCAAGTGATTGGGCCGAGTAGGTTCTTTAGGCCTTAATGTTGCTTAGAGTTAGATTAACAGCGTAATAGAAGCATGGGTCGGCCAATCTAGACACCAAGATGGCCGACTGCTCCTTTAGGGTTTTAGATACCTCTAGCCTGTAAAAGGGCATGCTTTGCAAGGGTTTTAGACACAAGTTGCATCAATACAATTTGATTAATGTCGATTCTTCTTGTTAAGAGATATTCGAGCCTTTTCCTTTGCTTTGGCAAGGGTTGTAAGCAATATTGCGTCTCGTCCTAGATTGTTCTACCGACCTATCCATTCGAGTAATCACCTCTGTGGAGTCATCGTTCCAACGCCTATAATTAAATCTTATCGTCCCGCTTGATTCTAGGTTCCGCAATCCAAGCGTTGGACCACCTCGCTAGATCCTTGGGCAAACGTGCTACGTGTCTCGAAACGAGTTGATGGAGGACCGTATCAGTGACGTGTGTATGGATCAGGGCCCACGCAATGAGCTGGTCCGAGTTCCATTGGGCCCAGTCACACGTGTACGAGCCAAGTTCTTCAAGGAATCCCTCCAAGACCTTGTTCGAATGGTCCAAGACCAACATGGAGTCCATAGGGATATTGAAGGCCAAGAAGGATACAAGCAAATCATCTGCACCATGATCCAAGCCTATGGAGAGTCATGCGGGCCTCCAAGTGATTGGGCCGAGTGGGGTATTTAGGCCATAATGTTGCTTAGGGTTGGATTAACTACGTAGTAGAAGCATGGGCCGGCCCGTCTTGATACCAAGATGGCCGACTGCTCTTTTAGGGTTTTTGTAGGGTTTTAGTAACCTCTAGCCCATAAAAGGGCTTGCATTATAAGGGTTTTGGACACAAGTTGGATCACTAAAGTTTGGTTAATTTCGATTCTTCTTGTCAAGAGAGAGTCGAGCCTTTTTACTTGCCTTTGCAAGGGTTGTGAGCAATCTTGCTTCTCGTCCTAGATTGTTCTACCGACGTATCTATTAGAGTAATCACCACTGTGGAGTCGTCGTTCTACCCCCTATAATCAAATCGTGTTGTCCGTTTGATTCTAGGTTCCGCAATCCAAGCGTTGGATCACCTCGCTAGATACTTGAGCAAACGTGCTATGTTTCTCGTAACGAGTTGATCAAGGACCGTATCAGTGATGTGTGCATGGATCATGGCCCACAAAATGATCCGGTCAGAGTTCTATTGGGCCTAGTCACACATGCACGAGCCAAGCTCTTAAAGAAATCCCTCCAAGGCCTGGTTCAAATGGTCCAAGACCAACATTGAGTCCATAGGGATATTGAAGGCCTAGAAGGAGACAAGCAAAACATCTACACCAAGATCCAAGCCCATGGAGAGTCAAGCGAGCCTCCAAGAGGGTCTTAAGCCCGTGGAGAGTCAAGTGGGCCTCCAAGTGATTGGGCCGAGTTGGGTCTTTAGGCCTTAATGTTGCTTAGGGTTAGATTAACTGCGTAATAGAAGCATGGGTCGGCCAATCTAGACACCAAGATGGCCGACTGCACCTTTAGGGTTTTAGAAACCTCTAGCCTATAAAAGGGCTTGCTTTGCAAGGGTTTTGGACACAAGTTGGATCAATACAATTTGATTAATGTCGATTCTTCTTCTTAAGAGATATTCGAGCCTTTTCACTTGCTTTGGCAAGGGTTGTAAGCAATATTGCGTCTCGTCCTAGATTGTTCTACCGACCTATCCATTCGAGTAATCACCTCTGTGGAGTCATCGTTCCAACGCCTATAATGAAATCTTATCGTCCCGCTTGATTCTAGGTTCTGCAATCCAAGCGTTGGACCACCTCGCTAGATCCTTGGGCAAACGTGCAATGTGTCTCGAAACGAGTTGATCGAGGACCGTATCAGTGATGTGTGTATGGATCAGGGCCGACGCAATGAGCTGGTCTGAGTTCCATTGGGCCCAGTCACACGTGTACGAGCCAAGTTCTTCAAGGAATCCCTCCAAGGCCTTGTTCGAATGGTCCAAGACCAACATGGTGTCCATAGGGATATTGAAGGCCATGAAGGATACAAGCCGATCATCTACACCATGATCCAATCCCATGCAGAGTCAAGCGGGCCTCCAAGTGATTGGGCCGAGTAGGTTCTTTAGGCCTTAATGTTGCTTAGAGTTAGATTAACAGCGTAATAGAAGCATGGGTCGGCCAATCTAAACACCAAGATGGCCGACTGCTCCTTTAGGCTTTTAGATACCTCTAGCCTGTAAAAGGGCATGCTTTGCAAGGGTTTTAGACACAAGTTGCATCAATACAATTTGATTAATGTCGATTCTTCTTGTTAAGAGATATTCGAGCCTTTTCCCTTGCTTTGGCAAGGGTTGTAAGCAATATTACGTCTCGTCCTAGATTTTTCTACCGACCTATCCATTCGAGTAATCACCTCTGTGGAGTCATCGTTCCAACGCCTATAATTAAATCTTATCGTCCCGCTTGATTCTAGGTTCCGCAATCCAAGCGTTGGACCACCTCGCTAGATCCTTGGGCAAACGTGCTACGTGTCTCGAAACGAGTTGATGGAGGACCGTATCAATGACGTGTGTATGGATCAGGGCCCACGCAATGAGCTGGTCCGAGTTCCATTGGGCCCAGTCACACGTGTACGAGCCAAGTTCTTCAAGGAATCCCTCCAAGACCTTGTTCGAATGGTCCAAGACCAACATGGAGTCCATAGGGATATTGAAGGCCAAGAAGGATACAAGCAAATCATCTGCACCATGATCCAAGCCTATGGAGAGTCATGCGGGCCTCCAAGTGATTGGGCCGAGTGGGGTCTTTAGGCCATAATGTTGCTTAGGGTTGGATTAACTACGTAGTAGAAGCATGGGCCGGCCCGTCTTGATACCAAGATGGCCGACTGCTCTTTTAGGGTTTTTGTAGGGTTTTAGTAAACTCTAGCCCATAAAAGGGCTTGCATTATAAGGGTTTTGGACACAAGTTGGATCACTAAAGTTTGGTTAATTTCGATTCTTCTTGTCAAGAGAGAGTCGAGCCTTTTTACTTGCCTTTGCAAGGGTTGTGAGCAATCTTGCTTCTCGTCCTAGATTGTTCTACCGACGTATCTATTAGAGTAATCACCACTGTGGAGTCGTCGTTCTACCCCCTATAATCAAATCGTGTTGTCCGTTTGATTCTAGGTTCCGCAATCCAAGCGTTGGATCACCACGCTAGATACTTAAGCAAACGTGCTATGTTTCTCGTAACGAGTTGATCAAGGACCGTATCAGTGATGTGTGCATGGATCATGGCCCACAAAATGATCCGGTCAGAGTTCTATTGGGCCTAGTCACACATGCACGAGCCAAGCTCTTAAAGAAATCCCTCCAAGGCCTGGTTCAAATGGTCCAAGACCAACATTGAGTCCATAGGGATATTGAAGGCCTAGAAGGAGACAAGCAAAACATCTACACCAAGATCCAAGCCCATGGAGAGTCAAGCGAGCCTCCAAGAGGGTCTTAAGCCCGTGGAGAGTCAAGTGGGCCTCCAAGTGATTGGGCCGAGTTGGGTCTTTAGGCCTTAATGTTGCTTAGGGTTAGATTAACTGCGTAATAGAAGCATGGGTCGGCCAATCTAGACACCAAGATGGCCGACTGCACCTTTAGGGTTTTAGAAACCTCTAGCCTATAAAAGGGCTTGCTTTGCAAGGGTTTTGGACACAAGTTGGATCAATACAATTTGATTAATGTCGATTCTTCTTCTTAAGAGATATTCGAGCCTTTTCACTTGCTTTGGCAAGGGTTGTAAGCAATATTGCGTCTCGTCCTAGATTGTTCTACCGACCTATCCATTCGAGTAATCACCTCTGTGGAGTCATCGTTCCAACGCCTATAATGAAATCTTATCGTCCCGCTTGATTCTAGGTTCTGCAATCCAAGCGTTGGACCACCTCGCTAGATCCTTGGGCAAACGTGCAATGTGTCTCGAAACGAGTTGATCGAGGACCGTATCAGTGATGTGTGTATGGATCAGGGCCGACGCAATGAGCTGGTCTGAGTTCCATTGGGCCCAGTCACACGTGTACGAGCCAAGTTCTTCAAGGAATCCCTCCAAGGCCATGTTCGAATGGTCCAAGACCAACATGGTGTCCATAGGGATATTAAAGGCCATGAAGGATACAAGCCAATCATCTACACCAAGATCCAATCCCATGCAGAGTCAAGCGGGCCTCCGAGTGATTGGGCCGAGTAGGTTCTTTAGGCCTTAATGTTGCTTAGAGTTAGATTAACAGCGTAATAGAAGCATGGGTCGGCCAATCTAGACACCAAGATGGCCGACTGCTCCTTTAGGGTTTTAGATACCTCTAGCCTGTAAATGGGCATGCTTTGCAAGGGTTTTAGACACAAGTTGCATCAATACAATTTGATTAATGTCGATTCTTCTTGTTAAGAGATATTCGAGCCTTTTCCCTTGCTTTGGCAAGGGTTGTAAGCAATATTGCGTCTCGTCCTAGATTGTTCTACCGACCTATCCATTCGAGTAATCACCTCTGTGGAGTCATCGTTCCAACGCCTATAATTAAATCTTATCGTCCCGCTTGATTCTAGGTTCTGCAATCCAAGCGTTGGACCACCTCGCTAGATCCTTGGGCAAACGTGCTACGTGTCTCGAAACGAGTTGATGGAGGACCGTATCAGTGACGTGTGTATGGATCAGGGCCCACGCAATGAGCTGGTCTGAGTTCCATTGGGCCCAGTCACACGTGTACAAGCCAAGTTCTTCAAGGAATCCCTCCAAGGCCTTGTTCGAATGGTCCAAGACCAACATGGTGTCCATAGGGATATTGAAGGCCATGAAGGATAAAAAGCCAATCATCTACACCATGATCCAATCCCATGCAGAGTCAAGCGGGCCTCCAAGTGATTGGGCCGAGTAGGTTCTTTAGGCCTTAATGTTGCTTAGAGTTAGATTAACAGCGTAATAGAAGCATGGGTCGGCCAATCTAGACACCAAGATGGCCGACTGCTCCTTTAGGGTTTTAGATACCTCTAGCCTATAAAAGGGCTTGCTTTGCAAGGGTTTTGGACACAAGTTGGATCAATACAATTTGATTAATGTCGATTCTTCTTCTTAAGAGATATTCGAGCCTTTTCACTTGCTTTGGCAAGGGTTGTAAGCAATATTGCGTCTCGTCCTAGATTGTTCTACCGACCTATCCATTCGAGTAATCACCTCTGTGGAGTCATCGTTCCAACGCCTATAATGAAATCTTATCGTCCCGCTTGATTCTAGGTTCTGCAATCCAAGCGTTGGACCACCTCGCTAGATCCTTGGGCAAACGTGCAATGTGTCTCGAAACGAGTTGATCGAGGACCGTATCAGTGATGTGTGTATGGATCAGGGCCGACGCAATGAGCTGGTCCGAGTTCCATTGGGCCCAGTCACACGCGTACGAGCCAAGTTCTTCAAGGAATCCCTCCAAGGCCTTGTTCGAATGGTCCAAGACCAACATGGTGTCCATAGGGATATTGAAGGCCATGAAGGATACAAGCCAATCATCTACACCATGATCCAATCCCATGCAGAGTCAAGCGGGCCTCCAAGTGATTGGGCCGAGTAGGTTCTTTAGGCCTTAATGTTGCTTAGAGTTAGATTAACTGCGTAATAGAAGCATGGGTCGGCCAATCTAGACACCAAGATGGCCGACTGCTCCTTTAGGGTTTTAGATACCTCTAGCCTGTAAAAGGGCATGCTTTGCAAGGGTTTTAGACACAAGTTGCATCAATACAATTTGATTAATGTCTATTCTTCTGGTTAAGAGATATTCGAGCCTTTTCCCTTGCTTTGGAAAGGGTTGTAAGCAATATTACGTCTCGTTCGAGATTTTTCTACGGACCTATCCATTCGAGTAATCACCTCTGTGGAGTCATCGTTCCAACGCCTATAATGAAATCTTATCGTCCCGCTTGATTCTAGGTTCTGCAATCCAAGCGTTGGACCACCTCGCTAGATCCTTGGGCAAACGTGCAATGTGTCTCGAAACGAGTTTATGGAGGACCGTACCAATGACGTGTGTATGGATCAGGGCCCACACAATGAGCTGGTCCGAGTTCCATTGGGCCCAGTCACACGTGTACGATCCAAGTTCTTCAAGGAATCCCTCCAAGGCCTTGTTCGAATGGTCCAAGACCAACATGGTGTCCATAGGGATATTGAAGGCCATGAAGGATACAAGCCAATCATCTACACCATGATCCAATCCCATGCAGAGTCAAGCGGGCCTCCAAGTGATTGGGCCGAGTAGGTTCTTTAGGCCTTAATGTTGCTTAGAGTTAGATTAACAGCGTAATAGAAGCATGGGTCGGCCAATCTAGACACCAAGATGGCCGACTGCTCCTTTAGGGTTTTAGATACCTCTAGCCTGTAAAAGGGCATGCTTTGCAAGGGTTTTAGACACAAGTTGCATCAATACAATTTGATTAATGTCGATTCTTCTTGTTAAGAGATATTCGAGCCTTTTCCCTTGCTTTGGCAAGGGTTGTAAGCAATATTGCGTCTCGTCCTAGATTGTTCTACCGACCTATCCATTCGAGTAATCACCTCTGTGGAGTCATCGTTCCAACGCCTATAATTAAATCTTATCGTCCCGCTTGATTCTAGGTTCCGCAATCCAAGCGTTGGACCACCTCGCTAGATCCTTGGGCAAACGTGCTACGTGTCTCGAAACGAGTTGATGGAGGACCGTATCAGTGACGTGTGTATGGATCAGGGCCCACGCAATGAGCTGGTCCGAGTTCCATTGGGCCCAGTCACACGTGTACTAGCCAAGTTCTTCAAGGAATCCCTCCAAGACCTTGTTCGAATGGTCCAAGACCAACATGGAGTCCATAGGGATATTGAAGGCCAAGAAGGATACAAGCAAATCATCTGCACCATGATCCAAGCCTATGGAGAGTCATGCGGGCCTCCAAGTGATTGGGCCGAGTGGGGTCTTTAGGCCATAATGTTGCTTAGGGTTGGATTAACTACGTAGTAGAAGCATGGGCCGGCCCGTCTTGATACCAAGATGGCCGACTGCTCTTTTAGGGTTTTTGTAGGGTTTTAGTAACCTCTAGCCCATAAAAGGGCTTGCATTATAAGGGTTTTGGACACAAGTTGGATCACTAAAGTTTGGTTAATTTCGATTCTTCTTGTCAAGAGAGAGTCGAGCCTTTTTACTTGCCTTTGCAAGGGTTGTGAGCAATCTTGCTTCTCGTCCTAGATTGTTCTACCGACGTATCTATTAGAGTAATCACCACTGTGGAGTCGTCGTTCTACCCCCTATAATCAAATCGTGTTGTCCGTTTGATTCTAGGTTCCGCAATCCAAGCGTTGGATCACCTCGCTAGATACTTGAGCAAACGTGCTATGTTTCTCGTAACGAGTTGATCAAGGACCGTATCAGTGATGTGTGCATGGATCATGGCCCACAAAATGATCCGGTCAGAGTTCTATTGGGCCTAGTCACACATGCACGAGCCAAGCTCTTAAAGAAATCCCTCCAAGGCCTGGTTCAAATGGTCCAAGACCAACATTGAGTCCATAGGGATATTGAAGGCCTAGAAGGAGACAAGCAAAACATCTACACCAAGATCCAAGCCCATGGAGAGTCAAGCGAGCCTCCAAGAGGGTCTTAAGCCCGTGGAGAGTCAAGTGGGCCTCCAAGTGATTGGGCCGAGTTGGGTCTTTAGGCCTTAATGTTGCTTAGGGTTAGATTAACTGCGTAATAGAAGCATGGGTCGGCCAATCTAGACACCAAGATGGCCGACTGCACCTTTAGGGTTTTAGAAACCTCTAGCCTATAAAAGGGCTTGCTTTGCAAGGGTTTTGGACACAAGTTGGATCAATACAATTTGATTAATGTCGATTCTTCTTCTTAAGAGATATTCGAGCCTTTTCACTTGCTTTGGCAAGGGTTGTAAGCAATATTGCGTCTCGTCCTAGATTGTTCTACCGACCTATCCATTCGAGTAATCACCTCTGTGGAGTCATCGTTCCAACGCCTATAATGAAATCTTATCGTCCCGCTTGATTCTAGGTTCTGCAATCCAAGCGTTGGACCACCTCGCTAGATCCTTGGGCAAACGTGCAATGTGTCTCGAAACGAGTTGATCGAGGACCGTATCAGTGATGTGTGTATGGATCAGGGCCGACGCAATGAGCTGGTCTGAGTTCCATTGGGCCCAGTCACACGTGTACGAGCCAAGTTCTTCAAGGAATCCCTCCAAGGCCTTGTTCGAATGGTCCAAGACCAACATGGTGTCCATAGGGATATTGAAGGCCATGAAGGATACAAGCCAATCATCTACACCATGATCCAATCCCATGCAGAGTCAAGCGGGCCTCCAAGTGATTGGGCCGAGTAGGTTCTTTAGGCCTTAATGTTGCTTAGAGTTAGATTAACTGCGTAATAGAAGCATGGGTCGGCCAATCTAGACACCAAGATGGCCGACTGCTCCTTTAGGGTTTTAGATACCTCTAGCCTGTAAAAGGGCATGCTTTGCAAGGGTTTTAGACACAAGTTGCATCAATACAATTTGATTAATGTCTATTCTTCTGGTTAAGAGATATTCGAGCCTTTTCCCTTGCTTTGGCAAGGGTTGTAAGCAATATTGCGTCTCGTCCGAGATTTTTCTACGGACCTATCCATTCGAGTAATCACCTCTGTGGAGTCATCGTTCCAACGCCTATAATGAAATCTTATCGTCCCGCTTGATTCTAGGTTCTGCAATCCAAGCGTTGGACCACCTCGCTAGATCCTTGGGCAAACGTGCAATGTGTCTCGAAACGAGTTTATGGAGGACCGTACCAATGACGTGTGTATGGATCAGGGCCCACACAATGAGCTGGTCCGAGTTCCATTGGGCCCAGTCACACGTGTACGATCCAAGTTCTTCAAGGAATCCCTCCAAGGCCTTGTTCGAATGGTCCAAGACCAACATGGTGTCCATAGGGATATTGAAGGCCATGAAGGATACAAGCCAATCATCTACACCATGATCCAATCCCATGCAGAGTCAAGCGGGCCTCCAAGTGATTGGGCCGAGTAGGTTCTTTAGGCCTTAATGTTGCTTAGAGTTAGATTAACAGCGTAATAGAAGCATGGGTCGGCCAATCTAGACACCAAGATGGCCGACTGCTCCTTTAGGGTTTTAGATACCTCTAGCCTGTAAAAGGGCATGCTTTGCAAGGGTTTTAGACACAAGTTGCATCAATACAATTTGATTAATGTCGATTCTTCTTGTTAAGAGATATTCGAGCCTTTTCCCTTGCTTTGGCAAGGGTTGTAAGCAATATTGCGTCTCGTCCTAGATTGTTCTACCGACCTATCCATTCGAGTAATCACCTCTGTGGAGTCATCGTTCCAACGCCTATAATTAAATCTTATCGTCCCGCTTGATTCTAGGTTCCGCAATCCAAGCGTTGGACCACCTCGCTAGATCCTTGGGCAAACGTGCTACGTGTCTCGAAACGAGTTGATGGAGGACCGTACAGTGACGTGTGTATGGATCAGGGCCCAGCAATGAGCTGGTCCGAGTTCCATTGGGCCCAGTCACACGTGTACGGCCAAGTTCTTCAAGGGCCTTGTTCGAATGGTCCAAGACCAAATGAGCTGGTCCGAGCAAATCATCTACACCATGATCCATTGGGCCCAGTCACACGTGTACGAGCCAAGTTCTTCAAGGACACCAAGATGGCCGACTGCTCCTTTAGGGTTTTAGAAACCTCTAGCTTGTAAAAGGGCTTGCTTTGCGACACAAGTTGGATCAATACAATTTGATTAATGTCGATTCTTCTTGTTAAGAGATATTCGAGCCTTTTCCCTTGCTTTGGCAAGGGTTATAAGCAATATTGCGTCTCGTCCTAGATTGTTCTACCGACCTATCCATTCGAGTAATCACCTCTGTGGAGTCATCGTTCCAACGCCTATAATTAAATCTTATCGTCCCGCTTGATTCTAGGTTCCGCAATCCAAGTGTTGGACCACCTCGCTAGATCCTTGGGCAAACGTGCTACGTGTCTCGAAACGAGTTGATGGAGGACCGTATCAGTGACGTGTGTATGGATCAGGGCCCACGCAATGAGCTGGTCCGAGTTCCATTGGGCCCAGTCACACGTGTACGTGCCAAGTTCTTCAAGGAATCCCTCCAAGACCTTGTTCGAATGGTCCAAGACCAACATGGAGTCCATAGGGATATTGAAGGCCAAGAAGGATACAAGCAAATCATCTGCACCATGATCCAAGCCTATGGAGAGTCATGCGGGCCTCCAAGTGTGCGCCGAATAGGGTCTTTAGGCCATAATGTTGCTTAGGGTTGGATTAACTACGTAGTAGAAGCATGGGCCGGCCCGTCTTGATACCAAGATGGCCGACTGCTCTTTTAGGGTTTTTGTAGGGTTTTAGTAACCTCTAGCCCATAAAAGGGCTTGCATTATAAGGGTTTTGGACACAAGTTGGATCACTAAAGTTTGGTTAATTTCGATTCTTCTTGTCAAGAGAGAGTCGAGCCTTTTTACTTGCCTTTGCAAGGGTTGTGAGCAATCTTGCTTCTCGTCCTAGATTGTTCTACCGACGTATCTATTAGAGTAATCACCACTGTGGAGTCGTCGTTCTACCCCCTATAATCAAATCGTGTTGTCCGTTTGATTCTAGGTTCCGCAATCCAAGCGTTGGATCACCTCGCTAGATACTTGAGCAAACGTGCTATGTTTCTCGTAACGAGTTGATCAAGGACCGTATCAGTGATGTGTGCATGGATCATGGCCCACAAAATGATCCGGTCAGAGTTCTATTGGGCCTAGTCACACATGCACGAGCCAAGCTCTTAAAGAAATCCCTCCAAGGCCTGGTTCAAATGGTCCAAGACCAACATTGAGTCCATAGGGATATTGAAGGCCTAGAAGGAGACAAGCAAAACATCTACACCAAGATCCAAGCCCATGGAGAGTCAAGCGAGCCTCCAAGAGGGTCTTAAGCCCGTGGAGAGTCAAGTGGGCCTCCAAGTGATTGGGCCGAGTTGGGTCTTTAGGCCTTAATGTTGCTTAGGGTTAGATTAACTGCGTAATAGAAGCATGGGTCGGCCAATCTAGACACCAAGATGGCCGACTGCTCCTTTAGGGTTTTAGAAACCTCTAGCCTATAAAAGGGCTTGCTTTGCAAGGGTTTTGGACACAAGTTGGATCAATACAATTTGATTAATGTCAATTCTTCTTCTTAAGAGATATTCGAGCCTTTTCACTTCCTTTGGCAAGGGTTGTAAGCAATATTGCGTCTCGTCCTAGATTGTTCTACCGACCTATCCATTCGAGTAATCACCTCTGTGGAGTCATCGTTCCAACGCCTATAATGAAATCTTATCGTCCCGCTTGATTCTAGGTTCTGCAATCCAAGCGTTGGACCACCTCGCTAGATCCTTGGGCAAACGTGCAATGTGTCTCGAAACGAGTTGATCGAGGACCGTATCAGTGATGTGTGTATGGATCAGGGCCGACGCAATGAGCTGGTCTGAGTTCCATTGGGCCCAGTCACACGTGTACGAGCCAAGTTCTTCAAGGAATCCCTCCAAGGCCTTGTTCGAATGGTCCAAGACCAACATGGTGTCCATAGGGATATTGAAGGCCATGAAGGATACAAGCCAATCATCTACACCATGATCCAATCCCATGCAGAGTCAAGCGGGCCTCCAAGTGATTGGGCCGAGTAGGTTCTTTAGGCCTTAATGTTGCTTAGAGTTAGATTAACTGCGTAATAGAAGCATGGGTCGGCCAATCTAGACACCAAGATGGCCGACTGCTCCTTTAGGGTTTTAGATACCTCTAGCCTGTAAAAGGGCATGCTTTGCAAGGGTTTTAGACACAAGTTGCATCAATACAATTTGATTAATGTCTATTCTTCTGGTTAAGAGATATTCGAGCCTTTTCCCTTGCTTTGGCAAGGGTTGTAAGCAATATTGCGTCTCGTCCGAGATTTTTCTACGGACCTATCCATTCGAGTAATCACCTCTGTGGAGTCATCGTTCCAACGCCTATAATGAAATCTTATCGTCCCGCTTGATTCTAGGTTCTGCAATCCAAGCGTTGGACCACCTCGCTAGATCCTTGGGCAAACGTGCAATGTGTCTCGAAACGAGTTTATGGAGGACCGTACCAATGACGTGTGTATGGATCAGGGCCCACACAATGAGCTGGTCCGAGTTCCATTGGGCCCAGTCACACGTGTACGATCCAAGTTCTTCAAGGAATCCCTCCAAGGCCTTGTTCGAATGGTCCAAGACCAACATGGTGTCCATAGGGATATTAAAGGCCATGAAGGATACAAGCCAATCATCTACACCATGATCCAATCCCATGCAGAGTCAAGCGGGCCTCCAAGTGATTGGGCCGAGTAGGTTCTTTAGGCCTTAATGTTGCTTAGAGTTAGATTAACAGCGTAATAGAAGCATCGGTCGGCCAATCTAGACACCAAGATGGCCGACTGCTCCTTTAGGGTTTTAGATACCTCTAGCCTGTAAAAGGGCATGCTTTGCAAGGGTTTTAGACACAAGTTGCATCAATACAATTTGATTAATGTCGATTCTTCTTGTTAAGAGATATTCGAGCCTTTTCCCATGCTTTGGCAAGGGTTGTAAGCAATATTGCGTCTCGTCCTAGATTGTTCTACCGACCTATCCATTCGAGTAATCACCTCTGTGGAGTCATCGTTCCAACGCCTATAATTAAATCTTATCGTCCCGCTTGATTCTAGGTTCCGCAATCCAAGCGTTGGACCACCTCGCTAGATCCTTGGGCAAACGTGCTACGTGTCTCGAAACGAGTTGATGGAGGACCGTATCAGTGACGTGTGTATGGATCAGGGCCCACGCAATGAGCTGGTCCGAGTTCCATTGGGCCCAGTCACACGTGTACGAGCCAAGTTCTTCAAGGAATCCCTCCAAGACCTTGTTCGAATGGTCCAAGACCAACATGGAGTCCATAGGGATATTGAAGGCCAAGAAGGATACAAGCAAATCATCTGCACCATGATCCAAGCCTATGGAGAGTCATGCGGGCCTCCAAGTGATTGGGCCGAGTGGGGTCTTTAGGCCATAATGTTGCTTAGGGTTGGATTAACTACGTAGTAGAAGCATGGGCCGGCCCGTCTTGATACCAAGATGGCCGACTGCTCTTTTAGGGTTTTTGTAGGGTTTTAGTAACCTCTAGCCCATAAAAGGGCTTGCATTATAAGGGTTTTGGACACAAGTTGGATCACTAAAGTTTGGTTAATTTCGATTCTTCTTGTCAAGAGAGAGTCGAGCCTTTTTACTTGCCTTTGCAAGGGTTGTGAGCAATCTTGCTTCTCGTCCTAGATTGTTCTACCGACGTATCTATTAGAGTAATCACCACTGTGGAGTCGTCGTTCTACCCCCTATAATCAAATCGTGTTGTCCGTTTGATTCTAGGTTCCGCAATCCAAGCGTTGGATCACCTCGCTAGATACTTGAGCAAACGTGCTATGTTTCTCGTAACGAGTTGATCAAGGACCGTATCAGTGATGTGTGCATGGATCATGGCCCACAAAATGATCCGGTCAGAGTTCTATTGGGCCTAGTCACACATGCACGAGCCAAGCTCTTAAAGAAATCCCTCCAAGGCCTGGTTCAAATGGTCCAAGACCAACATTGAGTCCATAGGGATATTGAAGGCCTAGAAGGAGACAAGCAAAACATCTACACCAAGATCCAAGCCCATGGAGAGTCAAGCGAGCCTCCAAGAGGGTCTTAAGCCCGTGGAGAGTCAAGTGGGCCTCCAAGTGATTGGGCCGAGTTGGGTCTTTAGGCCTTAATGTTGCTTAGGGTTAGATTAACTGCGTAATAGAAGCATGGGTCGGCCAATCTAGACACCAAGATGGCCGACTGCACCTTTAGGGTTTTAGAAACCTCTAGCCTATAAAAGGGCTTGCTTTGCAAGGGTTTTGGACACAAGTTGGATCAATACAATTTGATTAATGTCGATTCTTCTTCTTAAGAGATATTCGAGCCTTTTCACTTGCTTTGGCAAGGGTTGTAAGCAATATTGCGTCTCGTCCTAGATTGTTCTACCGACCTATCCATTCGAGTAATCACCTCTGTGGAGTCATCGTTCCAACGCCTATAATGAAATCTTATCGTCCCGCTTGATTCTAGGTTCTGCAATCCAAGCGTTGGACCACCTCGCTAGATCCTTGGGCAAACGTGCAATGTGTCTCGAAACGAGTTGATCGAGGACCGTATCAGTGATGTGTGTATGGATCAGGGCCGACGCAATGAGCTGGTCTGAGTTCCATTGGGCCCAGTCACACGTGTACGAGCCAAGTTCTTCAAGGAATCCCTCCAAGGCCTTGTTCGAATGGTCCAAGACCAACATGGTGTCCATAGGGATATTGAAGGCCATGAAGGATACAAGCCAATCATCTACACCATGATCCAATCCCATGCAGAGTCAAGCGGGCCTCCAAGTGATTGGGCCGAGTAGGTTCTTTAGGCCTTAATGTTGCTTAGAGTTAGATTAACTGCGTAATAGAAGCATGGGTCGGCCAATCTAGACACCAAGATGGCCGACTGCTCCTTTAGGGTTTTAGATACCTCTAGCCTGTAAAAGGGCATGCTTTGCAAGGGTTTTAGACACAAGTTGCATCAATACAATTTGATTAATGTCTATTCTTCTGGTTAAGAGATATTCGAGCCTTTTCCCTTGCTTTGGCAAGGGTTGTAAGCAATATTGCGTCTCGTCCGAGATTTTTCTACGGACCTATCCATTCGAGTAATCACCTCTGTGGAGTCATCGTTCCAACGCCTATAATGAAATCTTATCGTCCCGCTTGATTCTAGGTTCTGCAATCCAAGCGTTGGACCACCTCGCTAGATCCTTGGGCAAACGTGCAATGTGTCTCGAAACGAGTTTATGGAGGACCGTACCAATGACGTGTGTATGGATCAGGGCCCACACAATGAGCTGGTCCGAGTTCCATTGGGCCCAGTCACACGTGTACGATCCAAGTTCTTCAAGGAATCCCTCCAAGGCCTTGTTCGAATGGTCCAAGACCAACATGGTGTCCATAGGGATATTGAAGGCCATGAAGGATACAAGCCAATCATCTACACCATGATCCAATCCCATGCAGAGTCAAGCGGGCCTCCAAGTGATTGGGCCGAGTAGGTTCTTTAGGCCTTAATGTTGCTTAGAGTTAGATTAACAGCGTAATAGAAGCATCGGTCGGCCAATCTAGACACCAAGATGGCCGACTGCTCCTTTAGGGTTTTAGATACCTCTAGCCTGTAAAAGGGCATGCTTTGCAAGGGTTTTAGACACAAGTTGCATCAATACAATTTGATTAATGTCGATTCTTCTTGTTAAGAGATATTCGAGCCTTTTCCCATGCTTTGGCAAGGGTTGTAAGCAATATTGCGTCTCGTCCTAGATTGTTCTACCGACCTATCCATTCGAGTAATCACCTCTGTGGAGTCATCGTTCCAACGCCTATAATTAAATCTTATCGTCCCGCTTGATTCTAGGTTCCGCAATCCAAGCGTTGGACCACCTCGCTAGATCCTTGGGCAAACGTGCTACGTGTCTCGAAACGAGTTGATGGAGGACCGTATCAGTGACGTGTGTATGGATCAGGGCCCACGCAATGAGCTGGTCCGAGTTCCATTGGGCCCAGTCACACGTGTACGAGCCAAGTTCTTCAAGGAATCCCTCCAAGACCTTGTTCGAATGGTCCAAGACCAACATGGAGTCCATAGGGATATTGAAGGCCAAGAAGGATACAAGCAAATCATCTGCACCATGATCCAAGCCTATGGAGAGTCATGCGGGCCTCCAAGTGATTGGGCCGAGTGGGGTCTTTAGGCCATAATGTTGCTTAGGGTTGGATTAACTACGTAGTAGAAGCATGGGCCGGCCCGTCTTGATACCAAGATGGCCGACTGCTCTTTTAGGGTTTTTGTAGGGTTTTAGTAACCTCTAGCCCATAAAAGGGCTTGCATTATAAGGGTTTTGGACACAAGTTGGATCACTAAAGTTTGGTTAATTTCGATTCTTCTTGTCAAGAGAGAGTCGAGCCTTTTTACTTGCCTTTGCAAGGGTTGTGAGCAATCTTGCTTCTCGTCCTAGATTGTTCTACCGACGTATCTATTAGAGTAATCACCACTGTGGAGTCGTCGTTCTACCCCCTATAATCAAATCGTGTTGTCCGTTTGATTCTAGGTTCCGCAATCCAAGCGTTGGATCACCTCGCTAGATACTTGAGCAAACGTGCTATGTTTCTCGTAACGAGTTGATCAAGGACCGTATCAGTGATGTGTGCATGGATCATGGCCCACAAAATGATCCGGTCAGAGTTCTATTGGGCCTAGTCACACATGCACGAGCCAAGCTCTTAAAGAAATCCCTCCAAGGCCTGGTTCAAATGGTCCAAGACCAACATTGAGTCCATAGGGATATTGAAGGCCTAGAAGGAGACAAGCAAAACATCTACACCAAGATCCAAGCCCATGGAGAGTCAAGCGAGCCTCCAAGAGGGTCTTAAGCCCGTGGAGAGTCAAGTGGGCCTCCAAGTGATTGGGCCGAGTTGGGTCTTTAGGCCTTAATGTTGCTTAGGGTTAGATTAACTGCGTAATAGAAGCATGGGTCGGCCAATCTAGACACCAAGATGGCCGACTGCACCTTTAGGGTTTTAGAAACCTCTAGCCTATAAAAGGGCTTGCTTTGCAAGGGTTTTGGACACAAGTTGGATCAATACAATTTGATTAATGTCGATTCTTCTTCTTAAGAGATATTCGAGCCTTTTCACTTGCTTTGGCAAGGGTTGTAACCAATATTGCGTCTCGTCCTAGATTGTTCTACCGACCTATCCATTCGAGTAATCACCTCTGTGGAGTCATCGTTCCAACGCCTATAATGAAATCTTATCGTCCCGCTTGATTCTAGGTTCTGCAATCCAAGCGTTGGATCACCTCGCTAGATCCTTGGGCAAACGTGCAATGTGTCTCGAAACGAGTTGATCGAGGACCGTATCAGTAATGTGTGTATGGATCAGGGCCGACGCAATGAGCTGGTCTAAGTTCCATTGGGCCCAGTCACACGTGTACGAGCCAAGTTCTTCAAGGAATCCCTCCAAGGCCTTGTTCGAATGGTCCAAGACCAACATGGTGTCCATAGGGATATTGAAGGCCATGAAGGATACAAGCCAATCATCTACACCATGATCCAATCCCATGCAGAGTCAAGCGGGCCTCCAAGTGATTGGGCCGAGTAGGTTCTTTAGGCCTTAATGTTGCTTAGAGTTAGATTAACTGCGTAATAGAAGCATGGGTCGGCCAATCTAGACACCAAGATGGCCGACTGCTCCTTTAGGGTTTTTGATACCTCTAGCCTGTAAAAGGGCATGCTTTGCAAGGGTTTTAGACACAAGTTGCATCAATACAATTTGATTAATGTCTATTCTTCTGGTTAAGAGATATTCGAGCCTTTTCCCTTGCTTTGGCAAGGGTTGTAAGCAATATTGCGTCTCGTCCGAGATTTTTCTACGGACCTATCCATTCGAGTAATCACCTCTGTGGAGTCATCGTTCCAACGCCTATAATGAAATCTTATCGTCCCGCTTGATTCTAGGTTCTGCAATCCAAGCGTTGGACCACCTCGCTAGATCCTTGGGCAAACGTGCAATGTGTCTCGAAACGAGTTTATGGAGGACCGTACCAATGACGTGTGTATGGATCAGGGCCCACACAATGAGCTGGTCCGAGTTCCATTGGGCCCAGTCACACGTGTACGATCCAAGTTCTTCAAGGAATCCCTCCAAGGCCTTGTTCGAATGGTCCAAGACCAACATGGTGTCCATAGGGATATTGAAGGCCATGAAGGATACAAGCCAATCATCTACACCATGATCCAATCCCATGCAGAGTCAAGCGGGCCTCCAAGTGATTGGGCCGAGTAGGTTCTTTAGGCCTTAATGTTGCTTAGAGTTAGATTAACAGCGTAATAGAAGCATCGGTCGGCCAATCTAGACACCAAGATGGCCGACTGCTCCTTTAGGGTTTTAGATACCTCTAGCCTGTAAAAGGGCATGCTTTGCAAGGGTTTTAGACACAAGTTGCATCAATACAATTTGATTAATGTCGATTCTTCTTGTTAAGAGATATTCGAGCCTTTTCCCATGCTTTGGCAAGGGTTGTAAGCAATATTGCGTCTCGTCCTAGATTGTTCTACCGACCTATCCATTCGAGTAATCACCTCTGTGGAGTCATCGTTCCAACGCCTATAATTAAATCTTATCGTCCCGCTTGATTCTAGGTTCCGCAATCCAAGCGTTGGACCACCTCGCTAGATCCTTGGGCAAACGTGCTACGTGTCTCGAAACGAGTTGATGGAGGACCGTATCAGTGACGTGTGTATGGATCAGGGCCCACGCAATGAGCTGGTCCGAGTTCCATTGGGCCCAGTCACACGTGTACGAGCCAAGTTCTTCAAGGAATCCCTCCAAGACCTTGTTCGAATGGTCCAAGACCAACATGGAGTCCATAGGGATATTGAAGGCCAAGAAGGATACAAGCAAATCATCTGCACCATGATCCAAGCCTATGGAGAGTCATGCGGGCCTCCAAGTGATTGGGCCGAGTGGGGTCTTTAGGCCATAATGTTGCTTAGGGTTGGATTAACTACGTAGTAGAAGCATGGGCCGGCCCGTCTTGATACCAAGATGGCCGACTGCTCTTTTAGGGTTTTTGTAGGGTTTTAGTAACCTCTAGCCCATAAAAGGGCTTGCATTATAAGGGTTTTGGACACAAGTTGGATCACTAAAGTTTGGTTAATTTCGATTCTTCTTGTCAAGAGAGAGTCGAGCCTTTTTACTTGCCTTTGCAAGGGTTGTGAGCAATCTTGCTTCTCGTCCTAGATTGTTCTACCGACGTATCTATTAGAGTAATCACCACTGTGGAGTCGTCGTTCTACCCCCTATAATCAAATCGTGTTGTCCGTTTGATTCTAGGTTCCGCAATCCAAGCGTTGGATCACCTCGCTAGATACTTGAGCAAACGTGCTATGTTTCTCGTAACGAGTTGATCAAGGACCGTATCAGTGATGTGTGCATGGATCATGGCCCACAAAATGATCCGGTCAGAGTTCTATTGGGCCTAGTCACACATGCACGAGCCAAGCTCTTAAAGAAATCCCTCCAAGGCCTGGTTCAAATGGTCCAAGACCAACATTGAGTCCATAGGGATATTGAAGGCCTAGAAGGAGACAAGCAAAACATCTACACCAAGATCCAAGCCCATGGAGAGTCAAGCGAGCCTCCAAGAGGGTCTTAAGCCCGTGGAGAGTCAAGTGGGCCTCCAAGTGATTGGGCCGAGTTGGGTCTTTAGGCCTTAATGTTGCTTAGGGTTAGATTAACTGCGTAATAGAAGCATGGGTCGGCCAATCTAGACACCAAGATGGCCGACTGCACCTTTAGGGTTTTAGAAACCTCTAGCCTATAAAAGGGCTTGCTTTGCAAGGGTTTTGGACACAAGTTGGATCAATACAATTTGATTAATGTCGATTCTTCTTCTTAAGAGATATTCGAGCCTTTTCACTTGCTTTGGCAAGGGTTGTAACCAATATTGCGTCTCGTCCTAGATTGTTCTACCGACCTATCCATTCGAGTAATCACCTCTGTGGAGTCATCGTTCCAACGCCTATAATGAAATCTTATCGTCCCGCTTGATTCTAGGTTCTGCAATCCAAGCGTTGGACCACCTCGCTAGATCCTTGGGCAAACGTGCAATGTGTCTCGAAACGAGTTGATCGAGGACCGTATCAGTAATGTGTGTATGGATCAGGGCCGACGCAATGAGCTGGTCTGAGTTCCATTGGGCCCAGTCACACGTGTACGAGCCAAGTTCTTCAAGGAATCCCTCCAAGGCCTTGTTCGAATGGTCCAAGACCAACATGGTGTCCATAGGGATATTGAAGGCCATGAAGGATACAAGCCAATCATCTACACCATGATCCAATCCCATGCAGAGTCAAGCGGGCCTCCAAGTGATTGGGCCGAGTAGGTTCTTTAGGCCTTAATGTTGCTTAGAGTTAGATTAACTGCGTAATAGAAGCATGGGTCGGCCAATCTAGACACCAAGATGGCCGACTGCTCCTTTAGGGTTTTTGATACCTCTAGCCTGTAAAAGGGCATGCTTTGCAAGGGTTTTAGACACAAGTTGCATCAATACAATTTGATTAATGTCTATTCTTCTGGTTAAGAGATATTCGAGCCTTTTCCCTTGCTTTGGCAAGGGTTGTAAGCAATATTGCGTCTCGTCCGAGATTTTTCTACGGACCTATCCATTCGAGTAATCACCTCTGTGGAGTCATCGTTCCAACGCCTATAATGAAATCTTATCGTCCCGCTTGATTCTAGGTTCTGCAATCCAAGCGTTGGACCACCTCGCTAGATCCTTGGGCAAACGTGCAATGTGTCTCGAAACGAGTTTATGGAGGACCGTACCAATGACGTGTGTATGGATCAGGGCCCACACAATGAGCTGGTCCGAGTTCCATTGGGCCCAGTCACACGTGTACGATCCAAGTTCTTCAAGGAATCCCTCCAAGGCCTTGTTCGAATGGTCCAAGACCAACATGGTGTCCATAGGGATATTGAAGGCCATGAAGGATACAAGCCAATCATCTACACCATGATCCAATCCCATGCAGAGTCAAGCGGGCCTCCAAGTGATTGGGCCGAGTAGGTTCTTTAGGCCTTAATGTTGCTTAGAGTTAGATTAACAGCGTAATAGAAGCATCGGTCGGCCAATCTAGACACCAAGATGGCCGACTGCTCCTTTAGGGTTTTAGATACCTCTAGCCTGTAAAAGGGCATGCTTTGCAAGGGTTTTAGACACAAGTTGCATCAATACAATTTGATTAATGTCGATTCTTCTTGTTAAGAGATATTCGAGCCTTTTCCCATGCTTTGGCAAGGGTTGTAAGCAATATTGCGTCTCGTCCTAGATTGTTCTACCGACCTATCCATTCGAGTAATCACCTCTGTGGAGTCATCGTTCCAACGCCTATAATTAAATCTTATCGTCCCGCTTGATTCTAGGTTCCGCAATCCAAGCGTTGGACCACCTCGCTAGATCCTTGGGCAAACGTGCTACGTGTCTCGAAACGAGTTGATGGAGGACCGTATCAGTGACGTGTGTATGGATCAGGGCCCACGCAATGAGCTGGTCCGAGTTCCATTGGGCCCAGTCACACGTGTACGAGCCAAGTTCTTCAAGGAATCCCTCCAAGACCTTGTTCGAATGGTCCAAGACCAACATGGAGTCCATAGGGATATTGAAGGCCAAGAAGGATACAAGCAAATCATCTGCACCATGATCCAAGCCTATGGAGAGTCATGCGGGCCTCCAAGTGATTGGGCCGAGTGGGGTCTTTAGGCCATAATGTTGCTTAGGGTTGGATTAACTACGTAGTAGAAGCATGGGCCGGCCCGTCTTGATACCAAGATGGCCGACTGCTCTTTTAGGGTTTTTGTAGGGTTTTAGTAACCTCTAGCCCATAAAAGGGCTTGCATTATAAGGGTTTTGGACACAAGTTGGATCACTAAAGTTTGGTTAATTTCGATTCTTCTTGTCAAGAGAGAGTCGAGCCTTTTTACTTGCCTTTGCAAGGGTTGTGAGCAATCTTGCTTCTCGTCCTAGATTGTTCTACCGACGTATCTATTAGAGTAATCACCACTGTGGAGTCGTCGTTCTACCCCCTATAATCAAATCGTGTTGTCCGTTTGATTCTAGGTTCCGCAATCCAAGCGTTGGATCACCTCGCTAGATACTTGAGCAAACGTGCTATGTTTCTCGTAACGAGTTGATCAAGGACCGTATCAGTGATGTGTGCATGGATCATGGCCCACAAAATGATCCGGTCAGAGTTCTATTGGGCCTAGTCACACATGCACGAGCCAAGCTCTTAAAGAAATCCCTCCAAGGCCTGGTTCAAATGGTCCAAGACCAACATTGAGTCCATAGGGATATTGAAGGCCTAGAAGGAGACAAGCAAAACATCTACACCAAGATCCAAGCCCATGGAGAGTCAAGCGAGCCTCCAAGAGGGTCTTAAGCCCGTGGAGAGTCAAGTGGGCCTCCAAGTGATTGGGCCGAGTTGGGTCTTTAGGCCTTAATGTTGCTTAGGGTTAGATTAACTGCGTAATAGAAGCATGGGTCGGCCAATCTAGACACCAAGATGGCCGACTGCACCTTTAGGGTTTTAGAAACCTCTAGCCTATAAAAGGGCTTGCTTTGCAAGGGTTTTGGACACAAGTTGGATCAATACAATTTGATTAATGTCGATTCTTCTTCTTAAGAGATATTCGAGCCTTTTCACTTGCTTTGGCAAGGGTTGTAACCAATATTGCGTCTCGTCCTAGATTGTTCTACCGACCTATCCATTCGAGTAATCACCTCTGTGGAGTCATCGTTCCAACGCCTATAATGAAATCTTATCGTCCCGCTTGATTCTAGGTTCTGCAATCCAAGCGTTGGACCACCTCGCTAGATCCTTGGGCAAACGTGCAATGTGTCTCGAAACGAGTTGATCGAGGACCGTATCAGTAATGTGTGTATGGATCAGGGCCGACGCAATGAGCTGGTCTGAGTTCCATTGGGCCCAGTCACACGTGTACGAGCCAAGTTCTTCAAGGAATCCCTCCAAGGCCTTGTTCGAATGGTCCAAGACCAACATGGTGTCCATAGGGATATTGAAGGCCATGAAGGATACAAGCCAATCATCTACACCATGATCCAATCCCATGCAGAGTCAAGCGGGCCTCCAAGTGATTGGGCCGAGTAGGTTCTTTAGGCCTTAATGTTGCTTAGAGTTAGATTAACTGCGTAATAGAAGCATGGGTCGGCCAATCTAGACACCAAGATGGCCGACTGCTCCTTTAGGGTTTTTGATACCTCTAGCCTGTAAAAGGGCATGCTTTGCAAGGGTTTTAGACACAAGTTGCATCAATACAATTTGATTAATGTCTATTCTTCTGGTTAAGAGATATTCGAGCCTTTTCCCTTGCTTTGGCAAGGGTTGTAAGCAATATTGCGTCTCGTCCGAGATTTTTCTACGGACCTATCCATTCGAGTAATCACCTCTGTGGAGTCATCGTTCCAACGCCTATAATGAAATCTTATCGTCCCGCTTGATTCTAGGTTCTGCAATCCAAGCGTTGGACCACCTCGCTAGATCCTTGGGCAAACGTGCAATGTGTCTCGAAACGAGTTTATGGAGGACCGTACCAATGACGTGTGTATGGATCAGGGCCCACACAATGAGCTGGTCCGAGTTCCATTGGGCCCAGTCACACGTGTACGATCCAAGTTCTTCAAGGAATCCCTCCAAGGCCTTGTTCGAATGGTCCAAGACCAACATGGTGTCCATAGGGATATTGAAGGCCATGAAGGATACAAGCCAATCATCTACACCATGATCCAATCCCATGCAGAGTCAAGCGGGCCTCCAAGTGATTGGGCCGAGTAGGTTCTTTAGGCCTTAATGTTGCTTAGAGTTAGATTAACAGCGTAATAGAAGCATCGGTCGGCCAATCTAGACACCAAGATGGCCGACTGCTCCTTTAGGGTTTTAGATACCTCTAGCCTGTAAAAGGGCATGCTTTGCAAGGGTTTTAGACACAAGTTGCATCAATACAATTTGATTAATGTCGATTCTTCTTGTTAAGAGATATTCGAGCCTTTTCCCTTGCTTTGGCAAGGGTTGTAAGCAATATTGCGTCTCGTCCTAGATTGTTCTACCGACCTATCCATTCGAGTAATCACCTCTGTGGAGTCATCGTTCCAACGCCTATAATTAAATCTTATCGTCCCGCTTGATTCTAGGTTCCGCAATCCAAGCGTTGGACCACCTCGCTAGATCCTTGGGCAAACGTGCTACGTGTCTCGAAACGAGTTGATGGAGGACCGTATCAGTGACGTGTGTATGGATCAGGGCCCACGCAATGAGCTGGTCCGAGTTCCATTGGGCCCAGTCACACGTGTACGAGCCAAGTTCTTCAAGGAATCCCTCCAAGACCTTGTTCGAATGGTCCAAGACCAACATGGAGTCCATAGGGATATTGAAGGCCAAGAAGGATACAAGCAAATCATCTGCACCATGATCCAAGCCTATGGAGAGTCATGCGGGCCTCCAAGTGATTGGGCCGAGTGGGGTCTTTAGGCCATAATGTTGCTTAGGGTTGGATTAACTACGTAGTAGAAGCATGGGCCGGCCCGTCTTGATACCAAGATGGCCGACTGCTCTTTTAGGGTTTTTGTAGGGTTTTAGTAACCTCTAGCCCATAAAAGGGCTTGCATTATAAGGGTTTTGGACACAAGTTGGATCACTAAAGTTTGGTTAATTTCGATTCTTCTTGTCAAGAGAGAGTCGAGCCTTTTTACTTGCCTTTGCAAGGGTTGTGAGCAATCTTGCTTCTCGTCCTAGATTGTTCTACCGACGTATCTATTAGAGTAATCACCACTGTGGAGTCGTCGTTCTACCCCCTATAATCAAATCGTGTTGTCCGTTTGATTCTAGGTTCCGCAATCCAAGCGTTGGATCACCTCGCTAGATACTTGAGCAAACGTGCTATGTTTCTCGTAACGAGTTGATCAAGGACCGTATCAGTGATGTGTGCATGGATCATGGCCCACAAAATGATCCGGTCAGAGTTCTATTGGGCCTAGTCACACATGCACGAGCCAAGCTCTTAAAGAAATCCCTCCAAGGCCTGGTTCAAATGGTCCAAGACCAACATTGAGTCCATAGGGATATTGAAGGCCTAGAAGGAGACAAGCAAAACATCTACACCAAGATCCAAGCCCATGGAGAGTCAAGCGAGCCTCCAAGAGGGTCTTAAGCCCGTGGAGAGTCAAGTGGGCCTCCAAGTGATTGGGCCGAGTTGGGTCTTTAGGCCTTAATGTTGCTTAGGGTTAGATTAACTGCGTAATAGAAGCATGGGTCGGCCAATCTAGACACCAAGATGGCCGACTGCACCTTTAGGGTTTTAGAAACCTCTAGCCTATAAAAGGGCTTGCTTTGCAAGGGTTTTGGACACAAGTTGGATCAATACAATTTGATTAATGTCGATTCTTCTTCTTAAGAGATATTCGAGCCTTTTCACTTGCTTTGGCAAGGGTTGTAACCAATATTGCGTCTCGTCCTAGATTGTTCTACCGACCTATCCATTCGAGTAATCACCTCTGTGGAGTCATCGTTCCAACGCCTATAATGAAATCTTATCGTCCCGCTTGATTCTAGGTTCTGCAATCCAAGCGTTGGACCACCTCGCTAGATCCTTGGGCAAACGTGCAATGTGTCTCGAAACGAGTTGATCGAGGACCGTATCAGTAATGTGTGTATGGATCAGGGCCGACGCAATGAGCTGGTCTGAGTTCCATTGGGCCCAGTCACACGTGTACGAGCCAAGTTCTTCAAGGAATCCCTCCAAGGCCTTGTTCGAATGGTCCAAGACCAACATGGTGTCCATAGGGATATTGAAGGCCATGAAGGATACAAGCCAATCATCTACACCATGATCCAATCCCATGCAGAGTCAAGCGGGCCTCCAAGTGATTGGGCCGAGTAGGTTCTTTAGGCCTTAATGTTGCTTAGAGTTAGATTAACTGCGTAATAGAAGCATGGGTCGGCCAATCTAGACACCAAGATGGCCGACTGCTCCTTTAGGGTTTTTGATACCTCTAGCCTGTAAAAGGGCATGCTTTGCAAGGGTTTTAGACACAAGTTGCATCAATACAATTTGATTAATGTCTATTCTTCTGGTTAAGAGATATTCGAGCCTTTTCCCTTGCTTTGGCAAGGGTTGTAAGCAATATTGCGTCTCGTCCGAGATTTTTCTACGGACCTATCCATTCGAGTAATCACCTCTGTGGAGTCATCGTTCCAACGCCTATAATGAAATCTTATCGTCCCGCTTGATTCTAGGTTCTGCAATCCAAGCGTTGGACCACCTCGCTAGATCCTTGGGCAAACGTGCAATGTGTCTCGAAACGAGTTTATGGAGGACCGTACCAATGACGTGTGTATGGATCAGGGCCCACACAATGAGCTGGTCCGAGTTCCATTGGGCCCAGTCACACGTGTACGATCCAAGTTCTTCAAGGAATCCCTCCAAGGCCTTGTTCGAATGGTCCAAGACCAACATGGTGTCCATAGGGATATTGAAGGCCATGAAGGATACAAGCCAATCATCTACACCATGATCCAATCCCATGCAGAGTCAAGCGGGCCTCCAAGTGATTGGGCCGAGTAGGTTCTTTAGGCCTTAATGTTGCTTAGAGTTAGATTAACAGCGTAATAGAAGCATCGGTCGGCCAATCTAGACACCAAGATGGCCGACTGCTCCTTTAGGGTTTTAGATACCTCTAGCCTGTAAAAGGGCATGCTTTGCAAGGGTTTTAGACACAAGTTGCATCAATACAATTTGATTAATGTCGATTCTTCTTGTTAAGAGATATTCGAGCCTTTTCCCATGCTTTGGCAAGGGTTGTAAGCAATATTGCGTCTCGTCCTAGATTGTTCTACCGACCTATCCATTCGAGTAATCACCTCTGTGGAGTCATCGTTCCAACGCCTATAATTAAATCTTATCGTCCCGCTTGATTCTAGGTTCCGCAATCCAAGCGTTGGACCACCTCGCTAGATCCTTGGGCAAACGTGCTACGTGTCTCGAAACGAGTTGATGGAGGACCGTATCAGTGACGTGTGTATGGATCAGGGCCCACGCAATGAGCTGGTCCGAGTTCCATTGGGCCCAGTCACACGTGTACGAGCCAAGTTCTTCAAGGAATCCCTCCAAGACCTTGTTCGAATGGTCCAAGACCAACATGGAGTCCATAGGGATATTGAAGGCCAAGAAGGATACAAGCAAATCATCTGCACCATGATCCAAGCCTATGGAGAGTCATGCGGGCCTCCAAGTGATTGGGCCGAGTGGGGTCTTTAGGCCATAATGTTGCTTAGGGTTGGATTAACTACGTAGTAGAAGCATGGGCCGGCCCGTCTTGATACCAAGATGGCCGACTGCTCTTTTAGGGTTTTTGTAGGGTTTTAGTAACCTCTAGCCCATAAAAGGGCTTGCATTATAAGGGTTTTGGACACAAGTTGGATCACTAAAGTTTGGTTAATTTCGATTCTTCTTGTCAAGAGAGAGTCGAGCCTTTTTACTTGCCTTTGCAAGGGTTGTGAGCAATCTTGCTTCTCGTCCTAGATTGTTCTACCGACGTATCTATTAGAGTAATCACCACTGTGGAGTCGTCGTTCTACCCCCTATAATCAAATCGTGTTGTCCGTTTGATTCTAGGTTCCGCAATCCAAGCGTTGGATCACCTCGCTAGATACTTGAGCAAACGTGCTATGTTTCTCGTAACGAGTTGATCAAGGACCGTATCAGTGATGTGTGCATGGATCATGGCCCACAAAATGATCCGGTCAGAGTTCTATTGGGCCTAGTCACACATGCACGAGCCAAGCTCTTAAAGAAATCCCTCCAAGGCCTGGTTCAAATGGTCCAAGACCAACATTGAGTCCATAGGGATATTGAAGGCCTAGAAGGAGACAAGCAAAACATCTACACCAAGATCCAAGCCCATGGAGAGTCAAGCGAGCCTCCAAGAGGGTCTTAAGCCCGTGGAGAGTCAAGTGGGCCTCCAAGTGATTGGGCCGAGTTGGGTCTTTAGGCCTTAATGTTGCTTAGGGTTAGATTAACTGCGTAATAGAAGCATGGGTCGGCCAATCTAGACACCAAGATGGCCGACTGCACCTTTAGGGTTTTAGAAACCTCTAGCCTATAAAAGGGCTTGCTTTGCAAGGGTTTTGGACACAAGTTGGATCAATACAATTTGATTAATGTCGATTCTTCTTCTTAAGAGATATTCGAGCCTTTTCACTTGCTTTGGCAAGGGTTGTAACCAATATTGCGTCTCGTCCTAGATTGTTCTACCGACCTATCCATTCGAGTAATCACCTCTGTGGAGTCATCGTTCCAACGCCTATAATGAAATCTTATCGTCCCGCTTGATTCTAGGTTCTGCAATCCAAGCGTTGGACCACCTCGCTAGATCCTTGGGCAAACGTGCAATGTGTCTCGAAACGAGTTGATCGAGGACCGTATCAGTAATGTGTGTATGGATCAGGGCCGACGCAATGAGCTGGTCTGAGTTCCATTGGGCCCAGTCACACGTGTACGAGCCAAGTTCTTCAAGGAATCCCTCCAAGGCCTTGTTCGAATGGTCCAAGACCAACATGGTGTCCATAGGGATATTGAAGGCCATGAAGGATACAAGCCAATCATCTACACCATGATCCAATCCCATGCAGAGTCAAGCGGGCCTCCAAGTGATTGGGCCGAGTAGGTTCTTTAGGCCTTAATGTTGCTTAGAGTTAGATTAACTGCGTAATAGAAGCATGGGTCGGCCAATCTAGACACCAAGATGGCCGACTGCTCCTTTAGGGTTTTTGATACCTCTAGCCTGTAAAAGGGCATGCTTTGCAAGGGTTTTAGACACAAGTTGCATCAATACAATTTGATTAATGTCTATTCTTCTGGTTAAGAGATATTCGAGCCTTTTCCCTTGCTTTGGCAAGGGTTGTAAGCAATATTGCGTCTCGTCCGAGATTTTTCTACGGACCTATCCATTCGAGTAATCACCTCTGTGGAGTCATCGTTCCAACGCCTATAATGAAATCTTATCGTCCCGCTTGATTCTAGGTTCTGCAATCCAAGCGTTGGACCACCTCGCTAGATCCTTGGGCAAACGTGCAATGTGTCTCGAAACGAGTTTATGGAGGACCGTACCAATGACGTGTGTATGGATCAGGGCCCACACAATGAGCTGGTCCGAGTTCCATTGGGCCCAGTCACACGTGTACGATCCAAGTTCTTCAAGGAATCCCTCCAAGGCCTTGTTCGAATGGTCCAAGACCAACATGGTGTCCATAGGGATATTGAAGGCCATGAAGGATACAAGCCAATCATCTACACCATGATCCAATCCCATGCAGAGTCAAGCGGGCCTCCAAGTGATTGGGCCGAGTAGGTTCTTTAGGCCTTAATGTTGCTTAGAGTTAGATTAACAGCGTAATAGAAGCATCGGTCGGCCAATCTAGACACCAAGATGGCCGACTGCTCCTTTAGGGTTTTAGATACCTCTAGCCTGTAAAAGGGCATGCTTTGCAAGGGTTTTAGACACAAGTTGCATCAATACAATTTGATTAATGTCGATTCTTCTTGTTAAGAGATATTCGAGCCTTTTCCCATGCTTTGGCAAGGGTTGTAAGCAATATTGCGTCTCGTCCTAGATTGTTCTACCGACCTATCCATTCGAGTAATCACCTCTGTGGAGTCATCGTTCCAACGCCTATAATTAAATCTTATCGTCCCGCTTGATTCTAGGTTCCGCAATCCAAGCGTTGGACCACCTCGCTAGATCCTTGGGCAAACGTGCTACGTGTCTCGAAACGAGTTGATGGAGGACCGTATCAGTGACGTGTGTATGGATCAGGGCCCACGCAATGAGCTGGTCCGAGTTCCATTGGGCCCAGTCACACGTGTACGAGCCAAGTTCTTCAAGGAATCCCTCCAAGACCTTGTTCGAATGGTCCAAGACCAACATGGAGTCCATAGGGATATTGAAGGCCAAGAAGGATACAAGCAAATCATCTGCACCATGATCCAAGCCTATGGAGAGTCATGCGGGCCTCCAAGTGATTGGGCCGAGTGGGGTCTTTAGGCCATAATGTTGCTTAGGGTTGGATTAACTACGTAGTAGAAGCATGGGCCGGCCCGTCTTGATACCAAGATGGCCGACTGCTCTTTTAGGGTTTTTGTAGGGTTTTAGTAACCTCTAGCCCATAAAAGGGCTTGCATTATAAGGGTTTTGGACACAAGTTGGATCACTAAAGTTTGGTTAATTTCGATTCTTCTTGTCAAGAGAGAGTCGAGCCTTTTTACTTGCCTTTGCAAGGGTTGTGAGCAATCTTGCTTCTCGTCCTAGATTGTTCTACCGACGTATCTATTAGAGTAATCACCACTGTGGAGTCGTCGTTCTACCCCCTATAATCAAATCGTGTTGTCCGTTTGATTCTAGGTTCCGCAATCCAAGCGTTGGATCACCTCGCTAGATACTTGAGCAAACGTGCTATGTTTCTCGTAACGAGTTGATCAAGGACCGTATCAGTGATGTGTGCATGGATCATGGCCCACAAAATGATCCGGTCAGAGTTCTATTGGGCCTAGTCACACATGCACGAGCCAAGCTCTTAAAGAAATCCCTCCAAGGCCTGGTTCAAATGGTCCAAGACCAACATTGAGTCCATAGGGATATTGAAGGCCTAGAAGGAGACAAGCAAAACATCTACACCAAGATCCAAGCCCATGGAGAGTCAAGCGAGCCTCCAAGAGGGTCTTAAGCCCGTGGAGAGTCAAGTGGGCCTCCAAGTGATTGGGCCGAGTTGGGTCTTTAGGCCTTAATGTTGCTTAGGGTTAGATTAACTGCGTAATAGAAGCATGGGTCGGCCAATCTAGACACCAAGATGGCCGACTGCACCTTTAGGGTTTTAGAAACCTCTAGCCTATAAAAGGGCTTGCTTTGCAAGGGTTTTGGACACAAGTTGGATCAATACAATTTGATTAATGTCGATTCTTCTTCTTAAGAGATATTCGAGCCTTTTCACTTGCTTTGGCAAGGGTTGTAACCAATATTGCGTCTCGTCCTAGATTGTTCTACCGACCTATCCATTCGAGTAATCACCTCTGTGGAGTCATCGTTCCAACGCCTATAATGAAATCTTATCGTCCCGCTTGATTCTAGGTTCTGCAATCCAAGCGTTGGATCACCTCGCTAGATCCTTGGGCAAACGTGCAATGTGTCTCGAAACGAGTTGATCGAGGACCGTATCAGTAATGTGTGTATGGATCAGGGCCGACGCAATGAGCTGGTCTAAGTTCCATTGGGCCCAGTCACACGTGTACGAGCCAAGTTCTTCAAGGAATCCCTCCAAGGCCTTGTTCGAATGGTCCAAGACCAACATGGTGTCCATAGGGATATTGAAGGCCATGAAGGATACAAGCCAATCATCTACACCATGATCCAATCCCATGCAGAGTCAAGCGGGCCTCCAAGTGATTGGGCCGAGTAGGTTCTTTAGGCCTTAATGTTGCTTAGAGTTAGATTAACTGCGTAATAGAAGCATGGGTCGGCCAATCTAGACACCAAGATGGCCGACTGCTCCTTTAGGGTTTTTGATACCTCTAGCCTGTAAAAGGGCATGCTTTGCAAGGGTTTTAGACACAAGTTGCATCAATACAATTTGATTAATGTCTATTCTTCTGGTTAAGAGATATTCGAGCCTTTTCCCTTGCTTTGGCAAGGGTTGTAAGCAATATTGCGTCTCGTCCGAGATTTTTCTACGGACCTATCCATTCGAGTAATCACCTCTGTGGAGTCATCGTTCCAACGCCTATAATGAAATCTTATCGTCCCGCTTGATTCTAGGTTCTGCAATCCAAGCGTTGGACCACCTCGCTAGATCCTTGGGCAAACGTGCAATGTGTCTCGAAACGAGTTTATGGAGGACCGTACCAATGACGTGTGTATGGATCAGGGCCCACACAATGAGCTGGTCCGAGTTCCATTGGGCCCAGTCACACGTGTACGATCCAAGTTCTTCAAGGAATCCCTCCAAGGCCTTGTTCGAATGGTCCAAGACCAACATGGTGTCCATAGGGATATTGAAGGCCATGAAGGATACAAGCCAATCATCTACACCATGATCCAATCCCATGCAGAGTCAAGCGGGCCTCCAAGTGATTGGGCCGAGTAGGTTCTTTAGGCCTTAATGTTGCTTAGAGTTAGATTAACAGCGTAATAGAAGCATCGGTCGGCCAATCTAGACACCAAGATGGCCGACTGCTCCTTTAGGGTTTTAGATACCTCTAGCCTGTAAAAGGGCATGCTTTGCAAGGGTTTTAGACACAAGTTGCATCAATACAATTTGATTAATGTCGATTCTTCTTGTTAAGAGATATTCGAGCCTTTTCCCATGCTTTGGCAAGGGTTGTAAGCAATATTGCGTCTCGTCCTAGATTGTTCTACCGACCTATCCATTCGAGTAATCACCTCTGTGGAGTCATCGTTCCAACGCCTATAATTAAATCTTATCGTCCCGCTTGATTCTAGGTTCCGCAATCCAAGCGTTGGACCACCTCGCTAGATCCTTGGGCAAACGTGCTACGTGTCTCGAAACGAGTTGATGGAGGACCGTATCAGTGACGTGTGTATGGATCAGGGCCCACGCAATGAGCTGGTCCGAGTTCCATTGGGCCCAGTCACACGTGTACGAGCCAAGTTCTTCAAGGAATCCCTCCAAGACCTTGTTCGAATGGTCCAAGACCAACATGGAGTCCATAGGGATATTGAAGGCCAAGAAGGATACAAGCAAATCATCTGCACCATGATCCAAGCCTATGGAGAGTCATGCGGGCCTCCAAGTGATTGGGCCGAGTGGGGTCTTTAGGCCATAATGTTGCTTAGGGTTGGATTAACTACGTAGTAGAAGCATGGGCCGGCCCGTCTTGATACCAAGATGGCCGACTGCTCTTTTAGGGTTTTTGTAGGGTTTTAGTAACCTCTAGCCCATAAAAGGGCTTGCATTATAAGGGTTTTGGACACAAGTTGGATCACTAAAGTTTGGTTAATTTCGATTCTTCTTGTCAAGAGAGAGTCGAGCCTTTTTACTTGCCTTTGCAAGGGTTGTGAGCAATCTTGCTTCTCGTCCTAGATTGTTCTACCGACGTATCTATTAGAGTAATCACCACTGTGGAGTCGTCGTTCTACCCCCTATAATCAAATCGTGTTGTCCGTTTGATTCTAGGTTCCGCAATCCAAGCGTTGGATCACCTCGCTAGATACTTGAGCAAACGTGCTATGTTTCTCGTAACGAGTTGATCAAGGACCGTATCAGTGATGTGTGCATGGATCATGGCCCACAAAATGATCCGGTCAGAGTTCTATTGGGCCTAGTCACACATGCACGAGCCAAGCTCTTAAAGAAATCCCTCCAAGGCCTGGTTCAAATGGTCCAAGACCAACATTGAGTCCATAGGGATATTGAAGGCCTAGAAGGAGACAAGCAAAACATCTACACCAAGATCCAAGCCCATGGAGAGTCAAGCGAGCCTCCAAGAGGGTCTTAAGCCCGTGGAGAGTCAAGTGGGCCTCCAAGTGATTGGGCCGAGTTGGGTCTTTAGGCCTTAATGTTGCTTAGGGTTAGATTAACTGCGTAATAGAAGCATGGGTCGGCCAATCTAGACACCAAGATGGCCGACTGCACCTTTAGGGTTTTAGAAACCTCTAGCCTATAAAAGGGCTTGCTTTGCAAGGGTTTTGGACACAAGTTGGATCAATACAATTTGATTAATGTCGATTCTTCTTCTTAAGAGATATTCGAGCCTTTTCACTTGCTTTGGCAAGGGTTGTAACCAATATTGCGTCTCGTCCTAGATTGTTCTACCGACCTATCCATTCGAGTAATCACCTCTGTGGAGTCATCGTTCCAACGCCTATAATGAAATCTTATCGTCCCGCTTGATTCTAGGTTCTGCAATCCAAGCGTTGGACCACCTCGCTAGATCCTTGGGCAAACGTGCAATGTGTCTCGAAACGAGTTGATCGAGGACCGTATCAGTAATGTGTGTATGGATCAGGGCCGACGCAATGAGCTGGTCTGAGTTCCATTGGGCCCAGTCACACGTGTACGAGCCAAGTTCTTCAAGGAATCCCTCCAAGGCCTTGTTCGAATGGTCCAAGACCAACATGGTGTCCATAGGGATATTGAAGGCCATGAAGGATACAAGCCAATCATCTACACCATGATCCAATCCCATGCAGAGTCAAGCGGGCCTCCAAGTGATTGGGCCGAGTAGGTTCTTTAGGCCTTAATGTTGCTTAGAGTTAGATTAACTGCGTAATAGAAGCATGGGTCGGCCAATCTAGACACCAAGATGGCCGACTGCTCCTTTAGGGTTTTTGATACCTCTAGCCTGTAAAAGGGCATGCTTTGCAAGGGTTTTAGACACAAGTTGCATCAATACAATTTGATTAATGTCTATTCTTCTGGTTAAGAGATATTCGAGCCTTTTCCCTTGCTTTGGCAAGGGTTGTAAGCAATATTGCGTCTCGTCCGAGATTTTTCTACGGACCTATCCATTCGAGTAATCACCTCTGTGGAGTCATCGTTCCAACGCCTATAATGAAATCTTATCGTCCCGCTTGATTCTAGGTTCTGCAATCCAAGCGTTGGACCACCTCGCTAGATCCTTGGGCAAACGTGCAATGTGTCTCGAAACGAGTTTATGGAGGACCGTACCAATGACGTGTGTATGGATCAGGGCCCACACAATGAGCTGGTCCGAGTTCCATTGGGCCCAGTCACACGTGTACGATCCAAGTTCTTCAAGGAATCCCTCCAAGGCCTTGTTCGAATGGTCCAAGACCAACATGGTGTCCATAGGGATATTGAAGGCCATGAAGGATACAAGCCAATCATCTACACCATGATCCAATCCCATGCAGAGTCAAGCGGGCCTCCAAGTGATTGGGCCGAGTAGGTTCTTTAGGCCTTAATGTTGCTTAGAGTTAGATTAACAGCGTAATAGAAGCATCGGTCGGCCAATCTAGACACCAAGATGGCCGACTGCTCCTTTAGGGTTTTAGATACCTCTAGCCTGTAAAAGGGCATGCTTTGCAAGGGTTTTAGACACAAGTTGCATCAATACAATTTGATTAATGTCGATTCTTCTTGTTAAGAGATATTCGAGCCTTTTCCCTTGCTTTGGCAAGGGTTGTAAGCAATATTGCGTCTCGTCCGAGATTTTTCTACGGACCTATCCATTGTTGGATCAATACAATTTGATTAATGTCGATTCTTCTTGTTAAGAGATATTCGAGCCTTTTCCCTTGCTTTGGCAAGGGTTATAAGCAATATTGTGTCTCGTCCTAGATTGTTCTACCGACCTATCCATTCGAGTAATCACCTCTGTGGAGTCATCGTTCCAACGCCTATAATTAAATCTTATCGTCCCGCTTGATTCTAGGTTCCGCAATCCAAGCGTTGGACCACCTCGCTAGATCCTTGGGCAAACGTGCTACGTGTCTCGAAACGAGTTGATGGAGGACCGTATCAGTGACGTGTGTATGGATCAGGGCCCACGCAATGAGCTGGTCCGAGTTCCATTGGGCCCAGTCACACGTGTACGTGCCAAGTTCTTCAAGGAATCCCTCCAAGACCTTGTTCGAATGGTCCAAGACCAACATGGAGTCCATAGGGATATTGAAGGCCAAGAAGGATACAAGCAAATCATCTGCACCATGATCCAAGCCTATGGAGAGTCATGCGGGCCTCCAAGTGATTGGGCCGAGTAGGGTCTTTAGGCCATAATGTTGCTTAGGGTTGGATTAACTACGTAGTAGAAGCATGGGCCGGCCCGTCTTGATACCAAGATGGCCGACTGCTCTTTTAGGGTTTTTGTAGGGTTTTAGTAACCTCTAGCCCATAAAAGGGCTTGCATTATAAGGGTTTTGGACACAAGTTGGATCACTAAAGTTTGGTTAATTTCGATTCTTCTTGTCAAGAGAGAGTCGAGCCTTTTTACTTGCCTTTGCAAGGGTTGTGAGCAATCTTGCCTCTCGTCCTAGATTGTTCTACCGACGTATCTATTAGAGTAATCACCACTGTGGAGTCGTCGTTCTACCCCCTATAATCAAATCGTGTTGTCCGTTTCATTCTAGGTTCCGCAATCCAAGCGTTGGATCACCTCGCTAGATACTTGAGCAAACGTGCTATGTTTCTCGTAACGTGTTGATCAAGGACCGTATCAGTGATGTGTGCATGGATCATGGCCCACAAAATGATCCGGTCAGAGTTCTATTGGGACTAGTCACACATGCACGAGCCAAGCTCTTAAAGAAATCCCTCCAAGGCCTGGTTCAAATGGTACAAGACCAACATTGAGTCCATAGGGATATTGAAGGCCTAGAAGGAGACAAGCAAAACATCTACACCAAGATCCAAGCCCATGGAGAGTCAAGCGAGCCTCCAAGAGGGTCTTAAGGCCGTGGAGAGTCAAGTGGGGCTCCAAGTGATTGGGCCGAGTTGGGTCTTTAGGCCTTAATGTTGCTTAGGGTTAGATTAACTGCGTAATAGAAGCATGGGTCGGCCAATCTAGACACCAAGATGGCCGACTGCTCCTTTAGGGTTTTAGAAACCTCTAGCCTATAAAAGGGCTTGCTTTGCAAGGGTTTTGGACACAAGTTGGATCAATACAATTTGATTAATGTCAATTCTTCTTCTTAAGAGATATTCGAGCCTTTTCACTTCCTTTGGCAAGGGTTGTAAGCAATATTGCGTCTCGTCCTAGATTGTTCTACCGACCTATCCATTCGAGTAATCACCTCTGTGGAGTCATCGTTCCAACGCCTATAATGAAATCTTATCGTCCCGCTTGATTCTAGGTTCTGCAATCCAGGCGTTGGACCACCTCGCTAGATCCTTGGGCAAACGTGCAATGTGTCTCGAAACGAGTTGATCGAGGACCGTATCAGTGATGTGTGTATGGATCAGGGCCGACGCAATGAGCTGGTCTGAGTTCCATTGGGCCCAGTCACACGTGTACGAGCCAAGTTCTTCAAGGAATCCCTCCAAGGCCTTGTTCGAATGGTCCAAGACCAACATGGTGTCCATAGGAATATTGAAGGCCATGAAGGATACAAGCCAATCATCTACACCATGATCCAATCCCATGGAGAGTCAAGCGGGCCTCCAAGTGATTGGGCCGAGTAGGTTCTTTAGGCCTTAATGTTGCTTAGAGTTAGATTAACAGCGTAATAGAAGCATGGGTCGGCCAATCTAGACACCAAGATGGCCGACTGCTCCTTTAGGGTTTTAGATACCTCTAGCCTGTAAAAGGGCATGCTTTGCAAGGGTTTTAGACACAAGTTGCATCAATACAATTTGATTAATGTCTATTCTTCTGGTTAAGAGATATTCGAGCCTTTTCCCTTGCTTTGGCAAGGGTTGTAAGCAATATTGCGTCTCGTCCGAGATTTTTCTACGGACCTATCCATTCGAGTAATCACCTCTGTGGAGTGATCGTTCTAATGCCTATAATTAAATCCTAATGTCCCGCTTGATTCTAGGTTCTGCTATCCAAGCGTTGGACAACCTCGCTAGATCCTTGGGCAAACGTGCTACGTGTCTCGAAACGAGTTTATGGAGGACCGTACCAATGACGTGTGTATGGATCAGGGCCCACACAATGAGCTGGTCCGAGTTCCATTGGGCCCAGTCACACGTGTACGATCCAAGTTCTTCAAGGAATCCCTCCAAGGCTTTGTTCGAATGGTCCAAGACCAACATGGAGTCCATAGGGATGGTCAAGGCCAAGAAGGATACAAGCAAATCATCTACACCATGATCCAAACCCATGGAGAGTCAAGCTGGCCTCCAAGTGATTGGGCCGAGTTGGGTCTTAAGCCCTTGGAGAGTCAAGCGGGCCTCCAAGTGATTGGGCCGAGTAGGGTCTTTAGGCCTTAATGTTGCTTAGAGTTAGATTAACTGCGTAATAGAAGCATGGGTCGGCCAATCTAGACACCAAGATGGCCGACTGCTCCTTTAGGGTTTTAGATACCTCTAGCCTGTAAAAGGGCATGCTTTGCAAGGGTTTTAGACACAAGTTGCATCAATACAATTTGATTAATGTCTATTCTTCTGGTTAAGAGATATTCGAGCCTTTTCCCTTGCTTTGGCAAGGGTTGTAAGCAATATTGCGTCTCGTCCTAGATTTTTCTACGGACCTATCCATTCGAGTAATCACCTCTGTGGAGTCATCGTTCCAACGCCTATAATGAAATCTTATCGTCCCGCTTGATTCTAGGTTCTGCAATCCAGGCGTTGGACCACCTCGCTAGATCCTTGGGCAAACGTGCAATGTGTCTCGAAACGAGTTGATCGAGGACCGTATCAGTGATGTGTGTATGGATCAGGGCCGACGCAATGAGCTGGTCTGAGTTCCATTGGGCCCAGTCACACGTGTACGATCCAAGTTCTTCAAGGAATCCCTCCAAGGCCTTGTTCGAATGGTCCAAGACCAACATGGTGTCCATAGGGATATTGAAGGCCATGAAGGATACAAGCCAATCATCTACACCATGATCCAATCCCATGGAGAGTCAAGCGGGCCTCCAAGTGATTGGGCCGAGTAGGTTCTTTAGGCCTTAATGTTGCTTAGAGTTAGATTAACAGCGTAATAGAAGCATGGGTCGGCCAATCTAGACACCAAGATGGCCGACTGCTCCTTTAGGGTTTTAGATACCTCTAGCCTGTAAAAGGGCATGCTTTGCAAGGGTTTTAGACACAAGTTGCATCAATACAATTTGATTAATGTCGATTCTTCTTGTTAAGAGATATTCGAGCCTTTTCCCTTGCTTTGGCAAGGGTTGTAAGCAATATTGCGTCTCGTCCTAGATTGTTCTACCGACCTATCCATTCGAGTAATCACCTCTGTGGAGTCATCGTTCCAACGCCGATAATTAAATCTTATCGTCCCGCTTGATTCTAGGTTCCGCAATCCAAGCGTTGGAACACCTCGCTAGATCCTTGGGCAAACGTGCTACGTGTCTCGAAACGAGTTGATGGAGGACCGTATCAGTGACGTGTGTATGGATCAGGGCCCACGCAATGAGCTGGTCCGAGTTCCATTGGGCCCAGTCACACGTGTACGATCCAAGTTCTTCAAGGAATCCCTCCAAGGCTTTGTTCGAATGGTCCAAGACCAACATGGAGTCCATAGGGATGTTCAAGGCCAAGAAGGATACAAGCAAATCATCTACACCATGATCCAAACCCATGGAGAGTCAAGCTGGCCTCCAAGTGATTGGGCCGAGTTGGGTCTTAAGCCCTTGGAGAGTCAAGCGGGCCTCCAAGTGATTGGGCCGAGTAGGGTCTTTAGGCCTTAATGTTGCTTAGAGTTAGATTAACTGCGTAATAGAAGCATGGGTCGGCCAATCTAGACACCAAGATGGCCGACTGCTCCTTTAGGGTTTTAGAAACCTCTAGCTTGTAAAAGGGCTTGCTTTGCAAGGGTTTTGGACACAAGTTGGATCAATACAATTTGATTAATGTCGATTCTTCTTGTTAAGAGATATTCGAGCCTTTTCCCTTGCTTTGGCAAGGGTTATAAGCAATATTGCGTCTCGTCCTAGATTGTTCTACCGACCTATCCATTCGAGTAATCACCTCTGTGGAGTCATCGTTCCAACGCCTATAATTAAATCTTATCGTCCCGCTTGATTCTAGGTTCCGCAATCCAAGCGTTGGACCACCTCGCTAGATCCTTGGGCAAACGTGCTACGTGTCTCGAAACGAGTTGATAGAGGACCGTATCAGTGACGTGTGTATGGATCAGGGCCCACTCAATGAGCTGGTCCGAGTTCCATTGGGCCCAGTCACACGTGTACGTGCCAAGTTCTTCAAGGAATCCCTCCAAGACCTTGTTCGAATGGTCCAAGACCAACATGGAGTCCATAGGGATATTGAAGGCCAAGAAGGATACAAGCAAATCATCTGCACCATGATCCAAGCCTATGGAGAGTCATGCGGGCCTCCAAGTGATTGGGCCGAGTAGGGTCTTTAGGCCATAATGTTGCTTAGGGTTGGATTAACTACGTAGTAGAAGCATGGGCCGGCCCGTCTTGATACCAAGATGGCCGACTGCTCTTTTAGGGTTTTTGTAGGGTTTTAGTAACCTCTAGCCCATAAAAGGGCTTGCATTATAAGGGTTTTGGACACAAGTTGGATCACTAAAGTTTGGTTAATTTCGATTTTTCTTGTCAAGAGAGAGTCGAGCCTTTTTACTTGCCTTTGCAAGGGTTGTGAGCAATCTTGCTTCTCGTCCTAGATTGTTCTACCGACGTATCTATTAGAGTAATCACCACTGTGGAGTCGTCGTTCTACCCCCTATAATCAAATCGTGTTGTCCGTTTCATTCTAGGTTCCGCAATCCAAGCGTTGGATCACCTCGCTAGATACTTGAGCAAACGTGCTATGTTTCTCGTAACGAGTTGATCAAGGACCATATCAGTGATGTGTGCATGGATCATGGCCCACAAAATGATCCGGTCAGAGTTCTATTGGGCCTAGTCACACATGCACGAGCCAAGCTCTTAAAGAAATCCCTCCAAGGCCTGGTTCAAATGGTCCAAGACCAACATTGAGTCCATAGGGATATTGAAGGCCTAGGAGGAGACAAGCAAAACATCTACACCAAGATCCAAGCCCATGGAGAGTCAAGCGAGCCTCCAAGAGGGTCTTAAGCCCGTGGAGAGTCAAGTGGGCCTCCAAGTGATTGGGCCGAGTTGGGTCTTTAGGCCTTAATGTTGCTTAGAGTTAGATTAACTGCGTAATAGAAGCATGGGTCGGCCAATCTAGACACCAAGATGGCCGACTGCTCCTTTAGGGTTTTAGATACCTCTAGCCTGTATAAGGGCATGCTTTGCAAGGGTTTTAGACACAAGTTGCATCAATACAATTTGATTAATGTCTATTCTTCTGGTTAAGAGATATTCGAGCCTTTTCCCTTGCTTTGGCAAGGGTTGTAAGCAATATTGCGTCTCGTCCGAGATTTTTCTACGGACCTATCCATTCGAGTAATCACCTCTGTGGAGTCATCGTTCCAACGCCTATAATGAAATCTTATCGTCCCGCTTGATTCTAAGTTTTGCAATCCAAGCGTTGGACCACCTCGCTAGATCCTTGGGCAAACGTGCAATGTGTCTCGAAACGAGTTTATGGAGGACCGTACCAATGACGTGTGTATGGATCAGGGCCCACACAATGAGCTGGTCCGAGTTCCATTGGGCCCAGTCACACGTGTACGATCCAAGTTCTTCAAGGAATCCCTCCAAGGCCTTGTTCGAATGGTCCAAGACCAACATGGTGTCCATAGGGATATTGAAGGCCATGAAGGATACAAGCCAATCATCTACACCATGATCCAATCCCATGCAGAGTCAAGCGGGCCTCCAAGTGATTGGGCCGAGTAGGTTCTTTAGGCCTTAATGTTGCTTAGAGTTAGATTAACAGCGTAATAGAAGCATGGGTCGGCCAATCTAGACACCAAGATGGCCGACTGCTCCTTTAGGGTTTTAGATACCTCTAGCCTGTAAAAGGGCATGCTTTGCAAGGGTTTTAGACACAAGTTGCATCAATACAATTTGATTAATGTCGATTCTTCTTGTTAAGAGATATTCGAGCCTTTTCCCTTGCTTTGGCAAGGGTTGTAAGCAATATTGCATCTCGTCCTAGATTGTTCTACCGACCTATCCATTCGAGTAATCACCTCTGTGGAGTCATCGTTCCAACGCCGATAATTAAATCTTATCGTCCCGCTTGATTCTAGGTTCCGCAATCCAAGCGTTGGACCACCTCGCTAGATCCTTGGGCAAACGTGCTACGTGTCTCGAAACGAGTTGATGGAGGACCGTATCAGTGACGTGTGTATGGATCAGGGCCCACGCAATGAGCTGGTCCGAGTTCCATTGGGCCCAGTCACACGTGTACGAGCAAAGTTCTTCAAGGAATCCCTCCAAGACCTTGTTCGAATGGTCCAAGACCAACATGGAGTCCATAGGGATATTGAAGGCCAAGAAGGATACAAGCAAATCATCTGCACCATGATCCAAGCCTATGGAGAGTCATGCGGGCCTCCAAGTGATTGGGCCGAGTGGGGTCTTTAGGCCATAATGTTGCTTAGGGTTGGATTAACTACGTAGTAGAAGCATGGGCCGGCCCGTCTTGATACCAAGATGGCCGACTGCTCTTTTAGGGTTTTTGTAGGGTTTTAGTAACCTCTAGCCCATAAAAGGGCTTGCATTATAAGGGTTTTGGACACAAGTTGGATCACTAAAGTTTGGTTAATTTCGATTCTTCTTGTCAAGAGAGAGTCGAGCCTTTTTACTTGCCTTTGCAAGGGTTGTGAGCAATCTTGCCTCTCGTCCTAGATTGTTCTACCGACGTATCTATTAGAGTAATCACCACTGTGGAGTCGTCGTTCTACCCCCTATAATCAAATCGTGTTGTCCGTTTGATTCTAGGTTCCGCAATCCAAGCGTTGGATCACCTCGCTAGATACTTGAGCAAACGTGCTATGTTTCTCGTAACGTGTTGATCAAGGACCGTATCAGTGATGTGTGCATGGATCATGGCCCACAAAATGATCCGGTCAGAGTTCTATTGGGCCTAGTCACACATGCACGAGCCAAGCTCTTAAAGAAATCCCTCCAAGGCCTGGTTCAAATGGTACAAGACCAACATTGAGTCCATAGGGATATTGAAGGCCTAGAAGGAGACAAGCAAAACATCTACACCAAGATCCAAGCCCATGGAGAGTCAAGCGAGCCTCCAAGAGGGTCTTAAGGCCGTGGAGAGTCAAGTGGGCCTCCAAGTGATTGGGCCGAGTTGGGTCTTTAGGCCTTAATGTTGTTTAGGGTTAGAGTAACTGCGTAATAGAAGCATGGGTCGGCCAATCTAGACACCAAGATGGCCGACTGCTCCTTTAGGGTTTTAGAAACCTCTAGCCTATAAAAGGGCTTGCTTTGCAAGGGTTTTGGACACAAGTTGGATCAATACAATTTGATTAATGTCAATTCTTCTTCTTAAGAGATATTCGTGCCTTTTCACTTGCTTTGGCAAGGGTTGTAAGCAATATTGCGTCTCGTCCTAGATTGTTCTACCGACCTATCCATTCGAGTAATCACCTCTATGGAGTCATCGTTCCAACGCCTATAATGAAATCTTATCGTCCCGCTTGATTCTAGGTTCTGCAATCCAGGCGTTGGACCACCTCGCTAGATCCTTGGGCAAACGTGCAATGTGTCTCGAAACGAGTTGATCGAGGACCGTATCAGTGATGTGTGTATGGATCAGGGCCGACGCAATGAGCTGGTCTGAGTTCCATTGGGCCCAGTCACACGTGTACGAGCCAAGTTCTTCAAGGAATCCCTCCAAGGCCTTGTTCGAATGGTCCAAGACCAACATGGTGTCCATAGGGATATTGAAGGCCATGAAGGATACAAGCCAATCATCTACACCATGATCCAATCCCATGGAGAGTCAAGCGGGCCTCCAAGTGATTGGGCCGAGTAGGTTCTTTAGGCCTTAATGTTGCTTAGAGTTAGATTAACAGCGTAATAGAAGCATGGGTCGGCCAATCTAGACACCAAGATGGCCGACTGCTCCTTTAGGGTTTTAGATACCTCTAGCCTGTAAAAGGGCATGCTTTGCAAGGGTTTTAGACACAAGTTGCATCAATACAATTTGATTAATGTCTATTCTTCTGGTTAAGAGATATTCGAGCCTTTTCCCTTGCTTTGGCAAGGGTTGTAAGCAATATTGCGTCTCGTCCGAGATTTTTCTACGGACCTATCCATTCGAGTAATCACCTCTGTGGAGTGATCGTTCTAATGCCTATAATTAAATCCTAACGTCCCGCTTGATTCTAGGTTATGCTATCCAAGCGTTGGACCACCTCGCTAGATCCTTGGGCAAACGTGCTACGTGTCTCGAAACGAGTTTATGGAGGACCGTACCAATGACGTGTGTATGGATCAGGGCCCACACAATGAGCTGGTCCGAGTTCCATTGGGCCCAGTCACACGTGTACGATCCAAGTTCTTCAAGGAATCCCTCCAAGGCTTTGTTCGAATGGTCCAAGACCAACATGGAGTCCATAGGGATGTTCAAGGCCAAGAAGGATACAAGCAAATCATCTACACCATGATCCAAACCCATGGAGAGTCAAGCTGGCCTCCAAGTGATTGGGCCGAGTTGGGTCTTAAGCCCTTGGAGAGTCAAGCGGGCCTCCAAGTGATTGGGCCGAGTAGGGTCTTTAGGCCTTAATGTTGCTTAGAGTTAGATTAACTGCGTAATAGAAGCATGGGTCGGCCAATCTAGACACCAAGATGGCCGACTGCTCCTTTAGGGTTTTAGAAACCTCTAGCTTGTAAAAGGGCTTGCTTTGCAAGGGTTTTGGACACAAGTTGGATCAATACAATTTGATTAATGTCGATTCTTCTTGTTAAGAGATATTCGAGCCTTTTCCCTTGCTTTGGCAAGGGTTATAAGCAATATTGCGTCTCGTCCTAGATTGTTCTACCGACCTATCCATTCGAGTAATCACCTCTGTGGAGTCATCGTTCCAACGCCTATAATTAAATCTTATCGTCCCGCTTGATTCTAGGTTCCGCAATCCAAGCGTTGGACCACCTCGCTAGATCCTTGGGCAAACGTGCTACGTGTCTCGAAACGAGTTGATGGAGGACCGTATCAGTGACGTGTGTATGGATCAGGGCCCACGCAATGAGCTGGTCCGAGTTCCATTGGGCCCAGTCACACGTGTACGTGCCAAGTTCTTCAAGGAATCCCTCCAAGACCTTGTTCGAATGGTCCAAGACCAACATGGAGTCCATAGGGATATTGAAGGCCAAGAAGGATACAAGCAAATCATCTACACCATGATCCAAGCCTATGGAGAGTCATGCGGGCCTCCAAGTGATTGGGCCGAGTAGGGTCTTTAGGCCATAATGTTGCTTAGGGTTGGATTAACTACGTAGTAGAAGCATGGGCCGGCCCGTCTTGATACCAAGATGGCCGACTGCTCTTTTAGGGTTTTTGTAGGGTTTTAGTAACCTCTAGCCCATAAAAGGGCTTGCATTATAAGGGTTTTGGACACAAGTTGGATCACTAAAGTTTGGTTAATTTCGATTTTTCTTGTCAAGAGAGAGTCGAGCCTTTTTACTTGCCTTTGCAAGGGTTGTGAGCAATCTTGCTTCTCGTCCTAGATTGTTCTACCGACGTATCTATTAGAGTAATCACCACTGTGGAGTCGTCGTTCTACCCCCTATAATCAAATCGTGTTGTCCGTTTCATTCTAGGTTCCGCAATCCAAGCGTTGGATCACCTCGCTAGATACTTGAGCAAACGTGCTATGTTTCTCGTAACGAGTTGATCAAGGACCATATCAGTGATGTGTGCATGGATCATGGCCCACAAAATGATCCGGTCAGAGTTCTATTGGGCCTAGTCACACATGCACGAGCCAAGCTCTTAAAGAAATCCCTCCAAGGCCTGGTTCAAATGGTCCAAGACCAACATTGAGTCCATAGGGATATTGAAGGCCTAGGAGGAGACAAGCAAAACATCTACACCAAGATCCAAGCCCATGGAGAGTCAAGCGAGCCTCCAAGAGGGTCTTAAGCCCGTGGAGAGTCAAGTGGGCCTCCAAGAGATTGGGCCGAGTTGGGTCTTTAGGCCTTAATGTTGCTTAGGGTTAGATTAACTGCGTAATAGAAGCATGGGTCGGCCAATCTAGACACCAAGATGGCCGACTGCTCCTTTAGGGTTTTAGAAACCTCTAGCCTATAAAAGGGCTTGCTTTGCAAGGGTTTTGGACACAAGTTGGATCAATACAATTTGATTAATGTCGATTCTTCTTCTTAAGAGATATTCGAGCCTTTTCACTTGCTTTGGCAAGGGTTGTAAGCAATATTGCGTCTCGTCCTAGATTGTTCTACCGACCTATCCATTCGAGTAATCACCTCTGTGGAGTCATCGTTCCAACGCCTATAATGAAATCTTATCGTCCCGCTTGATTCTAGGTTCTGCAATCCAAGCGTTGGACCACCTCGCTAGATCCTTGGGCAAACGTGCAATGTGTCTCGAAACGAGTTGATCGAGGACCGTATCAGTAATGTGTGTATGGATCAGGGCCGACGCAATGAGCTGGTCTGAGTTCCATTGGGCCCAGTCACACGTGTACAAGCCAAGTTCTTCAAGGAATCTCTCCAAGGCCTTGTTCGAATGGTCCAAGACCAACATGGTGTCCGTAGGGATATTGAAGGCCATGAAGGATACAAGCCAATCATCTACACCATTATCCAGTCCCATGGAGAGTCAAGCGGGCCTCCAAGTGATTGGGCCGAGTAGGTTCTTTAGGCCTTAATGTTGCTTAGAGTTAGATTAACAGCGTAATAGAAGCATGGGTCGGCCAATCTAGACACCAAGATGGCCGACTGCTCCTTTAGGGTTTTAGATACCTCTAGCCTGTAAAAGGGCATGCTTTGCAAGGGTTTTAGACACAAGTTGCATCAATACAATTTGATTAATGTCTATTCTTCTGGTTAAGAGATATTCGAGCCTTTTCCCTTGCTTTGGCAAGGGTTGTAAGCAATATTGCGTCTCGTCCGAGATTTTTCTACGGACCTATCCATTCGAGTAATCACCTCTGTGGAGTGATCGTTCTAATGCCTATAATTAAATCTTAACGTCCCGCTTGATTCTAGGTTCTGCTATCCAAGCGTTGGACCACCTCGCTAGATCCTTGGGCAAACGTGCTACGTGTCTCGAAACGAGTTTATGGAGGACCGTATCAATGACGTGTGTATGGATCAGGGCCCACACAATGAGCTGGTCCGAGTTCCATTGGGCCCTGTCACACGTGTACAATCCAAGTTCTTCAAGGAATCCCTCCAAGGCTTTGTTCGAATGGTCCAAGACCAACATAGAGTCCATAGGGATGTTGAAGGCCAAGAAGGATACAAGCAAATCATCTACACCATGATCCAAACCCATGGAGAGTCAAGCTGGCCTCCAAGTGATTGGGCCGAGTTGGGTCTTAAGCCCTTGGAGAGTCAAGCGGGCCTCGAAGTGATTGGGCCGAGTAGGGTCTTTAGGCCTTAATGTTGCTTAGAGTTAGATTAACTGCGTAATAGAAGCATGGGTCGGCCAATCTAGACACCAAGATGGCCGACTGCCCCTTTAGGGTTTTAGAAACCTCTAGCTTGTAAAAGGGCTTGCTTTGCAAGGGTTTTGGACACAAGTTGGATCAATACAATTTGATTAATGTCGATTCTTCTTGTTAAGAGATATTCGAGCCTTTTCCCTTGCTTTGGCAAGGGTTATAAGCAATATTGCGTCTCGTCCTAGATTGTTCTACCGACCTATCCATTCGAGTAATCACCTCTGTGGAGTCATCGTTCCAACGCCTATAATTAAATCTTATCGTCCCGCTTGATTCTAGGTTCCGCAATCCAAGCGTTGGACCACCTCGCTAGATTCTTGGGCAAACGTGCTATGTGTCTCGAAACGAGTTGATGGAGGACCGTATCAGTGACGTGTGTATGGATCAGGGCCCACGCAATGAGCTGGTCCGAGTTCCATTGGGCCCTGTCACACGTGTACGTGCCAAGTTCTTCAAGGAATCCCTCCAAGACCTTGTTCGAATGGTCCAAGACCAACATGGAGTCCATAGGGATATTGAAGGCCAAGAAGGATACAAGCAAATCATCTGCACCATGATCCAAGCCTATGGAGAGTCATGCGGGCCTCCAAGTGATTGGACCGAGTAGGGTCTTTAGGCCATAATGTTGCTTAGGGTTGGATTAACTACGTAGTAGAAGCATGGGCCGGCCCGTCTTGATATCAAGATGGCCGACTTCTCTTTTAGGGTTTTTGTAGGGTTTTAGTAACCTCTAGACCATAAAAGTGCTTGCATTATAAGGGTTTTGGACACAAGTTGGATCACTAAAGTTTGGTTAACTTCGATTCTTCTTGTCAAGAGAGAGTCGAGCCTTTTTACTTGCCTTTGCAAGGGTTGTGAGCAATCTTGCTTCTCGTCCTAGATTGTTCTACCGACGTATCTATTAGAGTAATCACCACTGTGGAGTCGTCGTTCTACCCCCTATAATGAAATCGTGTTGTCCGTTTGATTCTAGGTTCCGCAATCCAAGCGTTGGATCACCTCGCTAGATACTTCAGCAAACGTGCTATGTTTCTCGTAACGAGTTGATCAAGGACCGTATCAGTGATGTGTGCATGGATCATGGCCCACAAAATGATCCGGTCAGAGTTCTATTGGGCCTAGTCACACATGCACGAGCCAAGCTCTTAAAGAAATCCCTCCAAGGCCTGGTTCAAATGGTCCAAGACCAACATTGAGTCCATAGGGATATTGAAGGCCTAGAAGGAGACAAGCAAAACATCTACACCAAGATCCAAGCCCATGGAGAGTCAAGCGAGCCTCCAAGAGGGTCTTAAGCCCGTGGAGAGTCAAGCTGGCCTCCAAGTGATTGGGCCGAGTTGGGTCTTTAGGCCTTAATGTTGTTTAGGGTTAGATTAACTGCGTAATAGAAGCATGGGTCGGCCAATCTAGACACCAAGATGGCCGACTGCTCCTTTAGGGTTTTAGAAACCTCTAGCCTATAAAAGGGCTTGCTTTGCAAGGGTTTTGGACACAAGTTGGATCAATACAATTTGATTAATGTCGATTCTTCTTCTTAAGAGATATTCGAGCCTTTTCACTTGCTTTGGCAAGGGTTGTAAGCAATATTGCGTCTCGTCCTAGATTGTTCTACCGACCTATCCATTCGAGTAATCACCTCTGTGAAGTCATCGTTCCAACGCCTATAATGAAATCTTATCGTCCCGCTTGATTCTAGGTTCTGCAATCCAAGCGTTGTACCACCTCGGTAGATCCTTGGGCAAACGTGCAATGTGTCTCGAAACGAGTTGATCGAGGACCGTATCAGTGACCTGTGTATGGATCAGGGCCGACGCAATCAGCTGGTCTGAGTTCCATTGGGCCCAGTCACACGTGTACGAACCAAGTTCTTCAAGGAATCCCTCCAAGGCCTTGTTCGAATGGTCCAAGACCAACATGGTGTCCATAGGGATATTGAAGGCCATGAAGGATACAAGCCAATCATCTACACCATGATCCAATCCCATGGAGAGTCAAGCGGGCCTCCAAGTGATTGGGCCGAGTAGGTTCTTTAGGCCTTAATGTTGCTTAGAGTAAGATTAACTGCGTAATAGAAGCATGGGTCGGCCAATCTAGACACCAAGATGGCCGACTGCTCCTTTAGAGTTTTAGATACCTCTAGCCTGTAAAAGGGCATGCTTTGCAAGGGTTTTAGACACAAGTTGCATCAATACAATTTGATTAATGTCGATTCTTCTTGTTAAGAGATATTCGAGCCTTTTCCCTTGCTTTGGCAAGGGTTGTAAGCAATATTGCGTCTCGTCCGAGATTTTTCTACGGACCTATCCATTCGAGTAATCACCTCTGTGGAGTGATCGTTCTAATGCCTATAATTAAATCTTAACGTCCCGCTTGATTCTAGGTTCTGCTATCCAAGCGTTGGACCACCTCGCTAGATCCTTGGGCAAACGTGCTACGTGTCTCGAAACGAGTTTATGGAGGACCGTATCAATGACGTGTGTATGGATCAGGGCCCACACAATGAGCTGGTCCGAGTTCCATTGGGCCCAGTCACACGTGTACGATCCAAGTTCTTCAACGAATCCCTCCAAGGCTTTGTTCGAATGGTCCAAGACCAACATGGAGTCCATAGGGATGTTGAAGGCCAAGAAGGATACAAGCAAATCATCTACACCATGATCCAAACCCATGGAGAGTCAAGCTGGCCTCCAAGTGATTGGGCCGAGTTGGGTCTTAAGCCCTTGGAGAGTCAAGCGGACCTCCAAGTGATTGGGCCGAGTAGGGTCTTTAGGCCTTAATGTTGCTTAAAGATAGATTAACTGCGTAATAGAAGCATGGGTCGGCCAATCTAGACACCAAGATGGCCGACAGCTCCTTTAGGGTTTTAGAAATCTCTAGCCTGTTAAAGGGCTTGCTTTGCAAGGGTTTTGGACACAAGTTGGATCAATACAATTTGATTAATGTCGATTCTTCTTGTTAAGAGATATTCGAGCCTTTTCTCTTACTTTGGCAAGGGTTATAAGCAATATTGCGTCTCGTCCTATATTGTTCTACTGACCTATCCAATGAGCTGGTCCGAGTTCCATTGTGCCCAGTCACACGTGTACGTGCCAAGTTCTTCAAGGAATCCCTCCAAGACCTTGTTCGAATGGTCCAAGACCAACATGGAGTCCATAGGGATATTGAAGGCCAAGAAGGATACAAGCAAATCATCAGCACCATGATCCAAGCCTATGGAGAGTCATGCGGGCCTCCAAGTGATTGGGCCGAGTAGGGTCTTTAGGCCATAATGTTGCTTAGGGTTGGATTAACTACGTAGTAGAAGCATGGGCCGGCCCGTCTTGATACCAAGATGGCCGGCTGCTCTTTTAGGGTTTTCGTAGGGTTTTAGTAACCTCTAGCCTGTAAAAGGGCTTGCATTATAAGGGTTTTGGACACAAGTTGGATCAATAAAGTTTGGTTAATTTCGGTTCTTCTAGTCAAGAGAGAGTCGAGCCTTTTTACTTGCCTTTGCAAGGGTTGTGAGCAATCTTGCGTCTCGTCCTAGATTGTTCTACCGACGTATCTATTAGAGTAATCACCACTGTGGAGTCGTCGTTCTACCCCCTATAATCAAATCGTGTTGTCCGTTTGATTCTAGGTTCCGCAATCCAAGCGTTGGATCACCTCGCTAGATACTTGAGCAAACGTGCTATGTTTCTCGTAACGAGTTGATCAAGGACCGTATCAGTGATGTGTGCATGGATCATGGCCCACAAATTGATCCGGTCAGAGTTCTATTGGGCCTAGTCACACATGCACGAGCCAAGCTCTTAAAGAAATCCCTCCAAGGCCTGGTTCAAATGGTCCAAGACCAACATTGAGTCCATAGGGATATTGAAGGCCTAGAAGGAGACAAGCAAAACATCTACACCATGATCCAAGCCCATGGAGAGTCAAGCGAGCCTCCAAGAGGGTCTTAAGCCCGTGGAGAGTCAAGTGGGCCTCCAAGTGATTGGGCCGAGTTGGGTCTTTAGGCCTTAATGTTGCTTAGGGTTAGATTAACTGCGTAATAGAAGCATGGGTCGGCCAATCTAGACACCAAGATGGCCGACTGCTCCTTTAGGGTTTAGAAACCTCTAGCCTATAAAAGGGCTTGCTTTGCAAGGGTTTTGGACACAAGTTGGATCAATACAATTTGATTAATGTCGATTCTTCTTCTTAAGAGATATTCGAGCCTTTTCACTTGCTTTGGCAAGGGTTGTAAGCAATATTGCGTCTCGTCCTAGATTGTTCTACCGACCTATCCATTCGAGTAATCACCTCTGTGGAGTCATCGTTCCAACGCCTATAATGAAATCTTATCGTCCCGCTTGATTCTAGGTTCTGTAATCCAAGCGTTGGACCACCTCGGTAGATCCTTGGGCAAACGTGCAATGTGTCTCGAAACGAGTTGATCGAGGACCGTATCAGTGACCTGTGTATGGATCAGGGCCGAAGCAATCAGCTGGTCTGAGTTCCATTGGGCCCAGTCACACGTGTACGAACCAAGTTCTTCAAGGAATCCCTCCAAGGCCTTGTTCGAATGGTCCAAGACCAACATGGTGTCCATAGGGATATTGAAGGCCATGAAGGATACAAGCCAATCATCTACACCATGATCCAATCCCATGGAGAGTCAAGCGGGCCTCCAAGTGATTGGGCCGAGTAGGTTCTTTAGGCCTTAATGTTGCTTAGAGTTAGATTAACTGCGTAATAGAAGCATGGGTCGGCCAATCTAGACACCAAGATGGCCGACTGCTCCTTTAGAGTTTTAGATACCTCTAGCCTGTAAAAGGGCATGCTTTGCAAGGGTTTTAGACACAAGTTGCATCAATACAATTTGATTAATGTCGATTCTTCTTGTTAAGAGATTTTCGAGCTTTTTCCCTTGTTTTGGCAAGGGTTGTAAGCAATATTGCGTCTCGTCCGAGATTTTTCTACGGACCTATCCATTCGAGTAATCACCTCTGTGGAGTGATCGTTCTAATGCCTATAATTAAATCTTAACGTCCCGCTTGATTCTAGGTTCTGCTATCCAAGCGTTGGACCACCTCGCTAGATCCTTGGGCAAACGTGCTACGTGTCTCGAAACGAGTTTATGGAGGACCGTATCAATGACGTGTGTATGGATCAGGGCCCACACAATGAGCTGGTCCGAGTTCCATTGTGCCCAGTCACACGTGTACGTGCCAAGTTCTTCAAGGAATCCCTCCAAGACCTTGTTCGAATGGTCCAAGACCAACATGGAGTCCATAGGGATATTGAAGGCCAAGAAGGATACAAGCAAATCATCAGCACCATGATCCAAGCCTATGGAGAGTCATGCGGGCCTCCAAGTGATTGGGCCGAGTAGGGTCTTTAGGCCATAATGTTGCTTAGGGTTGGATTAACTACGTAGTAGAAGCATGGGCCGGCCCGTCTTGATACCAAGATGGCCGGCTGCTCTTTTAGGGTTTTCGTAGGGTTTTAGTAACCTCTAGCCTGTAAAAGGGCTTGCATTATAAGGGTTTTGGACACAAGTTGGATCAATAAAGTTTGGTTAATTTCGGTTCTTCTAGTCAAGAGAGAGTCGAGCCTTTTTACTTGCCTTTGCAAGGGTTGTGAGCAATCTTGCGTCTCGTCCTAGATTGTTCTACCGACGTATCTATTAGAGTAATCACCACTGTGGAGTCGTCGTTCTACCCCCTATAATCAAATCGTGTTGTCCGTTTGATTCTAGGTTCCGCAATCCAAGCGTTGGATCACCTCGCTAGATACTTGAGCAAACGTGCTATGTTTCTCGTAACGAGTTGATCAAGGACCGTATCAGTGATGTGTGCATGGATCATGGCCCACAAATTGATCCGGTCAGAGTTCTATTGGGCCTAGTCACACATGCACGAGCCAAGCTCTTAAAGAAATCCCTCCAAGGCCTGGTTCAAATGGTCCAAGACCAACATTGAGTCCATAGGGATATTGAAGGCCTAGAAGGAGACAAGCAAAACATCTACACCATGATCCAAGCCCATGGAGAGTCAAGCGAGCCTCCAAGAGGGTCTTAAGCCCGTGGAGAGTCAAGTGGGCCTCCAAGTGATTGGGCCGAGTTGGGTCTTTAGGCCTTAATGTTGCTTAGGGTTAGATTAACTGCGTAATAGAAGCATGGGTCGGCCAATCTAGACACCAAGATGGCCGACTGCTCCTTTAGGGTTTAGAAACCTCTAGCCTATAAAAGGGCTTGCTTTGCAAGGGTTTTGGACACAAGTTGGATCAATACAATTTGATTAATGTCGATTCTTCTTCTTAAGAGATATTCGAGCCTTTTCACTTGCTTTGGCAAGGGTTGTAAGCAATATTGCGTCTCGTCCTAGATTGTTCTACCGACCTATCCATTCGAGTAATCACCTCTGTGGAGTCATCGTTCCAACGCCTATAATGAAATCTTATCGTCCCGCTTGATTCTAGGTTCTGTAATCCAAGCGTTGGACCACCTCGGTAGATCCTTGGGCAAACGTGCAATGTGTCTCGAAACGAGTTGATCGAGGACCGTATCAGTGACCTGTGTATGGATCAGGGCCGAAGCAATCAGCTGGTCTGAGTTCCATTGGGCCCAGTCACACGTGTACGAACCAAGTTCTTCAAGGAATCCCTCCAAGGCCTTGTTCGAATGGTCCAAGACCAACATGGTGTCCATAGGGATATTGAAGGCCATGAAGGATACAAGCCAATCATCTACACCATGATCCAATCCCATGGAGAGTCAAGCGGGCCTCCAAGTGATTGGGCCGAGTAGGTTCTTTAGGCCTTAATGTTGCTTAGAGTTAGATTAACTGCGTAATAGAAGCATGGGTCGGCCAATCTAGACACCAAGATGGCCGACTGCTCCTTTAGAGTTTTAGATACCTCTAGCCTGTAAAAGGGCATGCTTTGCAAGGGTTTTAGACACAAGTTGCATCAATACAATTTGATTAATGTCGATTCTTCTTGTTAAGAGATTTTCGAGCTTTTTCCCTTGTTTTGGCAAGGGTTGTAAGCAATATTGCGTCTCGTCCGAGATTTTTCTACGGACCTATCCATTCGAGTAATCACCTCTGTGGAGTGATCGTTCTAATGCCTATAATTAAATCTTAACGTCCCGCTTGATTCTAGGTTCTGCTATCCAAGCGTTGGACCACCTCGCTAGATCCTTGGGCAAACGTGCTACGTGTCTCGAAACGAGTTTATGGAGGACCGTATCAATGACGTGTGTATGGATCAGGGCCCACACAATGAGCTGGTCCGAGTTCCATTGTGCCCAGTCACACGTGTACGTGCCAAGTTCTTCAAGGAATCCCTCCAAGACCTTGTTCGAATGGTCCAAGACCAACATGGAGTCCATAGGGATATTGAAGGCCAAGAAGGATACAAGCAAATCATCAGCACCATGATCCAAGCCTATGGAGAGTCATGCGGGCCTCCAAGTGATTGGGCCGAGTAGGGTCTTTAGGCCATAATGTTGCTTAGGGTTGGATTAACTACGTAGTAGAAGCATGGGCCGGCCCGTCTTGATACCAAGATGGCCGGCTGCTCTTTTAGGGTTTTCGTAGGGTTTTAGTAACCTCTAGCCTGTAAAAGGGCTTGCATTATAAGGGTTTTGGACACAAGTTGGATCAATAAAGTTTGGTTAATTTCGGTTCTTCTAGTCAAGAGAGAGTCGAGCCTTTTTACTTGCCTTTGCAAGGGTTGTGAGCAATCTTGCGTCTCGTCCTAGATTGTTCTACCGACGTATCTATTAGAGTAATCACCACTGTGGAGTCGTCGTTCTACCCCCTATAATCAAATCGTGTTGTCCGTTTGATTCTAGGTTCCGCAATCCAAGCGTTGGATCACCTCGCTAGATACTTGAGCAAACGTGCTATGTTTCTCGTAACGAGTTGATCAAGGACCGTATCAGTGATGTGTGCATGGATCATGGCCCACAAATTGATCCGGTCAGAGTTCTATTGGGCCTAGTCACACATGCACGAGCCAAGCTCTTAAAGAAATCCCTCCAAGGCCTGGTTCAAATGGTCCAAGACCAACATTGAGTCCATAGGGATATTGAAGGCCTAGAAGGAGACAAGCAAAACATCTACACCATGATCCAAGCCCATGGAGAGTCAAGCGAGCCTCCAAGAGGGTCTTAAGCCCGTGGAGAGTCAAGTGGGCCTCCAAGTGATTGGGCCGAGTTGGGTCTTTAGGCCTTAATGTTGCTTAGGGTTAGATTAACTGCGTAATAGAAGCATGGGTCGGCCAATCTAGACACCAAGATGGCCGACTGCTCCTTTAGGGTTTAGAAACCTCTAGCCTATAAAAGGGCTTGCTTTGCAAGGGTTTTGGACACAAGTTGGATCAATACAATTTGATTAATGTCGATTCTTCTTCTTAAGAGATATTCGAGCCTTTTCACTTGCTTTGGCAAGGGTTGTAAGCAATATTGCGTCTCGTCCTAGATTGTTCTACCGACCTATCCATTCGAGTAATCACCTCTGTGGAGTCATCGTTCCAACGCCTATAATGAAATCTTATCGTCCCGCTTGATTCTAGGTTCTGTAATCCAAGCGTTGGACCACCTCGGTAGATCCTTGGGCAAACGTTCAATGTGTCTCGAAACGAGTTGATCGAGGACCGTATCAGTGACCTGTGTATGGATCAGGGCCGAAGCAATCAGCTGGTCTGAGTTCCATTGGGCCCAGTCACACGTGTACGAACCAAGTTCTTCAAGGAATCCCTCCAAGGCCTTGTTCGAATGGTCCAAGACCAACATGGTGTCCATAGGGATATTGAAGGCCATGAAGGATACAAGCCAATCATCTACACCATGATCCAATCCCATGGAGAGTCAAGCGGGCCTCCAAGTGATTGGGCCGAGTAGGTTCTTTAGGCCTTAATGTTGCTTAGAGTTAGATTAACTGCGTAATAGAAGCATGGGTCGGCCAATCTAGACACCAAGATGGCCGACTGCTCCTTTAGAGTTTTAGATACCTCTAGCCTGTAAAAGGGCATGCTTTGCAAGGGTTTTAGACACAAGTTGCATCAATACAATTTGATTAATGTCGATTCTTCTTGTTAAGAGATTTTCGAGCTTTTTCCCTTGTTTTGGCAAGGGTTGTAAGCAATATTGCGTCTCGTCCGAGATTTTTCTACGGACCTATCCATTCGAGTAATCACCTCTGTGGAGTGATCGTTCTAATGCCTATAATTAAATCTTAACGTCCCGCTTGATTCTAGGTTCTGCTATCCAAGCGTTGGACCACCTCGCTAGATCCTTGGGCAAACGTGCTACGTGTCTCGAAACGAGTTTATGGAGGACCGTATCAATGACGTGTGTATGGATCAGGGCCCACACAATGAGCTGGTCCGAGTTCCATTGTGCCCAGTCACACGTGTACGTGCCAAGTTCTTCAAGGAATCCCTCCAAGACCTTGTTCGAATGGTCCAAGACCAACATGGAGTCCATAGGGATATTGAAGGCCAAGAAGGATACAAGCAAATCATCAGCACCATGATCCAAGCCTATGGAGAGTCATGCGGGCCTCCAAGTGATTGGGCCGAGTAGGGTCTTTAGGCCATAATGTTGCTTAGGGTTGGATTAACTACGTAGTAGAAGCATGGGCCGGCCCGTCTTGATACCAAGATGGCCGGCTGCTCTTTTAGGGTTTTCGTAGGGTTTTAGTAACCTCTAGCCTGTAAAAGGGCTTGCATTATAAGGGTTTTGGACACAAGTTGGATCAATAAAGTTTGGTTAATTTCGGTTCTTCTAGTCAAGAGAGAGTCGAGCCTTTTTACTTGCCTTTGCAAGGGTTGTGAGCAATCTTGCGTCTCGTCCTAGATTGTTCTACCGACGTATCTATTAGAGTAATCACCACTGTGGAGTCGTCGTTCTACCCCCTATAATCAAATCGTGTTGTCCGTTTGATTCTAGGTTCCGCAATCCAAGCGTTGGATCACCTCGCTAGATACTTGAGCAAACGTGCTATGTTTCTCGTAACGAGTTGATCAAGGACCGTATCAGTGATGTGTGCATGGATCATGGCCCACAAATTGATCCGGTCAGAGTTCTATTGGGCCTAGTCACACATGCACGAGCCAAGCTCTTAAAGAAATCCCTCCAAGGCCTGGTTCAAATGGTCCAAGACCAACATTGAGTCCATAGGGATATTGAAGGCCTAGAAGGAGACAAGCAAAACATCTACACCATGATCCAAGCCCATGGAGAGTCAAGCGAGCCTCCAAGAGGGTCTTAAGCCCGTGGAGAGTCAAGTGGGCCTCCAAGTGATTGGGCCGAGTTGGGTCTTTAGGCCTTAATGTTGCTTAGGGTTAGATTAACTGCGTAATAGAAGCATGGGTCGGCCAATCTAGACACCAAGATGGCCGACTGCTCCTTTAGGGTTTAGAAACCTCTAGCCTATAAAAGGGCTTGCTTTGCAAGGGTTTTGGACACAAGTTGGATCAATACAATTTGATTAATGTCGATTCTTCTTCTTAAGAGATATTCGAGCCTTTTCACTTGCTTTGGCAAGGGTTGTAAGCAATATTGCGTCTCGTCCTAGATTGTTCTACCGACCTATCCATTCGAGTAATCACCTCTGTGGAGTCATCGTTCCAACGCCTATAATGAAATCTTATCGTCCCGCTTGATTCTAGGTTCTGTAATCCAAGCGTTGGACCACCTCGGTAGATCCTTGGGCAAACGTGCAATGTGTCTCGAAACGAGTTGATCGAGGACCGTATCAGTGACCTGTGTATGGATCAGGGCCGAAGCAATCAGCTGGTCTGAGTTCCATTGGGCCCAGTCACACGTGTACGAACCAAGTTCTTCAAGGAATCCCTCCAAGGCCTTGTTCGAATGGTCCAAGACCAACATGGTGTCCATAGGGATATTGAAGGCCATGAAGGATACAAGCCAATCATCTACACCATGATCCAATCCCATGGAGAGTCAAGCGGGCCTCCAAGTGATTGGGCCGAGTAGGTTCTTTAGGCCTTAATGTTGCTTAGAGTTAGATTAACTGCGTAATAGAAGCATGGGTCGGCCAATCTAGACACCAAGATGGCCGACTGCTCCTTTAGAGTTTTAGATACCTCTAGCCTGTAAAAGGGCATGCTTTGCAAGGGTTTTAGACACAAGTTGCATCAATACAATTTGATTAATGTCGATTCTTCTTGTTAAGAGATTTTCGAGCTTTTTCCCTTGTTTTGGCAAGGGTTGTAAGCAATATTGCGTCTCGTCCGAGATTTTTCTACGGACCTATCCATTCGAGTAATCACCTCTGTGGAGTGATCGTTCTAATGCCTATAATTAAATCTTAACGTCCCGCTTGATTCTAGGTTCTGCTATCCAAGCGTTGGACCACCTCGCTAGATCCTTGGGCAAACGTGCTACGTGTCTCGAAACGAGTTTATGGAGGACCGTATCAATGACGTGTGTATGGATCAGGGCCCACACAATGAGCTGGTCCGAGTTCCATTGTGCCCAGTCACACGTGTACGTGCCAAGTTCTTCAAGGAATCCCTCCAAGACCTTGTTCGAATGGTCCAAGACCAACATGGAGTCCATAGGGATATTGAAGGCCAAGAAGGATACAAGCAAATCATCAGCACCATGATCCAAGCCTATGGAGAGTCATGCGGGCCTCCAAGTGATTGGGCCGAGTAGGGTCTTTAGGCCATAATGTTGCTTAGGGTTGGATTAACTACGTAGTAGAAGCATGGGCCGGCCCGTCTTGATACCAAGATGGCCGGCTGCTCTTTTAGGGTTTTCGTAGGGTTTTAGTAACCTCTAGCCTGTAAAAGGGCTTGCATTATAAGGGTTTTGGACACAAGTTGGATCAATAAAGTTTGGTTAATTTCGGTTCTTCTAGTCAAGAGAGAGTCGAGCCTTTTTACTTGCCTTTGCAAGGGTTGTGAGCAATCTTGCGTCTCGTCCTAGATTGTTCTACCGACGTATCTATTAGAGTAATCACCACTGTGGAGTCGTCGTTCTACCCCCTATAATCAAATCGTGTTGTCCGTTTGATTCTAGGTTCCGCAATCCAAGCGTTGGATCACCTCGCTAGATACTTGAGCAAACGTGCTATGTTTCTCGTAACGAGTTGATCAAGGACCGTATCAGTGATGTGTGCATGGATCATGGCCCACAAATTGATCCGGTCAGAGTTCTATTGGGCCTAGTCACACATGCACGAGCCAAGCTCTTAAAGAAATCCCTCCAAGGCCTGGTTCAAATGGTCCAAGACCAACATTGAGTCCATAGGGATATTGAAGGCCTAGAAGGAGACAAGCAAAACATCTACACCATGATCCAAGCCCATGGAGAGTCAAGCGAGCCTCCAAGAGGGTCTTAAGCCCGTGGAGAGTCAAGTGGGCCTCCAAGTGATTGGGCCGAGTTGGGTCTTTAGGCCTTAATGTTGCTTAGGGTTAGATTAACTGCGTAATAGAAGCATGGGTCGGCCAATCTAGACACCAAGATGGCCGACTGCTCCTTTAGGGTTTAGAAACCTCTAGCCTATAAAAGGGCTTGCTTTGCAAGGGTTTTGGACACAAGTTGGATCAATACAATTTGATTAATGTCGATTCTTCTTCTTAAGAGATATTCGAGCCTTTTCACTTGCTTTGGCAAGGGTTGTAAGCAATATTGCGTCTCGTCCTAGATTGTTCTACCGACCTATCCATTCGAGTAATCACCTCTGTGGAGTCATCGTTCCAACGCCTATAATGAAATCTTATCGTCCCGCTTGATTCTAGGTTCTGTAATCCAAGCGTTGGACCACCTCGGTAGATCCTTGGGCAAACGTTCAATGTGTCTCGAAACGAGTTGATCGAGGACCGTATCAGTGACCTGTGTATGGATCAGGGCCGAAGCAATCAGCTGGTCTGAGTTCCATTGGGCCCAGTCACACGTGTACGAACCAAGTTCTTCAAGGAATCCCTCCAAGGCCTTGTTCGAATGGTCCAAGACCAACATGGTGTCCATAGGGATATTGAAGGCCATGAAGGATACAAGCCAATCATCTACACCATGATCCAATCCCATGGAGAGTCAAGCGGGCCTCCAAGTGATTGGGCCGAGTAGGTTCTTTAGGCCTTAATGTTGCTTAGAGTTAGATTAACTGCGTAATAGAAGCATGGGTCGGCCAATCTAGACACCAAGATGGCCGACTGCTCCTTTAGAGTTTTAGATACCTCTAGCCTGTAAAAGGGCATGCTTTGCAAGGGTTTTAGACACAAGTTGCATCAATACAATTTGATTAATGTCGATTCTTCTTGTTAAGAGATTTTCGAGCTTTTTCCCTTGTTTTGGCAAGGGTTGTAAGCAATATTGCGTCTCGTCCGAGATTTTTCTACGGACCTATCCATTCGAGTAATCACCTCTGTGGAGTGATCGTTCTAATGCCTATAATTAAATCTTAACGTCCCGCTTGATTCTAGGTTCTGCTATCCAAGCGTTGGACCACCTCGCTAGATCCTTGGGCAAACGTGCTACGTGTCTCGAAACGAGTTTATGGAGGACCGTATCAATGACGTGTGTATGGATCAGGGCCCACACAATGAGCTGGTCCGAGTTCCATTGTGCCCAGTCACACGTGTACGTGCCAAGTTCTTCAAGGAATCCCTCCAAGACCTTGTTCGAATGGTCCAAGACCAACATGGAGTCCATAGGGATATTGAAGGCCAAGAAGGATACAAGCAAATCATCAGCACCATGATCCAAGCCTATGGAGAGTCATGCGGGCCTCCAAGTGATTGGGCCGAGTAGGGTCTTTAGGCCATAATGTTGCTTAGGGTTGGATTAACTACGTAGTAGAAGCATGGGCCGGCCCGTCTTGATACCAAGATGGCCGGCTGCTCTTTTAGGGTTTTCGTAGGGTTTTAGTAACCTCTAGCCTGTAAAAGGGCTTGCATTATAAGGGTTTTGGACACAAGTTGGATCAATAAAGTTTGGTTAATTTCGGTTCTTCTAGTCAAGAGAGAGTCGAGCCTTTTTACTTGCCTTTGCAAGGGTTGTGAGCAATCTTGCGTCTCGTCCTAGATTGTTCTACCGACGTATCTATTAGAGTAATCACCACTGTGGAGTCGTCGTTCTACCCCCTATAATCAAATCGTGTTGTCCGTTTGATTCTAGGTTCCGCAATCCAAGCGTTGGATCACCTCGCTAGATACTTGAGCAAACGTGCTATGTTTCTCGTAACGAGTTGATCAAGGACCGTATCAGTGATGTGTGCATGGATCATGGCCCACAAATTGATCCGGTCAGAGTTCTATTGGGCCTAGTCACACATGCACGAGCCAAGCTCTTAAAGAAATCCCTCCAAGGCCTGGTTCAAATGGTCCAAGACCAACATTGAGTCCATAGGGATATTGAAGGCCTAGAAGGAGACAAGCAAAACATCTACACCATGATCCAAGCCCATGGAGAGTCAAGCGAGCCTCCAAGAGGGTCTTAAGCCCGTGGAGAGTCAAGTGGGCCTCCAAGTGATTGGGCCGAGTTGGGTCTTTAGGCCTTAATGTTGCTTAGGGTTAGATTAACTGCGTAATAGAAGCATGGGTCGGCCAATCTAGACACCAAGATGGCCGACTGCTCCTTTAGGGTTTAGAAACCTCTAGCCTATAAAAGGGCTTGCTTTGCAAGGGTTTTGGACACAAGTTGGATCAATACAATTTGATTAATGTCGATTCTTCTTCTTAAGAGATATTCGAGCCTTTTCACTTGCTTTGGCAAGGGTTGTAAGCAATATTGCGTCTCGTCCTAGATTGTTCTACCGACCTATCCATTCGAGTAATCACCTCTGTGGAGTCATCGTTCCAACGCCTATAATGAAATCTTATCGTCCCGCTTGATTCTAGGTTCTGTAATCCAAGCGTTGGACCACCTCGGTAGATCCTTGGGCAAACGTTCAATGTGTCTCGAAACGAGTTGATCGAGGACCGTATCAGTGACCTGTGTATGGATCAGGGCCGAAGCAATCAGCTGGTCTGAGTTCCATTGGGCCCAGTCACACGTGTACGAACCAAGTTCTTCAAGGAATCCCTCCAAGGCCTTGTTCGAATGGTCCAAGACCAACATGGTGTCCATAGGGATATTGAAGGCCATGAAGGATACAAGCCAATCATCTACACCATGATCCAATCCCATGGAGAGTCAAGCGGGCCTCCAAGTGATTGGGCCGAGTAGGTTCTTTAGGCCTTAATGTTGCTTAGAGTTAGATTAACTGCGTAATAGAAGCATGGGTCGGCCAATCTAGACACCAAGATGGCCGACTGCTCCTTTAGAGTTTTAGATACCTCTAGCCTGTAAAAGGGCATGCTTTGCAAGGGTTTTAGACACAAGTTGCATCAATACAATTTGATTAATGTCGATTCTTCTTGTTAAGAGATTTTCGAGCTTTTTCCCTTGTTTTGGCAAGGGTTGTAAGCAATATTGCGTCTCGTCCGAGATTTTTCTACGGACCTATCCATTCGAGTAATCACCTCTGTGGAGTGATCGTTCTAATGCCTATAATTAAATCTTAACGTCCCGCTTGATTCTAGGTTCTGCTATCCAAGCGTTGGACCACCTCGCTAGATCCTTGGGCAAACGTGCTACGTGTCTCGAAACGAGTTTATGGAGGACCGTATCAATGACGTGTGTATGGATCAGGGCCCACACAATGAGCTGGTCCGAGTTCCATTGTGCCCAGTCACACGTGTACGTGCCAAGTTCTTCAAGGAATCCCTCCAAGACCTTGTTCGAATGGTCCAAGACCAACATGGAGTCCATAGGGATATTGAAGGCCAAGAAGGATACAAGCAAATCATCAGCACCATGATCCAAGCCTATGGAGAGTCATGCGGGCCTCCAAGTGATTGGGCCGAGTAGGGTCTTTAGGCCATAATGTTGCTTAGGGTTGGATTAACTACGTAGTAGAAGCATGGGCCGGCCCGTCTTGATACCAAGATGGCCGGCTGCTCTTTTAGGGTTTTCGTAGGGTTTTAGTAACCTCTAGCCTGTAAAAGGGCTTGCATTATAAGGGTTTTGGACACAAGTTGGATCAATAAAGTTTGGTTAATTTCGGTTCTTCTAGTCAAGAGAGAGTCGAGCCTTTTTACTTGCCTTTGCAAGGGTTGTGAGCAATCTTGCGTCTCGTCCTAGATTGTTCTACCGACGTATCTATTAGAGTAATCACCACTGTGGAGTCGTCGTTCTACCCCCTATAATCAAATCGTGTTGTCCGTTTGATTCTAGGTTCCGCAATCCAAGCGTTGGATCACCTCGCTAGATACTTGAGCAAACGTGCTATGTTTCTCGTAACGAGTTGATCAAGGACCGTATCAGTGATGTGTGCATGGATCATGGCCCACAAATTGATCCGGTCAGAGTTCTATTGGGCCTAGTCACACATGCACGAGCCAAGCTCTTAAAGAAATCCCTCCAAGGCCTGGTTCAAATGGTCCAAGACCAACATTGAGTCCATAGGGATATTGAAGGCCTAGAAGGAGACAAGCAAAACATCTACACCATGATCCAAGCCCATGGAGAGTCAAGCGAGCCTCCAAGAGGGTCTTAAGCCCGTGGAGAGTCAAGTGGGCCTCCAAGTGATTGGGCCGAGTTGGGTCTTTAGGCCTTAATGTTGCTTAGGGTTAGATTAACTGCGTAATAGAAGCATGGGTCGGCCAATCTAGACACCAAGATGGCCGACTGCTCCTTTAGGGTTTAGAAACCTCTAGCCTATAAAAGGGCTTGCTTTGCAAGGGTTTTGGACACAAGTTGGATCAATACAATTTGATTAATGTCGATTCTTCTTCTTAAGAGATATTCGAGCCTTTTCACTTGCTTTGGCAAGGGTTGTAAGCAATATTGCGTCTCGTCCTAGATTGTTCTACCGACCTATCCATTCGAGTAATCACCTCTGTGGAGTCATCGTTCCAACGCCTATAATGAAATCTTATCGTCCCGCTTGATTCTAGGTTCTGTAATCCAAGCGTTGGACCACCTCGGTAGATCCTTGGGCAAACGTGCAATGTGTCTCGAAACGAGTTGATCGAGGACCGTATCAGTGACCTGTGTATGGATCAGGGCCGAAGCAATCAGCTGGTCTGAGTTCCATTGGGCCCAGTCACACGTGTACGAACCAAGTTCTTCAAGGAATCCCTCCAAGGCCTTGTTCGAATGGTCCAAGACCAACATGGTGTCCATAGGGATATTGAAGGCCATGAAGGATACAAGCCAATCATCTACACCATGATCCAATCCCATGGAGAGTCAAGCGGGCCTCCAAGTGATTGGGCCGAGTAGGTTCTTTAGGCCTTAATGTTGCTTAGAGTTAGATTAACTGCGTAATAGAAGCATGGGTCGGCCAATCTAGACACCAAGATGGCCGACTGCTCCTTTAGAGTTTTAGATACCTCTAGCCTGTAAAAGGGCATGCTTTGCAAGGGTTTTAGACACAAGTTGCATCAATACAATTTGATTAATGTCGATTCTTCTTGTTAAGAGATTTTCGAGCTTTTTCCCTTGTTTTGGCAAGGGTTGTAAGCAATATTGCGTCTCGTCCGAGATTTTTCTACGGACCTATCCATTCGAGTAATCACCTCTGTGGAGTGATCGTTCTAATGCCTATAATTAAATCTTAACGTCCCGCTTGATTCTAGGTTCTGCTATCCAAGCGTTGGACCACCTCGCTAGATCCTTGGGCAAACGTGCTACGTGTCTCGAAACGAGTTTATGGAGGACCGTATCAATGACGTGTGTATGGATCAGGGCCCACACAATGAGCTGGTCCGAGTTCCATTGTGCCCAGTCACACGTGTACGATCCAAGTTCTTCAACGAATCCCTCCAAGGCTTTGTTCGAATGGTCCAAGACCAACATGGAGTGCTTTGCAAGGGTTTTGGACACAAGTTGGATCAATACAATTTGATTAATGTCGATTCTTCTTGTTAAGAGATATTCGAGCCTTTTCCCTTGCTTTGGCAAGGGTTATAAGCAATATTGCGTCTCGTCCTAGATTGTTCTACCGACCTATCCATTCGAGTAATCACCTCTGTGGAGTCATCGTTCCAACGCCTATAATTAAATCTTATCGTCCCGCTTGATTCTAGGTTCCGCAATCCAAGCGTTGGACCATCTCGCTAGATCCTTGGGCAAACGTGCTACGTGTCTCGAAACGAGTTGATGGAGGACCGTATCAGTGACGTGTGTATGGATCAGGGCCCACGCAATGAGCTGGTCCGAGTTCCATTGGGCCCAGTCACACGTGTACGTGCCAAGTTCTTCAAGGAATCCCTCCAAGACCTTGTTCGAATGGTCCAAGACCAACATGGAGTCCATAGGGATATTGAAGGCCAAGAAGGATACAAGCAAATCATCAGCACCATGATCCAAGCCTATGGAGAGTCATGCGGGCCTCCAAGTGATTGGGCCGAGTAGGGTCTTTAGGCCATAATGTTGCTTAGGGTTGGATTAACTACGTAGTAGAAGCATGGGCCGGCCCGTCTTGATACCAAGATGGCCGGCTGCTCTTTTAGGGTTTTCGTAGGGTTTTAGTAACCTCTAGCCTGTAAAAGGGCTTGCATTATAAGGGTTTTGGACACAAGTTGGATCAATAAAGTTTGGTTAATTTCGGTTCTTCTAGTCAAGAGAGAGTCGAGCCTTTTTACTTGCCTTTGCAAGGGTTGTGAGCAATCTTGCGTCTCGTCCTAGATTGTTCTACCGACGTATCTATTAGAGTAATCACCACTGTGGAGTCGTCGTTCTACCCCCTATAATCAAATCGTGTTGTCCGTTTGATTCTAGGTTCCGCAATCCAAGCGTTGGATCACCTCGCTAGATACTTGAGCAAACGTGCTATGTTTCTCGTAACGAGTTGATCAAGGACCGTATCAGTGATGTGTGCATGGATCATGGCCCACAAAATGATCCGGTCAGAGTTCTATTGGGCCTAGTCACACATGCACGAGCCAAGCTCTTAAAGAAATCCCTCCAAGGCCTGGTTCAAATGGTCCAAGACCAACATTGAGTCCATAGGGATATTGAAGGCCTAGAAGGAGACAAGCAAAACATCTACACCATGATCCAAGCCCATGGAGAGTCAAGCGAGCCTCCAAGAGGGTCTTAAGCCCGTGGAGAGTCAAGTGGGCCTCCAAGTGATTGGGCCGAGTTGGGTCTTTAGGCCTTAATGTTGCTTAGGGTTAGATTAACTGCGTAATAGAAGCATGGGTCGGCCAATCTAGACACCAAGATGGCCGACTGCTCCTTTAGGGTTTAGAAACCTCTAGCCTATAAAAGGGCTTGCTTTGCAAGGGTTTTGGACACAAGTTGGATCAATACAATTTGATTAATGTCGATTCTTCTTCTTAAGAGATATTCGAGCCTTTTCACTTGCTTTGGCAAGGGTTGTAAGCAATATTGCGTCTCGTCCTAGATTGTTCTACCGACCTATCCATTCGAGTAATCACCTCTGTGGAGTCATCGTTCCAACGCCTATAATGAAATCTTATCGTCCCGCTTGATTCTAGGTTCTGCAATCCAAGCGTTGGACCACCTCGGTAGATCCTTGGGCAAACGTGCAATGTGTCTCGAAACGAGTTGATCGAGGACCGTATCAGTGACCTGTGTATGGATCAGGGCCGAAGCAATCAGCTGGTCTGAGTTCCATTGGGCCCAGTCACACGTGTACGAACCAAGTTCTTCAAGGAATCCCTCCAAGGCCTTGTTCGAATGGTCCAAGACCAACATGGTGTCCATTGGGATATTGAAGGCCATGAAGGATACAAGCCAATCATCTACACCATGATCCAATCCCATGGAGAGTCAAGCGGGCCTCCAAGTGATTGGGCCGAGTAGGTTCTTTAGGCCTTAATGTTGCTTAGAGTTAGATTAACTGCGTAATAGAAGCATGGGTCGGCCAATCTAGACACCAAGATGGCCGACTGCTCCTTTAGAGTTTTAGATACCTCTAGCCTGTAAAAGGGCATGCTTTGCAAGGGTTTTAGACACAAGTTGCATCAATACAATTTGATTAATGTCGATTCTTCTTGTTAAGAGATATTCGAGCTTTTTCCCTTGTTTTGGCAAGGGTTGTAAGCAATATTGCGTGTCGTCCGAGATTTTTCTACGGACCTATCCATTCGAGTAATCACCTCTGTGGAGTGATCGTTCTAATGCCTATAATTAAATCTTAACGTCCCGCTTGATTCTAGGTTCTGCTATCCAAGCGTTGGACCACCTCGCTAGATCCTTGGGCAAACGTGCTACGTGTCTCGAAACGAGTTTATGGAGGACCGTATCAATGACGTGTGTATGGATCAGGGCCCACACAATGAGCTGGTCCGAGTTCCATTGTGCCCAGTCACACGTGTACGATCCAAGTTCTTCAACGAATCCCTCCAAGGCTTTGTTCGAATGGTCCAAGACCAACATGGAGTCCATAGGGATGTTGAAGGCCAAGAAGGATACAAGCAAATCATCTACACCATGATCCAAACCCATGGAGAGTCAAGCTGGCCTCCAAGTGATTGGGCCGAGTTGGGTCTTAAGCCCTTGGAGAGTCAAGCGGACCTCCAAGTGATTGGGCCGAGTAGGGTCTTTAGGCCTTAATGTTGCTTAGAGTTAGATTAACTGCGTAATAGAAGCATGGGTCGGCCAATCTAGACACCAAGATGGCCGACTGCTCCTTTAGGGTTTTAGAAATCTCTAGCCTGTAAAAGGGCTTGCTTTGCAAGGGTTTTGGACACAAGTTGGATCAATACAATTTGATTAATGTCGATTCTTCTTGTTAAGAGATATTCGAGCCTTTTCCCTTGCTTTGGCAAGGGTTATAAGCAATATTGCGTCTCGTCCTAGATTGTTCTACCGACCTATCCATTCGAGTAATCACCTCTGTGGAGTCATCGTTCCAACGCCTATAATTAAATCTTATCGTCCCGCTTGATTCTAGGTTCCGCAATCCAAGCGTTGGACCATCTCGCTAGATCCTTGGGCAAACGTGCTACGTGTCTCGAAACGAGTTGATGGAGGACCGTATCAGTGACGTGTGTATGGATCAGGGCCCACGCAATGAGCTGGTCCGAGTTCCATTGGGCCCAGTCACACGTGTACGTGCCAAGTTCTTCAAGGAATCCCTCCAAGACCTTGTTCGAATGGTCCAAGACCAACATGGAGTCCATAGGGATATTGAAGGCCAAGAAGGATACAAGCAAATCATCAGCACCATGATCCAAGCCTATGGAGAGTCATGCGGGCCTCCAAGTGATTGGGCCGAGTAGGGTCTTTAGGCCATAATGTTGCTTAGGGTTGGATTAACTACGTAGTAGAAGCATGGGCCGGCCCGTCTTGATACCAAGATGGCCGGCTGCTCTTTTAGGGTTTTCGTAGGGTTTTAGTAACCTCTAGCCTGTAAAAGGGCTTGCATTATAAGGGTTTTGGACACAAGTTGGATCAATAAAGTTTGGTTAATTTCGGTTCTTCTAGTCAAGAGAGAGTCGAGCCTTTTTACTTGCCTTTGCAAGGGTTGTGAGCAATCTTGCGTCTCGTCCTAGATTGTTCTACCGACGTATCTATTAGAGTAATCACCACTGTGGAGTCGTCGTTCTACCCCCTATAATCAAATCGTGTTGTCCGTTTGATTCTAGGTTCCGCAATCCAAGCGTTGGATCACCTCGCTAGATACTTGAGCAAACGTGCTATGTTTCTCGTAACGAGTTGATCAAGGACCGTATCAGTGATGTGTGCATGGATCATGGCCCACAAAATGATCCGGTCAGAGTTCTATTGGGCCTAGTCACACATGCACGAGCCAAGCTCTTAAAGAAATCCCTCCAAGGCCTGGTTCAAATGGTCCAAGACCAACATTGAGTCCATAGGGATATTGAAGGCCTAGAAGGAGACAAGCAAAACATCTACACCATGATCCAAGCCCATGGAGAGTCAAGCGAGCCTCCAAGAGGGTCTTAAGCCCGTGGAGAGTCAAGTGGGCCTCCAAGTGATTGGGCCGAGTTGGGTCTTTAGGCCTTAATGTTGCTTAGGGTTAGATTAACTGCGTAATAGAAGCATGGGTCGGCCAATCTAGACACCAAGATGGCCGACTGCTCCTTTAGGGTTTAGAAACCTCTAGCCTATAAAAGGGCTTGCTTTGCAAGGGTTTTGGACACAAGTTGGATCAATACAATTTGATTAATGTCGATTCTTCTTCTTAAGAGATATTCGAGCCTTTTCACTTGCTTTGGCAAGGGTTGTAAGCAATATTGCGTCTCGTCCTAGATTGTTCTACCGACCTATCCATTCGAGTAATCACCTCTGTGGAGTCATCGTTCCAACGCCTATAATGAAATCTTATCGTCCCGCTTGATTCTAGGTTCTGCAATCCAAGCGTTGGACCACCTCGGTAGATCCTTGGGCAAACGTGCAATGTGTCTCGAAACGAGTTGATCGAGGACCGTATCAGTGACCTGTGTATGGATCAGGGCCGAAGCAATCAGCTGGTCTGAGTTCCATTGGGCCCAGTCACACGTGTACGAACCAAGTTCTTCAAGGAATCCCTCCAAGGCCTTGTTCGAATGGTCCAAGACCAACATGGTGTCCATTGGGATATTGAAGGCCATGAAGGATACAAGCCAATCATCTACACCATGATCCAATCCCATGGAGAGTCAAGCGGGCCTCCAAGTGATTGGGCCGAGTAGGTTCTTTAGGCCTTAATGTTGCTTAGAGTTAGATTAACTGCGTAATAGAAGCATGGGTCGGCCAATCTAGACACCAAGATGGCCGACTGCTCCTTTAGAGTTTTAGATACCTCTAGCCTGTAAAAGGGCATGCTTTGCAAGGGTTTTAGACACAAGTTGCATCAATACAATTTGATTAATGTCGATTCTTCTTGTTAAGAGATATTCGAGCTTTTTCCCTTGTTTTGGCAAGGGTTGTAAGCAATATTGCGTCTCGTCCGAGATTTTTCTACGGACCTATCCATTCGAGTAATCACCTCTGTGGAGTGATCGTTCTAATGCCTATAATTAAATCTTAACGTCCCGCTTGATTCTAGGTTCTGCTATCCAAGCGTTGGACCACCTCGCTAGATCCTTGGGCAAACGTGCTACGTGTCTCGAAACGAGTTTATGGAGGACCGTATCAATGACGTGTGTATGGATCAGGGCCCACACAATGAGCTGGTCCGAGTTCCATTGTGCCCAGTCACACGTGTACGATCCAAGTTCTTCAACGAATCCCTCCAAGGCTTTGTTCGAATGGTCCAAGACCAACATGGAGTCCATAGGGATGTTGAAGGCCAAGAAGGATACAAGCAAATCATCTACACCATGATCCAAACCCATGGAGAGTCAAGCTGGCCTCCAAGTGATTGGGCCGAGTTGGGTCTTAAGCCCTTGGAGAGTCAAGCGGACCTCCAAGTGATTGGGCCGAGTAGGGTCTTTAGGCCTTAATGTTGCTTAGAGTTAGATTAACTGCGTAATAGAAGCATGGGTCGGCCAATCTAGACACCAAGATGGCCGACTGCTCCTTTAGGGTTTTAGAAATCTCTAGCCTGTAAAAGGGCTTGCTTTGCAAGGGTTTTGGACACAAGTTGGATCAATACAATTTGATTAATGTCGATTCTTCTTGTTAAGAGATATTCGAGCCTTTTCCCTTGCTTTGGCAAGGGTTATAAGCAATATTGCGTCTCGTCCTAGATTGTTCTACCGACCTATCCATTCGAGTAATCACCTCTGTGGAGTCATCGTTCCAACGCCTATAATTAAATCTTATCGTCCCGCTTGATTCTAGGTTCCGCAATCCAAGCGTTGGACCATCTCGCTAGATCCTTGGGCAAACGTGCTACGTGTCTCGAAACGAGTTGATGGAGGACCGTATCAGTGACGTGTGTATGGATCAGGGCCCACGCAATGAGCTGGTCCGAGTTCCATTGGGCCCAGTCACACGTGTACGTGCCAAGTTCTTCAAGGAATCCCTCCAAGACCTTGTTCGAATGGTCCAAGACCAACATGGAGTCCATAGGGATATTGAAGGCCAAGAAGGATACAAGCAAATCATCAGCACCATGATCCAAGCCTATGGAGAGTCATGCGGGCCTCCAAGTGATTGGGCCGAGTAGGGTCTTTAGGCCATAATGTTGCTTAGGGTTGGATTAACTACGTAGTAGAAGCATGGGCCGGCCCGTCTTGATACCAAGATGGCCGGCTGCTCTTTTAGGGTTTTCGTAGGGTTTTAGTAACCTCTAGCCTGTAAAAGGGCTTGCATTATAAGGGTTTTGGACACAAGTTGGATCAATAAAGTTTGGTTAATTTCGGTTCTTCTAGTCAAGAGAGAGTCGAGCCTTTTTACTTGCCTTTGCAAGGGTTGTGAGCAATCTTGCGTCTCGTCCTAGATTGTTCTACCGACGTATCTATTAGAGTAATCACCACTGTGGAGTCGTCGTTCTACCCCCTATAATCAAATCGTGTTGTCCGTTTGATTCTAGGTTCCGCAATCCAAGCGTTGGATCACCTCGCTAGATACTTGAGCAAACGTGCTATGTTTCTCGTAACGAGTTGATCAAGGACCGTATCAGTGATGTGTGCATGGATCATGGCCCACAAAATGATCCGGTCAGAGTTCTATTGGGCCTAGTCACACATGCACGAGCCAAGCTCTTAAAGAAATCCCTCCAAGGCCTGGTTCAAATGGTCCAAGACCAACATTGAGTCCATAGGGATATTGAAGGCCTAGAAGGAGACAAGCAAAACATCTACACCATGATCCAAGCCCATGGAGAGTCAAGCGAGCCTCCAAGAGGGTCTTAAGCCCGTGGAGAGTCAAGTGGGCCTCCAAGTGATTGGGCCGAGTTGGGTCTTTAGGCCTTAATGTTGCTTAGGGTTAGATTAACTGCGTAATAGAAGCATGGGTCGGCCAATCTAGACACCAAGATGGCCGACTGCTCCTTTAGGGTTTAGAAACCTCTAGCCTATAAAAGGGCTTGCTTTGCAAGGGTTTTGGACACAAGTTGGATCAATACAATTTGATTAATGTCGATTCTTCTTCTTAAGAGATATTCGAGCCTTTTCACTTGCTTTGGCAAGGGTTGTAAGCAATATTGCGTCTCGTCCTAGATTGTTCTACCGACCTATCCATTCGAGTAATCACCTCTGTGGAGTCATCGTTCCAACGCCTATAATGAAATCTTATCGTCCCGCTTGATTCTAGGTTCTGCAATCCAAGCGTTGGACCACCTCGGTAGATCCTTGGGCAAACGTGCAATGTGTCTCGAAACGAGTTGATCGAGGACCGTATCAGTGACCTGTGTATGGATCAGGGCCGAAGCAATCAGCTGGTCTGAGTTCCATTGGGCCCAGTCACACGTGTACGAACCAAGTTCTTCAAGGAATCCCTCCAAGGCCTTGTTCGAATGGTCCAAGACCAACATGGTGTCCATTGGGATATTGAAGGCCATGAAGGATACAAGCCAATCATCTACACCATGATCCAATCCCATGGAGAGTCAAGCGGGCCTCCAAGTGATTGGGCCGAGTAGGTTCTTTAGGCCTTAATGTTGCTTAGAGTTAGATTAACTGCGTAATAGAAGCATGGGTCGGCCAATCTAGACACCAAGATGGCCGACTGCTCCTTTAGAGTTTTAGATACCTCTAGCCTGTAAAAGGGCATGCTTTGCAAGGGTTTTAGACACAAGTTGCATCAATACAATTTGATTAATGTCGATTCTTCTTGTTAAGAGATATTCGAGCTTTTTCCCTTGTTTTGGCAAGGGTTGTAAGCAATATTGCGTGTCGTCCGAGATTTTTCTACGGACCTATCCATTCGAGTAATCACCTCTGTGGAGTGATCGTTCTAATGCCTATAATTAAATCTTAACGTCCCGCTTGATTCTAGGTTCTGCTATCCAAGCGTTGGACCACCTCGCTAGATCCTTGGGCAAACGTGCTACGTGTCTCGAAACGAGTTTATGGAGGACCGTATCAATGACGTGTGTATGGATCAGGGCCCACACAATGAGCTGGTCCGAGTTCCATTGTGCCCAGTCACACGTGTACGATCCAAGTTCTTCAACGAATCCCTCCAAGGCTTTGTTCGAATGGTCCAAGACCAACATGGAGTCCATAGGGATGTTGAAGGCCAAGAAGGATACAAGCAAATCATCTACACCATGATCCAAACCCATGGAGAGTCAAGCTGGCCTCCAAGTGATTGGGCCGAGTTGGGTCTTAAGCCCTTGGAGAGTCAAGCGGACCTCCAAGTGATTGGGCCGAGTAGGGTCTTTAGGCCTTAATGTTGCTTAGAGTTAGATTAACTGCGTAATAGAAGCATGGGTCGGCCAATCTAGACACCAAGATGGCCGACTGCTCCTTTAGGGTTTTAGAAATCTCTAGCCTGTAAAAGGGCTTGCTTTGCAAGGGTTTTGGACACAAGTTGGATCAATACAATTTGATTAATGTCGATTCTTCTTGTTAAGAGATATTCGAGCCTTTTCCCTTGCTTTGGCAAGGGTTATAAGCAATATTGCGTCTCGTCCTAGATTGTTCTACCGACCTATCCATTCGAGTAATCACCTCTGTGGAGTCATCGTTCCAACGCCTATAATTAAATCTTATCGTCCCGCTTGATTCTAGGTTCCGCAATCCAAGCGTTGGACCATCTCGCTAGATCCTTGGGCAAACGTGCTACGTGTCTCGAAACGAGTTGATGGAGGACCGTATCAGTGACGTGTGTATGGATCAGGGCCCACGCAATGAGCTGGTCCGAGTTCCATTGGGCCCAGTCACACGTGTACGTGCCAAGTTCTTCAAGGAATCCCTCCAAGACCTTGTTCGAATGGTCCAAGACCAACATGGAGTCCATAGGGATATTGAAGGCCAAGAAGGATACAAGCAAATCATCAGCACCATGATCCAAGCCTATGGAGAGTCATGCGGGCCTCCAAGTGATTGGGCCGAGTAGGGTCTTTAGGCCATAATGTTGCTTAGGGTTGGATTAACTACGTAGTAGAAGCATGGGCCGGCCCGTCTTGATACCAAGATGGCCGGCTGCTCTTTTAGGGTTTTCGTAGGGTTTTAGTAACCTCTAGCCTGTAAAAGGGCTTGCATTATAAGGGTTTTGGACACAAGTTGGATCAATAAAGTTTGGTTAATTTCGGTTCTTCTAGTCAAGAGAGAGTCGAGCCTTTTTACTTGCCTTTGCAAGGGTTGTGAGCAATCTTGCGTCTCGTCCTAGATTGTTCTACCGACGTATCTATTAGAGTAATCACCACTGTGGAGTCGTCGTTCTACCCCCTATAATCAAATCGTGTTGTCCGTTTGATTCTAGGTTCCGCAATCCAAGCGTTGGATCACCTCGCTAGATACTTGAGCAAACGTGCTATGTTTCTCGTAACGAGTTGATCAAGGACCGTATCAGTGATGTGTGCATGGATCATGGCCCACAAAATGATCCGGTCAGAGTTCTATTGGGCCTAGTCACACATGCACGAGCCAAGCTCTTAAAGAAATCCCTCCAAGGCCTGGTTCAAATGGTCCAAGACCAACATTGAGTCCATAGGGATATTGAAGGCCTAGAAGGAGACAAGCAAAACATCTACACCATGATCCAAGCCCATGGAGAGTCAAGCGAGCCTCCAAGAGGGTCTTAAGCCCGTGGAGAGTCAAGTGGGCCTCCAAGTGATTGGGCCGAGTTGGGTCTTTAGGCCTTAATGTTGCTTAGGGTTAGATTAACTGCGTAATAGAAGCATGGGTCGGCCAATCTAGACACCAAGATGGCCGACTGCTCCTTTAGGGTTTAGAAACCTCTAGCCTATAAAAGGGCTTGCTTTGCAAGGGTTTTGGACACAAGTTGGATCAATACAATTTGATTAATGTCGATTCTTCTTCTTAAGAGATATTCGAGCCTTTTCACTTGCTTTGGCAAGGGTTGTAAGCAATATTGCGTCTCGTCCTAGATTGTTCTACCGACCTATCCATTCGAGTAATCACCTCTGTGGAGTCATCGTTCCAACGCCTATAATGAAATCTTATCGTCCCGCTTGATTCTAGGTTCTGCAATCCAAGCGTTGGACCACCTCGGTAGATCCTTGGGCAAACGTGCAATGTGTCTCGAAACGAGTTGATCGAGGACCGTATCAGTGACCTGTGTATGGATCAGGGCCGAAGCAATCAGCTGGTCTGAGTTCCATTGGGCCCAGTCACACGTGTACGAACCAAGTTCTTCAAGGAATCCCTCCAAGGCCTTGTTCGAATGGTCCAAGACCAACATGGTGTCCATTGGGATATTGAAGGCCATGAAGGATACAAGCCAATCATCTACACCATGATCCAATCCCATGGAGAGTCAAGCGGGCCTCCAAGTGATTGGGCCGAGTAGGTTCTTTAGGCCTTAATGTTGCTTAGAGTTAGATTAACTGCGTAATAGAAGCATGGGTCGGCCAATCTAGACACCAAGATGGCCGACTGCTCCTTTAGAGTTTTAGATACCTCTAGCCTGTAAAAGGGCATGCTTTGCAAGGGTTTTAGACACAAGTTGCATCAATACAATTTGATTAATGTCGATTCTTCTTGTTAAGAGATATTCGAGCTTTTTCCCTTGTTTTGGCAAGGGTTGTAAGCAATATTGCGTGTCGTCCGAGATTTTTCTACGGACCTATCCATTCGAGTAATCACCTCTGTGGAGTGATCGTTCTAATGCCTATAATTAAATCTTAACGTCCCGCTTGATTCTAGGTTCTGCTATCCAAGCGTTGGACCACCTCGCTAGATCCTTGGGCAAACGTGCTACGTGTCTCGAAACGAGTTTATGGAGGACCGTATCAATGACGTGTGTATGGATCAGGGCCCACACAATGAGCTGGTCCGAGTTCCATTGTGCCCAGTCACACGTGTACGATCCAAGTTCTTCAACGAATCCCTCCAAGGCTTTGTTCGAATGGTCCAAGACCAACATGGAGTCCATAGGGATGTTGAAGGCCAAGAAGGATACAAGCAAATCATCTACACCATGATCCAAACCCATGGAGAGTCAAGCTGGCCTCCAAGTGATTGGGCCGAGTTGGGTCTTAAGCCCTTGGAGAGTCAAGCGGACCTCCAAGTGATTGGGCCGAGTAGGGTCTTTAGGCCTTAATGTTGCTTAGAGTTAGATTAACTGCGTAATAGAAGCATGGGTCGGCCAATCTAGACACCAAGATGGCCGACTGCTCCTTTAGGGTTTTAGAAATCTCTAGCCTGTAAAAGGGCTTGCTTTGCAAGGGTTTTGGACACAAGTTGGATCAATACAATTTGATTAATGTCGATTCTTCTTGTTAAGAGATATTCGAGCCTTTTCCCTTGCTTTGGCAAGGGTTATAAGCAATATTGCGTCTCGTCCTAGATTGTTCTACCGACCTATCCATTCGAGTAATCACCTCTGTGGAGTCATCGTTCCAACGCCTATAATTAAATCTTATCGTCCCGCTTGATTCTAGGTTCCGCAATCCAAGCGTTGGACCATCTCGCTAGATCCTTGGGCAAACGTGCTACGTGTCTCGAAACGAGTTGATGGAGGACCGTATCAGTGACGTGTGTATGGATCAGGGCCCACGCAATGAGCTGGTCCGAGTTCCATTGGGCCCAGTCACACGTGTACGTGCCAAGTTCTTCAAGGAATCCCTCCAAGACCTTGTTCGAATGGTCCAAGACCAACATGGAGTCCATAGGGATATTGAAGGCCAAGAAGGATACAAGCAAATCATCAGCACCATGATCCAAGCCTATGGAGAGTCATGCGGGCCTCCAAGTGATTGGGCCGAGTAGGGTCTTTAGGCCATAATGTTGCTTAGGGTTGGATTAACTACGTAGTAGAAGCATGGGCCGGCCCGTCTTGATACCAAGATGGCCGGCTGCTCTTTTAGGGTTTTCGTAGGGTTTTAGTAACCTCTAGCCTGTAAAAGGGCTTGCATTATAAGGGTTTTGGACACAAGTTGGATCAATAAAGTTTGGTTAATTTCGGTTCTTCTAGTCAAGAGAGAGTCGAGCCTTTTTACTTGCCTTTGCATGGGTTGTGAGCAATCTTGCGTCTCGTCCTAGATTGTTCTACCGACGTATCTATTAGAGTAATCACCACTGTGGAGTCGTCGTTCTACCCCCTATAATCAAATCGTGTTGTCCGTTTGATTCTAGGTTCCGCAATCCAAGCGTTGGATCACCTCGCTAGATACTTGAGCAAACGTGCTATGTTTCTCGTAACGAGTTGATCAAGGACCGTATCAGTGATGTGTGCATGGATCATGGCCCACAAAATGATTCGGTCAGAGTTCTATTGGGCCTAGTCACACATGCACGAGCCAAGCTCTTAAAGAAATCCCTCCAAGGCCTGGTTCAAATGGTCCAAGACCAACATTGAGTCCATAGGGATATTGAAGGCCTAGAAGGAGACAAGCAAAACATCTACACCATGATCCAAGCCCATGGAGAGTCAAGCGAGCCTCCAAGAGGGTCTTAAGCCCGTGGAGAGTCAAGTGGGCCTCCAAGCGATTGGGCCGAGTTGGGTCTTTAGGCCTTAATGTTGCTTAGGGTTAGATTAACTGCGTAATAGAAGCATGGGTCGGCCAATCTAGACACCAAGATGGCCGACTGCTCCTTTAGGGTTTAGAAACCTCTAGCCTATAAAAGGGCTTGCTTTGCAAGGGTTTTGGACACAAGTTGGATCAATACAATTTGATTAATGTCGATTCTTCTTCTTAAGAGATATTCGAGCCTTTTCACTTGCTTTGGCAAGGGTTGTAAGCAATATTGCGTCTCGTCCTAGATTGTTCTACCGACCTATCCATTCGAGTAATCACCTCTGTGGAGTCATCGTTCCAACGCCTATAATGAAATCTTATCGTCCCGCTTGATTCTAGGTTCTGCAATCCAAGCGTTGGACCACCTCGGTAGATCCTTGGGCAAACGTGCAATGTGTCTCGAAACGAGTTGATCGAGGACCGTATCAGTGACCTGTGTATGGATCAGGGCCGAAGCAATCAGCTGGTCTGAGTTCCATTGGGCCCAGTCACACGTGTACGAACCAAGTTCTTCAAGGAATCCCTCCAAGGCCTTGTTCGAATGGTCCAAGACCAACATGGTGTCCATTGGGATATTGAAGGCCATGAAGGATACAAGCCAATCATCTACACCATGATCCAATCCCATGGAGAGTCAAGCGGGCCTCCAAGTGATTGGGCCGAGTAGGTTCTTTAGGCCTTAATGTTGCTTAGAGTTAGATTAACTGCGTAATAGAAGCATGGGTCGGCCAATCTAGACACCAAGATGGCCGACTGCTCCTTTAGAGTTTTAGATACCTCTAGCCTGTAAAAGGGCATGCTTTGCAAGGGTTTTAGACACAAGTTGCATCAATACAATTTGATTAATGTCGATTCTTCTTGTTAAGAGATATTCGAGCTTTTTCCCTTGTTTTGGCAAGGGTTGTAAGCAATATTGCGTGTCGTCCGAGATTTTTCTACGGACCTATCCATTCGAGTAATCACCTCTGTGGAGTGATCGTTCTAATGCCTATAATTAAATCTTAACGTCCCGCTTGATTCTAGGTTCTGCTATCCAAGCGTTGGACCACCTCGCTAGATCCTTGGGCAAACGTGCTACGTGTCTCGAAACGAGTTTATGGAGGACCGTATCAATGACGTGTGTATGGATCAGGGCCCACACAATGAGCTGGTCCGAGTTCCATTGTGCCCAGTCACACGTGTACGATCCAAGTTCTTCAACGAATCCCTCCAAGGCTTTGTTCGAATGGTCCAAGACCAACATGGAGTCCATAGGGATGTTGAAGGCCAAGAAGGATACAAGCAAATCATCTACACCATGATCCAAACCCATGGAGAGTCAAGCTGGCCTCCAAGTGATTGGGCCGAGTTGGGTCTTAAGCCCTTGGAGAGTCAAGCGGACCTCCAAGTGATTGGGCCGAGTAGGGTCTTTAGGCCTTAATGTTGCTTAGAGTTAGATTAACTGCGTAATAGAAGCATGGGTCGGCCAATCTAGACACCAAGATGGCCGACTGCTCCTTTAGGGTTTTAGAAATCTCTAGCCTGTAAAAGGGCTTGCTTTGCAAGGGTTTTGGACACAAGTTGGATCAATACAATTTGATTAATGTCGATTCTTCTTGTTAAGAGATATTCGAGCCTTTTCCCTTGCTTTGGCAAGGGTTATAAGCAATATTGCGTCTCGTCCTAGATTGTTCTACCGACCTATCCATTCGAGTAATCACCTCTGTGGAGTCATCGTTCCAACGCCTATAATTAAATCTTATCGTCCCGCTTGATTCTAGGTTCCGCAATCCAAGCGTTGGACCATCTCGCTAGATCCTTGGGCAAACGTGCTACGTGTCTCGAAACGAGTTGATGGAGGACCGTATCAGTGACGTGTGTATGGATCAGGGCCCACGCAATGAGCTGGTCCGAGTTCCATTGGGCCCAGTCACACGTGTACGTGCCAAGTTCTTCAAGGAATCCCTCCAAGACCTTGTTCGAATGGTCCAAGACCAACATGGAGTCCATAGGGATATTGAAGGCCAAGAAGGATACAAGCAAATCATCAGCACCATGATCCAAGCCTATGGAGAGTCATGCGGGCCTCCAAGTGATTGGGCCGAGTAGGGTCTTTAGGCCATAATGTTGCTTAGGGTTGGATTAACTACGTAGTAGAAGCATGGGCCGGCCCGTCTTGATACCAAGATGGCCGGCTGCTCTTTTAGGGTTTTCGTAGGGTTTTAGTAACCTCTAGCCTGTAAAAGGGCTTGCATTATAAGGGTTTTGGACACAAGTTGGATCAATAAAGTTTGGTTAATTTCGGTTCTTCTAGTCAAGAGAGAGTCGAGCCTTTTTACTTGCCTTTGCATGGGTTGTGAGCAATCTTGCGTCTCGTCCTAGATTGTTCTACCGACGTATCTATTAGAGTAATCACCACTGTGGAGTCGTCGTTCTACCCCCTATAATCAAATCGTGTTGTCCGTTTGATTCTAGGTTCCGCAATCCAAGCGTTGGATCACCTCGCTAGATACTTGAGCAAACGTGCTATGTTTCTCGTAACGAGTTGATCAAGGACCGTATCAGTGATGTGTGCATGGATCATGGCCCACAAAATGATTCGGTCAGAGTTCTATTGGGCCTAGTCACACATGCACGAGCCAAGCTCTTAAAGAAATCCCTCCAAGGCCTGGTTCAAATGGTCCAAGACCAACATTGAGTCCATAGGGATATTGAAGGCCTAGAAGGAGACAAGCAAAACATCTACACCATGATCCAAGCCCATGGAGAGTCAAGCGAGCCTCCAAGAGGGTCTTAAGCCCGTGGAGAGTCAAGTGGGCCTCCAAGCGATTGGGCCGAGTTGGGTCTTTAGGCCTTAATGTTGCTTAGGGTTAGATTAACTGCGTAATAGAAGCATGGGTCGGCCAATCTAGACACCAAGATGGCCGACTGCTCCTTTAGGGTTTAGAAACCTCTAGCCTATAAAAGGGCTTGCTTTGCAAGGGTTTTGGACACAAGTTGGATCAATACAATTTGATTAATGTCGATTCTTCTTCTTAAGAGATATTCGAGCCTTTTCACTTGCTTTGGCAAGGGTTGTAAGCAATATTGCGTCTCGTCCTAGATTGTTCTACCGACCTATCCATTCGAGTAATCACCTCTGTGGAGTCATCGTTCCAACGCCTATAATGAAATCTTATCGTCCCGCTTGATTCTAGGTTCTGCAATCCAAGCGTTGGACCACCTCGGTAGATCCTTGGGCAAACGTGCAATGTGTCTCGAAACGAGTTGATCGAGGACCGTATCAGTGACCTGTGTATGGATCAGGGCCGAAGCAATCAGCTGGTCTGAGTTCCATTGGGCCCAGTCACACGTGTACGAACCAAGTTCTTCAAGGAATCCCTCCAAGGCCTTGTTCGAATGGTCCAAGACCAACATGGTGTCCATTGGGATATTGAAGGCCATGAAGGATACAAGCCAATCATCTACACCATGATCCAATCCCATGGAGAGTCAAGCGGGCCTCCAAGTGATTGGGCCGAGTAGGTTCTTTAGGCCTTAATGTTGCTTAGAGTTAGATTAACTGCGTAATAGAAGCATGGGTCGGCCAATCTAGACACCAAGATGGCCGACTGCTCCTTTAGAGTTTTAGATACCTCTAGCCTGTAAAAGGGCATGCTTTGCAAGGGTTTTAGACACAAGTTGCATCAATACAATTTGATTAATGTCGATTCTTCTTGTTAAGAGATATTCGAGCTTTTTCCCTTGTTTTGGCAAGGGTTGTAAGCAATATTGCGTGTCGTCCGAGATTTTTCTACGGACCTATCCATTCGAGTAATCACCTCTGTGGAGTGATCGTTCTAATGCCTATAATTAAATCTTAACGTCCCGCTTGATTCTAGGTTCTGCTATCCAAGCGTTGGACCACCTCGCTAGATCCTTGGGCAAACGTGCTACGTGTCTCGAAACGAGTTTATGGAGGACCGTATCAATGACGTGTGTATGGATCAGGGCCCACACAATGAGCTGGTCCGAGTTCCATTGTGCCCAGTCACACGTGTACGATCCAAGTTCTTCAACGAATCCCTCCAAGGCTTTGTTCGAATGGTCCAAGACCAACATGGAGTCCATAGGGATGTTGAAGGCCAAGAAGGATACAAGCAAATCATCTACACCATGATCCAAACCCATGGAGAGTCAAGCTGGCCTCCAAGTGATTGGGCCGAGTTGGGTCTTAAGCCCTTGGAGAGTCAAGCGGACCTCCAAGTGATTGGGCCGAGTAGGGTCTTTAGGCCTTAATGTTGCTTAGAGTTAGATTAACTGCGTAATAGAAGCATGGGTCGGCCAATCTAGACACCAAGATGGCCGACTGCTCCTTTAGGGTTTTAGAAATCTCTAGCCTGTAAAAGGGCTTGCTTTGCAAGGGTTTTGGACACAAGTTGGATCAATACAATTTGATTAATGTCGATTCTTCTTGTTAAGAGATATTCGAGCCTTTTCCCTTGCTTTGGCAAGGGTTATAAGCAATATTGCGTCTCGTCCTAGATTGTTCTACCGACCTATCCATTCGAGTAATCACCTCTGTGGAGTCATCGTTCCAACGCCTATAATTAAATCTTATCGTCCCGCTTGATTCTAGGTTCCGCAATCCAAGCGTTGGACCATCTCGCTAGATCCTTGGGCAAACGTGCTACGTGTCTCGAAACGAGTTGATGGAGGACCGTATCAGTGACGTGTGTATGGATCAGGGCCCACGCAATGAGCTGGTCCGAGTTCCATTGGGCCCAGTCACACGTGTACGTGCCAAGTTCTTCAAGGAATCCCTCCAAGACCTTGTTCGAATGGTCCAAGACCAACATGGAGTCCATAGGGATATTGAAGGCCAAGAAGGATACAAGCAAATCATCAGCACCATGATCCAAGCCTATGGAGAGTCATGCGGGCCTCCAAGTGATTGGGCCGAGTAGGGTCTTTAGGCCATAATGTTGCTTAGGGTTGGATTAACTACGTAGTAGAAGCATGGGCCGGCCCGTCTTGATACCAAGATGGCCGGCTGCTCTTTTAGGGTTTTCGTAGGGTTTTAGTAACCTCTAGCCTGTAAAAGGGCTTGCATTATAAGGGTTTTGGACACAAGTTGGATCAATAAAGTTTGGTTAATTTCGGTTCTTCTAGTCAAGAGAGAGTCGAGCCTTTTTACTTGCCTTTGCATGGGTTGTGAGCAATCTTGCGTCTCGTCCTAGATTGTTCTACCGACGTATCTATTAGAGTAATCACCACTGTGGAGTCGTCGTTCTACCCCCTATAATCAAATCGTGTTGTCCGTTTGATTCTAGGTTCCGCAATCCAAGCGTTGGATCACCTCGCTAGATACTTGAGCAAACGTGCTATGTTTCTCGTAACGAGTTGATCAAGGACCGTATCAGTGATGTGTGCATGGATCATGGCCCACAAAATGATTCGGTCAGAGTTCTATTGGGCCTAGTCACACATGCACGAGCCAAGCTCTTAAAGAAATCCCTCCAAGGCCTGGTTCAAATGGTCCAAGACCAACATTGAGTCCATAGGGATATTGAAGGCCTAGAAGGAGACAAGCAAAACATCTACACCATGATCCAAGCCCATGGAGAGTCAAGCGAGCCTCCAAGAGGGTCTTAAGCCCGTGGAGAGTCAAGTGGGCCTCCAAGCGATTGGGCCGAGTTGGGTCTTTAGGCCTTAATGTTGCTTAGGGTTAGATTAACTGCGTAATAGAAGCATGGGTCGGCCAATCTAGACACCAAGATGGCCGACTGCTCCTTTAGGGTTTAGAAACCTCTAGCCTATAAAAGGGCTTGCTTTGCAAGGGTTTTGGACACAAGTTGGATCAATACAATTTGATTAATGTCGATTCTTCTTCTTAAGAGATATTCGAGCCTTTTCACTTGCTTTGGCAAGGGTTGTAAGCAATATTGCGTCTCGTCCTAGATTGTTCTACCGACCTATCCATTCGAGTAATCACCTCTGTGGAGTCATCGTTCCAACGCCTATAATGAAATCTTATCGTCCCGCTTGATTCTAGGTTCTGCAATCCAAGCGTTGGACCACCTCGGTAGATCCTTGGGCAAACGTGCAATGTGTCTCGAAACGAGTTGATCGAGGACCGTATCAGTGACCTGTGTATGGATCAGGGCCGAAGCAATCAGCTGGTCTGAGTTCCATTGGGCCCAGTCACACGTGTACGAACCAAGTTCTTCAAGGAATCCCTCCAAGGCCTTGTTCGAATGGTCCAAGACCAACATGGTGTCCATTGGGATATTGAAGGCCATGAAGGATACAAGCCAATCATCTACACCATGATCCAATCCCATGGAGAGTCAAGCGGGCCTCCAAGTGATTGGGCCGAGTAGGTTCTTTAGGCCTTAATGTTGCTTAGAGTTAGATTAACTGCGTAATAGAAGCATGGGTCGGCCAATCTAGACACCAAGATGGCCGACTGCTCCTTTAGAGTTTTAGATACCTCTAGCCTGTAAAAGGGCATGCTTTGCAAGGGTTTTAGACACAAGTTGCATCAATACAATTTGATTAATGTCGATTCTTCTTGTTAAGAGATATTCGAGCCTTTTCCCTTGCTTTGGCAAGGGTTGTAAGCAATATTGCGTCTCGTCCGAGATTTTTCTACGGACCTATCCATTCGAGTAATCACCTCTGTGGAGTGATCGTTCTAATGCCTATAATTAAATCTTAACGTCCCGCTTGATTCTAGGTTCTGCTATCCAAGCGTTGGACCACCTCGCTAGATCCTTGGGCAAACGTGCTACGTGTCTCGAAACGAGTTTATGGAGGACCGTATCAATGACGTGTGTATGGATCAGGGCCCACACAATGAGCTGGTCCGAGTTCCATTGGGCCCAGTCACACGTGTACGATCCAAGTTCTTCAACGAATCCCTCCAAGGCTTTGTTCGAATGGTCCAAGACCAACATGGAGTCCATAGGGATGTTGAAGGCCAAGAAGGATACAAGCAAATCATCTACACCATGATCCAAACCCATGGAGAGTCAAGCTGGCCTCCAAGTGATTGGGCCGAGTTGGGTCTTAAGCCCTTGGAGAGTCAAGCGGACCTCCAAGTGATTGGGCCGAGTAGGGTCTTTAGGCCTTAATGTTGCTTAGAGTTAGATTAACTGCGTAATAGAAGCATGGGTCGGCCAATCTAGACACCAAGATGGCCGACTGCTCCTTTAGGGTTTTAGAAATCTCTAGCCTGTAAAAGGGCTTGCTTTGCAAGGGTTTTGGACACAAGTTGGATCAATACAATTTGATTAATGTCGATTCTTCTTGTTAAGAGATATTCGAGCCTTTTCCCTTGCTTTGGCAAGGGTTATAAGCAATATTGCGTCTCGTCCTAGATTGTTCTACCGACCTATCCATTCGAGTAATCACCTCTGTGGAGTCATCGTTCCAACGCCTATAATTAAATCTTATCGTCCCGCTTGATTCTAGGTTCCGCAATCCAAGCGTTGGACCATCTCGCTAGATCCTTGGGCAAACGTGCTACGTGTCTCGAAACGAGTTGATGGAGGACCGTATCAGTGACGTGTGTATGGATCAGGGCCCACGCAATGAGCTGGTCCGAGTTCCATTGGGCCCAGTCACACGTGTACGTGCCAAGTTCTTCAAGGAATCCCTCCAAGACCTTGTTCGAATGGTCCAAGACCAACATGGAGTCCATAGGGATATTGAAGGCCAAGAAGGATACAAGCAAATCATCAGCACCATGATCCAAGCCTATGGAGAGTCATGCGGGCCTCCAAGTGATTGGGCCGAGTAGGGTCTTTAGGCCATAATGTTGCTTAGGGTTGGATTAACTACGTAGTAGAAGCATGGGCCGGCCCGTCTTGATACCAAGATGGCCGACTGCTCTTTTAGGGTTTTCGTAGGGTTTTAGTAACCTCTAGCCTGTAAAAGGGCTTGCATTATAAGGGTTTTGGACACAAGTTGGATCAATAAAGTTTGGTTAATTTCGGTTCTTCTAGTTAAGTGTGAGTCGAGCCTTTTTACTTGCCTTTGCAAGGGTTGTGAGCAATCTTGCGTCTCGTCCAAGATTGTTCTTCCGACGTATCTATTAGAGTAATCACCACTGTGGAGTCGTCGTTCTACCCCCTATAATCAAATCGTGTTGTCCGTTTGATTCTAGGTTCCGCAATCCAAGCGTTGGATCACCTCGCTAGATACTTGAGCAAACGTGCTATGTTTCTCGTAACGAGTTGATCAAGGACCGTATCAGTGATGTGTGCATGGATCATGGCCCACAAAATGATCCGGTCAGAGTTCTATTGGGCCTAGTCACACATGCACGAGCCAAGCTCTTAAAGAAATCCCTCCAAGGCCTGGTTCAAATGGTCCAAGACCAACATTGAGTCCATAGGGATATTGAAGGCCTAGAAGGAGACAAGCAAAACATCTACACCAAGATCCAAGCCCATGGAGAGTCAAGCGAGCCTCCAAGAGGGTCTTAAGCCCGTGGAGAGTCAAATGGGCCTCCAAGTGATTGGGCCGAGTTGGGTCTTTAGGCCTTAATGTTGCTTAGGGTTAGATTAACTGCGTAATAGAAGCATGGGTCGGCCAATCTAGACACCAAGATGGCCGACTGCTCCTTTAGGGTTTTAGAAACCTCTAGCCTATAAAAGGGCTTGCTTTGCAAGGGTTTTGGACACAAGTTGGATCAATACAATTTGATTAATGTCGATTCTTCTTCTTAAGAGATATTCGAGCCTTTTCACTTGCTTTGGCAAGGGTTGTAAGCAATATTGCGTCTCGTCCTAGATTGTTCTACCGACCTATCCATTCGAGTAATCACCTCTGTGGAGTCATCGTTCCAACGCCTATAATGAAATCTTATCGTCCCGCTTGATTCTAGGTTCTGCAATCCAAGCGTTGGACCACCTCGGTAGATCCTTGGGCAAACGTGCAATGTGTCTCGAAACGAGTTGATCGAGGACCGTATCAGTGACCTGTGTATGGATCAGGGCCGAAGCAATCAGCTGGTCTGAGTTCCATTGGGCCCAGTCACACGTGTACGAACCAAGTTCTTCAAGGAATCCCTCCAAGGCCTTGTTCGAATGGTCCAAGACCAACATGGTGTCCATAGGGATATTGAAGGCCATGAAGGATACAAGCCAATCATCTACACCATGATCCAATCCCATGGAGAGTCAAGCGGGCCTCCAAGTGATTGGGCCGAGTAGGTTCTTTAGGCCTTAATGTTGCTTAGAGTTAGATTAACTGCGTAATAGAAGCATGGGTCGGCCAATCTAGACACCAAGATGGCCGACTGCTCCTTTAGAGTTTTAGATACCTCTAGCCTGTAAAAGGGCATGCTTTGCAAGGGTTTTAGACACAAGTTGCATCAATACAATTTGATTAATGTCGATTCTTCTTGTTAAGAGATATTCGAGCCTTTTCCCTTGCTTTGGCAAGGGTTGTAAGCAATATTGCGTCTCGTCCGAGATTTTTCTACGGACCTATCCATTCGAGTAATCACCTCTGTGGAGTGATCGTTCTAATGCCTATAATTAAATCTTAACGTCCCGCTTGATTCTAGGTTCTGCTATCCAAGCGTTGGACCACCTCGCTAGATCCTTGGGCAAACGTGCTACGTGTCTCGAAACGAGTTTATGGAGGACCGTATCAATGACGTGTGTATGGATCAGGGCCCACACAATGAGCTGGTCCGAGTTCCATTGGGCCCAGTCACACGTGTACGATCCAAGTTCTTCAACGAATCCCTCCAAGGCTTTGTTCGAATGGTCCAAGACCAACATGGAGTCCATAGGGATGTTGAAGGCCAAGAAGGATACAAGCAAATCATCTACACCATGATCCAAACCCATGGAGAGTCAAGCTGGCCTCCAAGTGATTGGGCCGAGTTGGGTCTTAAGCCCTTGGAGAGTCAAGCGGACCTCCAAGTGATTGGGCCGAGTAGGGTCTTTAGGCCTTAATGTTGCTTAGAGTTAGATTAACTGCGTAATAGAAGCATGGGTCGGCCAATCTAGACACCAAGATGGCCGACTGCTCCTTTAGGGTTTTAGAAATCTCTAGCCTGTAAAAGGGCTTGCTTTGCAAGGGTTTTGGACACAAATTGGATCAATACAATTTGATTAATGTCGATTCTTCTTGTTAAGAGATATTCGAGCCTTTTCCCTTGCTTTGGCAAGGGTTATAAGCAATATTACGTCTCGTCCTAGATTGTTCTACCGACCTATCCATTCGAGTAATCACCTCTGTGGAGTCATCGTTCCAACGCCTATAATTAAATCTTATCGTCCCGCTTGATTCTAGGTTCCGCAATCCAAGCGTTGGACCATCTCGCTAGATCCTTGGGCAAACGTGCTACGTGTCTCGAAACGAGTTGATGGAGGACCGTATCAGTGACGTGTGTATGGATCAGGGCCCACGCAATGAGCTGGTCCGAGTTCCATTGGGCCCAGTCACACGTGTACGTGCCAAGTTCTTCAAGGAATCCCTCAAAGACCTTGTTCGAATGGTCCAAGACCAACATGGAGTCCATAGGGATATTGAAGGCCAAGAAGGATACAAGCAAATCATCAGCACCATGATCCAAGCCTATGGAGAGTCATGCGGGCCTCCAAGTGATTGGGCCGAGTAGGGTCTTTAGGCCATAATGTTGCTTAGGGTTGGATTAACTACGTAGTAGAAGCATGGGCCGGCCCGTCTTGATACCAAGATGGCCGACTGCTCTTTTAGGGTTTTCGTAGGGTTTTAGTAACCTCTAGCCTGTAAAAGGGCTTGCATTATAAGGGTTTTGGACACAAGTTGGATCAATAAAGTTTGGTTAATTTCGGTTCTTCTAGTTAAGTGTGAGTCGAGCCTTTTTACTTGCCTTTGCAAGGGTTGTGAGCAATCTTGCGTCTCGTCCAAGATTGTTCTTCCGACGTATCTATTAGAGTAATCACCACTGTGGAGTCGTCGTTCTACCCCCTATAATCAAATCGTGTTGTCCGTTTGATTCTAGGTTCCGCAATCCAAGCGTTGGATCACCTCGCTAGATACTTGAGCAAACGTGCTATGTTTCTCGTAACGAGTTGATCAAGGACCGTATCAGTGATGTGTGCATGGATCATGGCCCACAAAATGATCCGGTCAGAGTTCTATTGGGCCTAGTCACACATGCACGAGCCAAGCTCTTAAAGAAATCCCTCCAAGGCCTGGTTCAAATGGTCCAAGACCAACATTGAGTCCATAGGGATATTGAAGGCCTAGAAGGAGACAAGCAAAACATCTACACCAAGATCCAAGCCCATGGAGAGTCAAGCGAGCCTCCAAGAGGGTCTTAAGCCCGTGGAGAGTCAAATGGGCCTCCAAGTGATTGGGCCGAGTTGGGTCTTTAGGCCTTAATGTTGCTTAGGGTTAGATTAACTGCGTAATAGAAGCATGGGTCGGCCAATCTAGACACCAAGATGGCCGACTGCTCCTTTAGGGTTTTAGAAACCTCTAGCCTATAAAAGGGCTTGCTTTGCAAGGGTTTTGGACACAAGTTGGATCAATACAATTTGATTAATGTCGATTCTTCTTCTTAAGAGATATTCGAGCCTTTTCACTTGCTTTGGCAAGGGTTGTAAGCAATATTGCGTCTCGTCCTAGATTGTTCTACCGACCTATCCATTCGAGTAATCACCTCTGTGGAGTCATCGTTCCAACGCCTATAATGAAATCTTATCGTCCCGCTTGATTCTAGGTTCTGCAATCCAAGCGTTGGACCACCTCGGTAGATCCTTGGGCAAACGTGCAATGTGTCTCGAAACGAGTTGATCGAGGACCGTATCAGTGACCTGTGTATGGATCAGGGCCGAAGCAATCAGCTGGTCTGAGTTCCATTGGGCCCAGTCACACGTGTACGAACCAAGTTCTTCAAGGAATCCCTCCAAGGCCTTGTTCGAATGGTCCAAGACCAACATGGTGTCCATAGGGATATTGAAGGCCATGAAGGATACAAGCCAATCATCTACACCATGATCCAATCCCATGGAGAGTCAAGCGGGCCTCCAAGTGATTGGGCCGAGTAGGTTCTTTAGGCCTTAATGTTGCTTAGAGTTAGATTAACTGCGTAATAGAAGCATGGGTCGACCAATCTAGACACCAAGATGGCCGACTGCTCCTTTAGAGTTTTAGATACCTCTAGCCTGTAAAAGGGCATGCTTTGCAAGGGTTTTAGACACAAGTTGCATCAATACAATTTGATTAATGTCGATTCTTCTTGTTAAGAGATATTCGAGCCTTTTCCCTTGCTTTGGCAAGGGTTGTAAGCAATATTGCGTCTCGTCCGAGATTTTTCTACGGACCTATCCATTCGAGTAATCACCTCTGTGGAGTGATCGTTCTAATGCCTATAATTAAATCTTAACGTCCCGCTTGATTCTAGGTTCTGCTATCCAAGCGTTGGACCACCTCGCTAGATCCTTGGGCAAACGTGCTACGTGTCTCGAAACGAGTTTATGGAGGACCGTATCAATGACGTGTGTATGGATCAGGGCCCACACAATGAGCTGGTCCGAGTTCCATTGGGCCCAGTCACACGTGTACGATCCAAGTTCTTCAACGAATCCCTCCAAGGCTTTGTTCGAATGGTCCAAGACCAACATGGAGTCCATAGGGATGTTGAAGGCCAAGAAGGATACAAGCAAATCATCTACACCATGATCCAAACCCATGGAGAGTCAAGCTGGCCTCCAAGTGATTGGCCCGAGTTGGGTCTTAAGCCCTTGGAGAGTCAAGCGGACCTCCAAGTGATTGGGCCGAGTAGGGTCTTTAGGCCTTAATGTTGCTTAGAGTTAGATTAACTGCGTAATAGAAGCATGGGTCGGCCAATCTAGACACCAAGATGGCCGACTGCTCCTTTAGGGTTTTAGAAATCTCTAGCCTGTAAAAGGGCTTGCTTTGCAAGGGTTTTGGACACAAGTTGGATCAATACAATTTGATTAATGTCGATTCTTCTTGTTAAGAGATATTCGAGCCTTTTCCCTTGCTTTGGCAAGGGTTATAAGCAATATTGCGTCTCGTCCTAGATTGTTCTACCGACCTATCCATTCGAGTAATCACCTCTGTGGAGTCATCGTTCCAACGCCTATAATTAAATCTTATCGTCCCGCTTGATTCTAGGTTCCGCAATCCAAGCGTTGGACGATCTCGCTAGATCCTTGGGCAAACGTGCTACGTGTCTCGAAACGAGTTGATGGAGGACCGTATCAGTGACGTGTGTATGGATCAGGGCCCACGCAATGAGCTGGTCCGAGTTCCATTGGGCCCAGTCACACGTGTACGTGCCATGTTCTTCAAGGAATCCCTCCAAGACCTTGTTCGAATGGTCCAAGACCAACATGGAGTCCATAGGGATATTGAAGGCCAAGAAGTATACAAGCAAATCATCAGCACCATGATCCAAGCCTATGGAGAGTCATGCGGGCCTCCAAGTGATTGGGCCGAGTAGGGTCTTTAGGCCATAATGTTGCTTAGGGTTGGATTAACTACGTAGTAGAAGCATGGTCCGGCCCGTCTTGATACCAAGATGGCCGACTGCTCTTTTAGGGTTTTCGTAGGGTTTTAGTAACCTCTAGCCTGTAAAAGGGCTTGCATTATAAGGGTTTTGGACACAAGTTGGATCAATAAAGTTTGGTTAATTTCTGTTCTTCTAGTTAAGTGTGAGTCGAGCCTTTTTACTTGCTTTTGCAAGGGTTGTGAGCAATCTTGTGTCTCGTCCAAGATTGTTCTTCCGACGTATCTATTAGAGTAATCACCACTGTGGAGTCATCGTTCTACTCCTTATAAACAAATCGTGTCGTCCATTTGATTCATGGTTCCGTAATCCAAGCGTTGGATCACCTCGCTAGATACTTGAGCAAACGTGCTATGTGTCTCGTAACGAGTTGATCAAGGACCGTATCAGTGATGTGTGCATGGATCATGGCCCACAAAATGATCCGGTCAGAGTTCTATTGGGCCTAGTCACACATGCACGAGCCAAGCTCTTAAAGAAATCCCTCCAAGGCCTGGTTCAAATGGTCCAAGGCCAACATTGAGTCCATAGGGATATTGAAGGCCTAGAAGGAGACAAGCAAAACATCTACACCATGATCCAAGCCCATGGAGAGTCAAGCGGGCCTCCAAGTGATTGGGTCGAGTTGGGGCTTTAGGCCTTAATGTTGCTTAGGGTTAGATTAACTGCGTAATAGAAGCATGGGTCGGCCAATCTAGACACCAAGATGGCCGACTGCTCCTTTAGGGTTTTAGAAACCTCTAGCCTATAAAAGGGCTTGCTTTGCAAGGGTTTTGGACACAAGTTGGATCAATACAATTTGATTAATAGATATTCGAGCCTTTTCACTAGCTTTGGCAAGGATTGTAAGCAATATTGCGTCCCATCTTAGATTGTTCTACCGACCTATCCATTCGAGTAATCACCTCTGTGGAGTCATCGTTCTAACACCTATAATTAAATCTTATCGTCCCGCTTGATTCCTGGTCCGCAATCCAAGCGTTGGACCACCTCGCTAGATCCTTGGGCAAACGTGCTACGTGTCTCGAAATGAGTTGATCGAGCACTGTATCAGTGACGTGTACGTGGATCAGGGCCCACGCAATGAGCTGCTCCAAGTTCCATTGGGCCCAGTCACACGTGTACGAGCCAAGTTCTTCAAGGAGTCCCTCCAAAGCCTTGTTCGAATGGTCCAAGACCAACAAGGAGTCCATAGGGATATTGAAGGCCGAGAAGGATACAAGCAAATCATCTACACCATGATCCAAGCCATGGAGAGTCAAGCGGGCCTCTAGGTGATTGGGCCGAGTAGGGTCTTTAGGCCTTAAGGTTGCTTAGTGTAAGATTAACTGCGTAATAGAAGCATGGGCCCGCCCGTCTTGATACCAAGATGGCCGACTTCTCTTTTAGGGTTTTCGTAGGGTTTTAGTAACCTCTAACCTATAAAATGGCTTGCATTATAAGGGTTTTGGACACAAGTTGGATCAATACAATTTGATTAATGTCGATTCTTCTTGATAAGAGATATTCGAGCTTTTTCACTTGCTTTGGCAAGGGTTGTAAGCAATATTGCGTCTCGTCCTAGATTGTTCTATCGACCTATCCATTCGAGTAATCACCTCTATGGAGTCATCGTTCTAACGCCTATAATTAAATCTAATCGTCCCGCTTGATTCCAGGTTCCGCAATCCAAGCGTTGGACCAACTCGCTGGATCCTTGGGCAAACGTGCTACGTGTCTCGAAACGAGTTGATCGAGGACCGTATCAGTGACGTGTGTGTGGATCAGGGCCCACGCAATGAGCTGGTCCGAGTTCCATTGGGCCCAGTCACACGTGTACGAGCCAAGTTCTTCAAGGAATCCCTCCAAGGCCTTGTTCGAATGGTCCAAGACCAACAAGGAGTCCATAGGGATATTGAAGGCCAAGAAGGATACAAGCAAACCATCTACACCATGATCCAAGCCCATGGAGAGTCAAGCGGGCCTTTAAGTGATTGGGCCGAGTAGGGTCTTTAGGCCTTAAGGTTGCTTAGTGTAAGATTAACTGCGTAATAGAAGCATGGGCCCGCCCGTCTTGATACCAAGATGGCTGACTGTTCATTTAGGGTTTTCGTAGGGTTTTAGTAACCTCTAGCCTATAAAAAGGCTTGCATTATAAGGGTTTTGGACACAAGTTGGATCAATAAAGTTTGGTTAATTTCGGTTCTTCTTGTTAAGAGAGAGTCAAGCCTTTTTACTTGCCTTTGCAAGGGTTGTGAGCAATCTTGCGTCTCGTCCTAGATTGTTCTACCGACGTATCTATTAGAGTAATCACCACTGTGGAGTCATCGTTCTACCCCTTATAATCAAATCGTGTCGTCTGTTTGATTCTATGTTCCGTAATCCAAGCGTTGGACCACCTCGCTAGATACATGAGCAAACATGTTATGTGTCTCGTAACGAGTTGATCAAGGACCGTATCAGTGTTGTGTGCATGGATCATGGCCCACGAAATGATCCGGTCCGAGTTCCATTGGGCCTTGTCACACATGCACGAGCCAAGCTCTTAAAGAAATCCCTCCAAGGCCTTGTTCAAATGGTCCAAAACCAACATGGAGTCCATAGGGATTTTGAAGGCCTTGAAGGAGACAAGCAAAACATCTACACCATGATCCAAGCCCATGGAGAGTCAAGCGGGCCTCCAAGTGATTGGGCCGAGTTGGATCTTTAGGCCTTAATGTTGCTTAGGGTTAGATTAACTGCTTAATAGAAGCATGGGTCGGCCAATCTAGACACCAAGATGGCCGACTGCTCCTTTAGGGTTTTAGAAACCTCTATCCTATAAAAGGGCTTGCTTTGCAAGGGTTTTGGACACAAGTTGGATCAATACAATTTGATTAATGTCGATTCTTCTTGTTAAGAGATATTCGAGCTTTTTCACTTGCTTTGGCAAGGGTTGTAAGCAATATTGCGTCTCGTCCTAGATTGTTCTATAGACCTATCCATTCGAGTAATCACCTCTATGGAGTCATCGTTCTAACGCCTATAATTAAATCTAATCGTCCCGCTTGATTCCAGGTTCCGCAATCCAAGCGTTGGACCACCTCGCTAGATCCTTGGGCAAACATGCTACGTGTCTCGAAACGAGTTGATCGAGGACCGTATCAGTGACGTGTGTGTGGATCAGGGCCCACGCAATGAGTTGGTCCGAGTTCCATTGGGCCCAGTCACACGTGTACGAGCCAAGTTCTTCAGGGAATCCCTCCAGGGCCTTGTTCGAATGGTCCAAGACCAACAAGGAGTCCATAGGGATATTGAAGGCCAAGAAGGATACAAGCAAATCATCTGCACCATGATCCAAGCCCATGGAGAGTCAAGCGGGCCTCTAAGTGATTAGGCCGAGTAGGGTCTTTAGGCCTTAAGGTTGCTTAGTGTAAGATTAACTGCGTAATAGAAGCATGGGCCGGCCCCCGTCTTGATACCAAGATGGCCGACTGTTCATTTAGGGTTTTCGTAGGGTTTTAGTAACCTCTAACCTATAAAAAGGCTTGCATTATATGGGTTTTGGACACAAGTTGGATCAATAAAGTTTGGTTAATTTCGGTTCTTCTTGTTAAGAGAGAGTCGAGCCTTTTTACTTGCCTTTGCAAGGGTTGTGAGCAATCTTGCGTCTCGTCCTAGATTGTTCTACCGACGTATCTATTAGAGTAATCACCACTGTGGAGTCATCGTTCTACCCCTTATAATCAAATCGTGTCGTCTGTTTGATTATATGTTCCGTAATCCAAGCGTTGGACTACCTCGCTAGATACTTGAGCAAACATGCTATGTGTCTCGTAACGAGCTGATCAAGGACCGTATCAGTGATGTGTGCATGGATCATGGCCCATGAAATGATCCGGTCCGAGTTCCATTGGGCCTAGTCACACATGCACGAGCCAAGCTCTTAAAGAAATCCCTCCAAGGCCTTGTTCAAATGGTTCAAAACCAACACGGAGTCCATAGGCATATTGATGGCCTAGAATGAAACAAGCAAAACATCTACACCATGATCCAAGCCCATGGAGAGTCAAGCGGGCCTCCAAGTGATTGGGTCGAGTTGGGGCTTTAGGCCTTAATGTTGCTTAGAGTTAGATTAACTGCGTAATAGAAGCATGGGTCGGCCAATCTAGACACCAAGATGGCCGACGGCTCCTTTAGGGTTTTAGAAACCTCTAGCCTATAAAAGGGCTTGCTTTGCAAGGGTTTTGGACACAAGTTGGATCAATACAATTTGATTAATGTCGATTCTTCTTGTTAAGAGATATTCGAGCTTTTTCACTAGCTTTGGCAAGGATTGTAAGCAATATTGCGTCCCATCTTAGATTGTTCTACCGACCTATCCATTCGGGTAATCACCTCTGTGGAGTCATCGTTCTAACACCTATAATTAAATCTTATCGTCCCGCTTGATTCCTGGTTCCGCAATCCAAGCGTTGGACCACCTCGCTAGATCCTTGGGCAAACGTGCTACGTGTCTCGAAATTAGTTGATCGAGCACCGTATCAGTGACGTGTGCGTGGATCAGGGCCCACGCAATGAGCTGGTCCGAGTTCCATTGGGCCCAGTCACACATGTACGAGCCAAGTTCTTCAAGGAGTCCCTCCAAAGCTTTGTTCGAATGGTCAAAGACCAACAAGGTGTCCATAGGGATATTGAAGGCCGAGAATGATACAAGCAAATCATCTACACCATGATCCAAGCCATGGAGAGTCAAGCGGGCCTCTAAGTGATTGGGCCGAGGAGGGTCTTTAGGCCTTAAGGTTGCTTAGTGTAAGATTAACTGCGTAATAGAAGCATGGGCCCGCCCGTCTTGATACCAAGATGGCCGACTGCTCTTTTAGGGTTTTCGTAGGGTTTTAGTAACCTCTAACCTATAAAATGGCTTGCATTATAAGGGTTTTGGACACAAGTTGGATCAATACAATTTGATTAATGTCGATTCTTCTTGATAAGAGATATTCGAGCTTTTTCACTTGCTTTGGCAAGGGTTGTAAGCAATATTGCGTCTCGTCCTAGATTGTTCTATCGACCTATCCATTCGAGTAATCACCTCTATGGAGTCATCGTTCTAACGCCTATAATTAAATCTAATCGTCCCGCTTGATTCCAGGTTCCGCAATCCAAGCGTTGGACCACCTCGCTAAATCCTTGGGCAAACATGCTACGTGTCTCGAAACGAGTTGATCGAGGACCGTATCAGTGACGTGTGTGTGGATCAGGGCCCACGCAATGAGCTGGTCCGAGTTCCATTGGGCCCAGTCACACGTGTACGAGCCAAGTTCTTCAGGGAATCCCTCCAGGGCCTTGTTCGAATGGTCCAAGACCAACAAGGAGTCCATAGGGATATTGAAGGCCAAGAAGGATACAAGCAAATCATCTGCACCATGATCCAAGCCCATGGAGAGTCAAGCGGGCCTCTAAGTGATTAGGCCGAGTAGGGTCTTTAGGCCTTAAGGTTGCTTAGTGTAAGATTAACTGCGTAATAGAAGCATGGGCCGGCCCCCGTCTTGATACCAAGATGGCCGACTGTTCATTTAGGGTTTTCGTAGGGTTTTAGTAACCTCTAACCTATAAAAAGGCTTGCATTATAAGGGTTTTGGACGCAAGTTGGATCAATAAAGTTTGGTTAATTTCGGTTCTTCTTGTTAAGAGAGAGTCGAGCCTTTTTACTTGCCTTTGCAAGGGTTGTGAGCAATCTTGCGTCTCGTCCTAGATTGTTCTACCGACGTATCTATTAGAGTAATCACCACTGTGGAGTCATCGTTCTACCCCTTATAATCAAATCGTGTCGTCTGTTTGATTATATGTTCCGTAATCCAAGCGTTGGACTACCTCGCTAGATACTTGAGCAAACATGCTATGTGTCTCGTAACGAGCTGATCAAGGACCGTATCAGTGATGTGTGCATGGATCATGGCCCACGAAATGATCCGGTCCGAGTTCCATTGGGCCTAGTCACACATGCACGAGCCAAGCTCTTAAAGAAATCCCTCCAAGGCCTTGTTCAAATGGTTCAAAACCAACACGGAGTCCATAGGCATATTGATGGCCTAGAATGAAACAAGCAAAACATCTACACCATGATCCAAGCCCATGGAGAGTCAAGCGGGCCTCCAAGTGATTGGGTCGAGTTGGGGCTTTAGCCCTTAATGTTGCTTAGAGTTAGATTAACTGCGTAATAGAAGCATGGGTCGGCCAATCTAGACACCAAGATGGCCGACGGCTCCTTTAGGGTTTTAGAAACCTCTAGCCTATAAAAGGGCTTGCTTTGCAAGGGTTTTGGACACAAGTTGGATCAATACAATTTGATTAATGTCGATTCTTCTTGTTAAGAGATATTCGAGCTTTTTCACTAGCTTTGGCAAGGATTGTAAGCAATATTGCGTCCCATCTTAGATTGTTCTACCGACCTATCCATTCGGGTAATCACCTCTGTGGAGTCATCGTTCTAACACCTATAATTAAATCTTATCGTCCCGCTTGATTCCTGGTTCCGCAATCCAAGCGTTGGACCACCTCGCTAGATCCTTGGGCAAACGTGCTACGTGTCTCGAAATTAGTTGATCGAGCACCGTATCAGTGACGTGTGCGTGGATCAGGGCCCACGCAATGAGCTGGTCCGAGTTCCATTGGGCCCAGTCACACATGTACGAGCCAAGTTCTTCAAGGAGTCCCTCCAAAGCTTTGTTCGAATGGTCAAAGACCAACAAGGTGTCCATAGGGATATTGAAGGCCCAGAATGATACAAGCAAATCATCTACACCATGATCCAAGCCATGGAGAGTCAAGCGGGCCTCTAAGTGTTTGGGCCGAGGAGGGTCTTTAGGCCTTAAGGTTGCTTAGTGTAAGATTAACTGCGTAATAGAAGCATGGGCCCGCCCGTCTTGATACCAAGATGGCCGACTGCTCTTTTAGGGTTTTCGTAGGGTTTTAGTAACCTCTAACCTATAAAATGGCTTGCATTATAAGGGTTTTGGACACAAGTTGGATCAATACAATTTGATTAATGTCGATTCTTCTTGATAAGAGATATTCGAGCTTTTTCACTTGCTTTGGCAAGGGTTGTAAGCAATATTGCGTCTCGTCCTAGATTGTTCTATCGACCTATCCATTCGAGTAATCACCTCTATGGAGTCATCGTTCTAACGCCTATAATTAAATCTAATCGTCCCGCTTGATTCCAGGTTCCGCTATCCAAGCGTTGGACCAACTCGCTGGATCCTTGGGCAAACGTGCTACGTGTCTCGAAACGAGTTGATCGAGGACCGTATCAGTGACGTGTGTGTGGATCAGGGCCCACGCAATGAGCTGGTCCGAGTTCCATTGGGCCCAGTCACACGTGTACGAGCCAAGTTCTTCAAGGAATCCCTCCAAGGCCTTGTTCGAATGGTCCAAGACCAACAAGGAGTCCATAGGAATATTGAAGGCCAAGAAGGATACAAGCAAACCATCTACACCATGATCCAAGCCCATGGAGAGTCAAGCGGGCCTTTAAGTGATTGGGCCGAGTAGGGTCTTTAGGCCTTAAGGTTGCTTAGTGTAAGATTAACTGCGTAATAGAAGCATGGGCCCGCCCGTCTTGATACCAAGATGGCTGACTGTTCATTTAGGGTTTTCGTAGGGTTTTAGTAACCTCTAGCCTATAAAAAGGCTTGCATTATAAGGGTTTTGGACACAAGTTGGATCAATAAAGTTTGGTTAATTTCGGTTCTTCTTGTTAAGAGAGAGTCAAGCCTTTTTACTTGCCTTTGCAAGGGTTGTGAGCAATCTTGCGTCTCGTCCTAGATTGTTCTACCGACGTATCAATTAGAGTAATCACCACTGTGGAGTCATCGTTCTACCCCTTATAATCAAATCGTGTCGTCTGTTTGATTCTATGTTCCGTAATCCAAGCGTTGGACCACCTCGCTAGATACATGAGCAAACATGTTATGTGTCTCGTAACGAGTTGATCAAGGACCGTATCAGTGTTGTGTGCATGGATCATGGCCCACGAAATGATCCGGTCCGAGTTCCATTGGGCCTTGTCACACATGCACGAGCCAAGCTCTTAAAGAAATCCCTCCAAGGCCTTGTTCAAATGGTCCAAAACCAACATGGAGTCCATAGGGATTTTGAAGGCCTTGAAGGAGACAAGCAAAACATCTACACCATGATCCAAGCCCATGGAGAGTCAAGCGGGCCTCCAAGTGATTGGGCCGAGTTGGATCTTTAGGCCTTAATGTTGCTTAGGGTTAGATTAACTGCTTAATAGAAGCATGGGTCGGCCAATCTAGACACCAAGATGGCCGACTGCTCCTTTAGGGTTTTAGAAACCTCTAGCCTATAAAAGGGCTTGCTTTGCAAGGGTTTTGGACGCAAGTTGGATCAATACAATTTGATTAATGTCGATTCTTCTTGTTAAGAGATATTCGAGCTTTTTCACTTGCTTTGGCAAGGGTTGTAAGCAATATTGCGTCTCGTCCTAGATTGTTCTATCGACCTATCCATTCGAGTAATCACCTCTATGGAGTCATCGTTCTAACGCCTATAATTAAATCTAATCGTCCCGCTTGATTCCAGGTTCCGCAATCCAAGCGTTGGACCACCTCGCTAGATCCTTGGGCAAACATGCTACGTGTCTCGAAACGAGTTGATCGAGGACCGTATCAGTGACGTGTGTGTGGATCAGGGCCCACGCAATGAGCTAGTCCGAGTTCCATTGGGCCCAGTCACACGTGTACGAGCCAAGTTCTTCAAGGAATCCCTCCAAGGCTTTGTTCGAATGGTCCAAGACCAACAAGGAGTCCATAGGGATATTCAAGGCCAAGAAGGATACAAGCAAATCATCTGCACCATGATCCAAGCCCATGGAGAGTCAAGCGGGCCTCTAAGTGATTGGGCCGAGTAGGGTCTTTAGGCCTTATGGTTGCTTAGTGTAAGATTAACTGCGTAATAGAAGCATGGGCCGGCCCCCGTCTTGATACCAAGATGGCCGACTGTTCATTTAGGGTTTTCGTAGGGTTTTAGTAACCTCTAACATATAAAAAGGCTTGCATTATAAGGGTTTTGGACACAAGTTGGATCAATAAAGTTTGGTTAATTTCGGTTCTTCTTGTTAAGGGAGAGTCGAGCCTTTTTACTTGCCTTTGCAAGGGTTGTGAGCAATCTTGCGTCTCGTCCTAGATTGTTCTACCGACGTATCTATTAGAGTAATCACCACTGTGGAGTCATCGTTCTACCCCTTATAATCAAATCGTGTCGTCTGTTTGATTATATGTTCCGTAATCCAAGCGTTGCACTACCTCGCTAGATACTTGAGCAAACATGCTATGTGTCTCGTAACGAGCTGATCAAGGACCGTATTAGTGATGTGTGCATGGATCATGGCCCACGAAATGATCCGGTCCGAGTTCCATTGGGCCTAGTCACACATGCACGAGCCAAGCTCTTAAAGAAATCCCTCCAAGGCCTTGTTCAAATGGTTCAAAACCAACATGGAGTCCATAGGCATATTGATGGCCTAGAATGAAACAAGCAAAACACCTACACCATGATCCAAGCCCATGGAGAGTCAAGCGGGCCTCCAAGTGATTGGGTCGAGTTGGGGCTTTAGGCCTTAATGTTGCTTAAGGTTAGATTAACTGCGTAATAGAAGCATGGGTCGGCCAATCTAGACACCAAGATGGCCGACTGCTCCTTTAGGGTTTTAGAAACCTCTAGCCTATAAAAGGGCTTGCTTTGCAAGGGTTTTGGACACAAGTTGGATCAATACAATTTGATTAATGTCGATTCTTCTTGTTAAGAGATATTCGAGCTTTTTCACTAGCTTTGGCAAGGATTGTAAGCAATATTGCGTCCCATCTTAGATTGTTCTACCGACCTATCCATTCGGGTAATCACCTCTGTGGAGTCATCGTTCTAACACCTATAATTAAATCTTATCGTCCCGCTTGATTCCTGGTTCCGCAATCCAAGCGTTGGACCACCTCGCTAGATCCTTGGGCAAACGTGCTACGTGTCTCGAAATGAGTTGATCGAGCACCGTATCAGTGACGTGTGCGTGGATCAGGGCCCACGCAATGAGCTGGTCCGAGTTCCATTGGGCCCAGTCACACGTGTACGAGCCAAGTTCTTGAAGGAGTCCCTCCAAAGCATTGTTCGAATGGTCAAAGACCAACAAGGTGTCCATAGGGATATTGAAGGCCGAGAATGATACAATCAAATCATCTACACCGTGATCCAAGCCATGGAGAGTCAAGCGGGCCTCTAAGTGATTGGGCCGAGGAGGGTCTTTAGGCCTTAAGGTTGCTTAGTGTAAGATTAACTGCGTAATAGAAGCATGGGCCCGCCCGTCTTGATACCAAGATGGCCGACTGCTCTTTTAGGGTTTTCGTAGGGTTTTAGTAACCTCTAACCTATAAAATGGCTTGCATTATAAGGGTTTTGGACACAAGTTGGATCAATACAATTTGATTAATGTCGATTCTTCTTGATAAGAGATATTCGAGCTTTTTCACTTGCTTTGGCAAGGGTTGTAAGCAATATTGCGTCTCGTCCTAGATTGTTCTATCGACCTATCCATTCGAGTAATCACCTCTATGGAGTCATCGTTCTAACGCCTATAATTAAATCTAATCGTCCCGCTTGATTCCAGGTTCCGCAATCCAAGCGTTGGACCAACTCGCTGGATCCTTGGGCAAACGTGCTACGTGTCTCGAAACGAGTTGATCGAGGACCGTATCAGTGACGTGTGTGTGGATCAGGGCCCACGCAATGAGCTGGTCCGAGTTCCATTGGGCCCAGTCACACGTGTACGAGCCAAGTTCTTCAAGGAATCCCTCCAAGGCCTTGTTCGAATGGTCCAAGACCAACAAGGAGTCCATAGGGATATTGAAGGCCAAGAAGGATACAAGCAAACCATCTACACCATGATCCAAGCCCATGGAGAGTCAAGCGGGCCTTTAAGTGATTGGTCCGAGTAGGGTCTTTAGGCCTTAAGGTTGCTTAGTGTAAGATTAACTGCGTAATAGAAGCATGGGCCCGCCCGTCTTGATACCAAGATGGCTGACTGTTCATTTAGGGTTTTCGTAGGGTTTTAGTAACCTCTAGCCTATAAAAAGGCTTGCATTATAAGGGTTTTGGACACAAGTTGGATCAATAAAGTTTGGTTAATTTCGGTTCTTCTTGTTAAGAGAGAGTCAAGCCTTTTTACTTGCCTTTGCAAGGGTTGTGAGCAATCTTGCGTCTCGTCCTAGATTGTTCTACCGACGTATCAATTAGAGTAATCACCACTGTGGAGTCATCGTTCTACCCCTTATAATCAAATCGTGTCGTCTGTTTGATTCTATGTTCCGTAATCCAAGCGTTGGACCACCTCGCTAGATACATGAGCAAACATGTTATGTGTCTCGTAACGAGTTGATCAAGGACCGTATCAGTGTTGTGTGCATGGATCATGGCCCACGAAATGATCCGGTCCGAGTTCCATTGGGCCTTGTCACACATGCACGAGCCAAGCTCTTAAAGAAATCCCTCCAAGGCCTTGTTCAAATGGTCCAAAACCAACATGGAGTCCATAGGGATTTTGAAGGCCTTGAAGGAGACAAGCAAAACATCTACACCATGATCCAAGCCCATGGAGAGTCAAGCGGGCCTCCAAGTGATTGGGCCGAGTTGGATCTTTAGGCCTTAATGTTGCTTAGGGTTAGATTAACTGCTTAATAGAAGCATGGGTCGGCCAATCTAGACACCAAGATGGCCGACTGCTCCTTTAGGGTTTTAGAAACCTCTAGCCTATAAAAGGGCTTGCTTTGCAAGGGTTTTGGACACAAGTTGGATCAATACAATTTGATTAATGTCGATTCTTCTTGTTAAGAGATATTCGAGCTTTTTCACTTGCTTTGGCAAGGGTTGTAAGCAATATTGCGTCTCGTCCTAGATTGTTCTATCGACCTATCCATTCGAGTAATCACCTCTATGGAGTCATCGTTCTAACGCCTATAATTAAATCTAATCGTCCCGCTTGATTCCAGGTTCCGCAATCCAAGCGTTGGACCACCTCGCTAGATCCTTGGGCAAACATGCTACGTGTCTCGAAACGAGTTGATCGAGGACCGTATCAGTGACGTGTGTGTGGATCAGGGCCCACGCAATGAGCTAGTCCGAGTTCCATTGGGTCCAGTCACACGTGTACGAGCCAAGTTCTTCAAGGAATCCCTCCAAGGCTTTGTTCGAATGGTCCAAGACCAACAAGGAGTCCATAGGGATATTCAAGGCCAAGAAGGATACAAGCAAATCATCTGCACCATGATCCAAGCCCATGGAGAGTCAAGCGGGCCTCTAAGTGATTGGGCCGAGTAGGGTCTTTAGGCCTTAAGGTTGCTTAGTGTAAGATTAACTGCGTAATAGAAGCATGGGCCGGCCCCCGTCTTGATACCAAGATGGCCGACTGTTCATTTAGGGTTTTCGTAGGGTTTTAGTAACCTCTAACCTATAAAAAGGCTTGCATTATAAGGGTTTTGGACACAAGTTGGATCAATAAAGTTTGGTTAATTTCGGTTCTTCTTGTTAAGGGAGAGTCGAGCCTTTTTACTTGCCTTTGCAAGGGTTGTGAGCAATCTTGCGTCTCGTCCCAGATTGTTCTACCGACGTATCTATTAGAGTAATCACCACTGTGGAGTCATCGTTCTACCCCTTATAATCAAATCGTGTCGTCTGTTTGATTATATGTTCCGTAATCCAAGCGTTGCACTACCTCGCTAGATACTTGAGCAAACATGCTATGTGTCTCGTAACGAGCTGATCAAGGACCGTATCAGTGATGTGTGCATGGATCATGGCCCACGAAATGATCCGGTCCGAGTTCCATTGGGCCTAGTCACACATGCACGAGCCAAGCTCTTAAAGAAATCCCTCCAAGGCCTTGTTCAAATGGTTCAAAACCAACATGGAGTCCATAGGCATATTGATGGCCTAGAATGAAACAAGCAAAACACCTACACCATGATCCAAGCCCATGGAGAGTCAAGCGGGCCTCCAAGTGATTGGGTCGAGTTGGGGCTTTAGGCCTTAATGTTGCTTAAGGTTAGATTAACTGCGTAATAGAAGCATGGGTCGGCCAATCTAGACACCAAGATGGCCGACAGCTCCTTTAGGGTTTTAGAAACCTCTAGCCTATAAAAGGGCTTGCTTTGCAAGGGTTTTGGACACAAGTTGGATCAATACAATTTGATTAATGTCGATTCTTCTTGTTAAGAGATATTCGAGCTTTTTCACTAGCTTTGGCAAGGATTGTAAGCAATATTGCGTCCCATCTTAGATTGTTCTACCGACCTATCCATTCGGGTAATCACCTCTGTGGAGTCATCGTTCTAACACCTATAATTAAATCTTATCGTCCCGCTTGATTCCTGGTTCCGCAATCCAAGCGTTGGACCACCTCGCTAGATCCTTGGGCAAACGTGCTACGTGTCTCGAAATGAGTTGATCGAGCACCGTATCAGTGACGTGTGCGTGGATCAGGGCCCACGCAATGAGCTGGTCCGAGTTCCATTGGGCCCAGTCACACGTGTACGAGCCAAGTTCTTCAAGGAGTCCCTCCAAAGCATTGTTCGAATGGTCAAAGACCAACAAGGTGTCCATAGGGATATTGAAGGCCGAGAATGATACAAGCAAATCATCTACACCATGATCCAAGCCATGGAGAGTCAAGCGGGCCTCTAAGTGATTGGGCCGAGGAGGGTCTTTAGGCCTTAAGGTTGCTTAGTGTAAGATTAACTGCATAATAGAAGCATGGGCCCGCCCGTCTTGATACCAAGATGGCTGACTGTTCATTTAGGGTTTTCGTAGGGTTTTAGTAACCTCTAGCCTATAAAAAGGCTTGCATTATAAGGGTTTTGGACACAAGTTGGATCAATAAAGTTTGGTTAATTTCGGTTCTTCTTGTTAAGAGAGAGTCAAGCCTTTTTACTTGCCTTTGCAAGGGTTGTGAGCAATCTTGCGTCTCGTCCTAGATTGTTCTACCGACGTATCTATTAGAGTAATCACCACTGTGGAGTCATCGTTCTACCCCTTATAATCAAATCGTGTCGTCTGTTTGATTCTATGTTCCGTAATCCAAGCGTTGGACCACCTCGCTAGATACATGAGCAAACATGTTATGTGTCTCGTAACGAGTTGATCAAGGACCGTATCAGTGTTGTGTGCATGGATCATGGCCCACGAAATGATCCGGTCCGAGTTCCATTGGGCCTTGTCACACATGCACGAGCCAAGCTCTTAAAGAAATCCCTCCAAGGCCTTGTTCAAATGGTCCAAAACCAACATGGAGTCCATAGGGATTTTGAAGGTCTTGAAGGAGACAAGCAAAACATCTACACCATGATCCAAGCCCATGGATAGTCAAGCGGGCCTCCAAGTGATTGGGCCGAGTTGGATCTTTAGGCCTTAATGTTGCTTAGGGTTAGATTAACTGCTTAATAGAAGCATGGGTCGGCCAATCTAGACACCAAGATGGCCGACTGCTCCTTTAGGGTTTTAGAAACCTCTAGCCTATAAAAGGGCTTGCTTTGCAAGGGTTTTGGACACAAGTTGGATCAATACAATTTGATTAATGTCGATTCTTCTTGTTAAGAGATATTCGAGCTTTTTCACTTGCTTTGGCAAGGGTTGTAAGCAATATTGCGTCTCGTCCTAGATTGTTCTATCGACCTATCCATTCGAGTAATCACCTCTATGGAGTCATCGTTCTAACGCCTATAATTAAATCTAATCGTCCCGCTTGATTCCAGGTTCCGCAATCCAAGCGTTGGACCACCTCGCTAGATCCTTGGGCAAACATGCTACGTGTCTCGAAACGAGTTGATCGAGGACCGTATCAGTGACGTGTGTGTGGATCAGGGCCCACGCAATGAGCTAGTCCGAGTTCCATTGGGCCCAGTCACACGTGTACGAGCCAAGTTCTTCAAGGAATCCCTCCAAGGCCTTGTTCGAATGGTCCAAGACCAACAAGGAGTCCATAGGGATATTGAAGGCCAAGAAGGATACAAGCAAATCATCTACACCATGATCCAAGCGGGCCTCTAAGTGATTGGGCCGAGTAGGGTCTTTAGGCCTTAAGGTTGCTTAGTGTAAGATTAACTGCGTAATAGAAACATGGGCCGGCCACCGTCTTGATACCAAGATGTCCGACTGTTCATTTAGGGTTTTCGTAGGGTTTTAGTAACCTCTAACCTATAAAAAGGCTTGCATTATAAGGGTTTTGGACACAAGTTGGATCAATAAAGTTTGGTTAATTTCGGTTCTTCTTGTTAAGGGAGAGTCGAGCCTTTTTACTTGCCTTTGCAAGGGTTGTGAGCAATCTTGCGTCTCGTGCTAGATTGTTCTACCGACGTATCTATTAGAGTAATCACCACTGTGGAGTCATCGTTCTACCCCTTATAATCAAATCGTGTCGTCTGTTTGATTATATGTTCCGTAATCCAAGCGTTGGACTACCTCGCTAGATACTTGAGCAAACATGCTATGTGTCTCGTAACGAGCTGATCAAGGACCGTATCAGTGATGTGTGCATGGATCAACATGCACGAGCCAAGCTCTTAAAGAAATCCCTCCAAGGCCTTGTTCAAATGGTTCAAAACCAACATGGAGTCCATAGGCATATTGATGGCCTAGAATGAAACAAGCAAAACACTTACACCATGATCCAAGCCCATGGAGAGTCAAGCGGGCCTCCAAGTGATTGGGTCGAGTTGGGGCTTTAGGCCTTAATGTTGCTTAAGGTTAGATTAACTGCGTAATAGAAGCATGGGTCGGCCAATCTAGACACCTAGATGGCCGACAGCTCCTTTAGGGTTTTAGAAACCCTCTAGCCTATAAAAGGGCTTGCTTTGCAAGGGTTTTGGACACAAGTTGGATCAATACAATTTGATTAATGTCGATTCTTCTTGTTAAGAGATATTCGAGCTTTTTCACTAGCTTTGGCAAGGATTGTAAGCAATATTGCGTCCCATCTTAGATTGTTCTACCGACCTATCCATTCGGGTAATCACCTCTGTGGAGTCATCGTTCTAACACCTATAATTAAATCTTATCGTCCCGCTTGATTCCTGGTTCCGCAATCCAAGCGTTGGACCACCTCGCTAGATCCTTGGGCAAACGTGCTACGTGTCTCGAAATGAGTTGATCGAGCACCATATCAGTGACGTGTGCGTGGATCAGGGCCCACGCAATGAGCTGGTCCGAGTTCCATTGGGCCCAGTCACACGTGTACGAGCCAAGTTCTTCAAGGAGTCCCTCCAAAGCATTGTTCGAATGGTCAAAGACCAACAAGGTGTCCATAGGGATATTGAAGGCCGAGAATGATACAAGCAAATCATCTACACCATGATCCAAGCCATGGAGAGTCAAGCGGGCCTCTAAGTGATTGGGCCGAGGAGGGTCTTTAGGCCTTAAGGTTGCTTAGTGTAAGATTAACTGCGTAATAGAAGCATGGGCCCGCCAGTCTTGATACCGAGATGGCCGACTGCTCTTTTAGGGTTTTCGTAGGGTTTTAGTAACCTCTAACCTATAAAATGGCTTGCATTATAAGGGTTTTGGACACAAGTTGGATCAATACAATTTGATTAATGTCGATTCTTCTTGTTAAGAGATATTCGAGCTTTTTCACTTGCTTTGGCAAGGGTTGTAAGCAATATTGCGTCTCGTCCTAGATTGTTCTATCGACCTATCCATTCGAGTAATCACCTCTATGGAGTCATCGTTCTAACGCCTATAATTAAATCTAATCGTCCCGCTTGATTCCAGGTTCCGTAATCCAAGCGTTGGACCACCTCGCTAGATCCTTGGGCAAACGTGATACGTGTCTCGAAACGAGTTGATCGAGGACCGTATTAGTGACGTGTGTGTGGATCAGGGCCCACGCAATGAGCTGGTCCGAGTTCCATTGGGCCCAGTCACACGTGTACGAGCCAAGTTCTTCAAGGAATCCCTCCAAGGCCTTGTTCGAATGGTCCAAGACCAACAAGGAGTCCATAGGGATATTGAAGGCCAAGAAGGATACAAGCAAATCATCTACACCATGATCCAAGCCCATGGAGAGTCAAGCGGGCCTCTAAGTGATTGGGCCGAGTAGGGTCTTTAGGCCTTAAGGTTGCTTAGTGTAAGATTAACTGCGTAATAGAAGCATGGGCCGGCCCCCGTCGTGATACCAAGTTGGCCGACTGTTCATTTAGGGTTTTCGTAGGGTTTTAGTAACCTCTAACCTATAAAAAGGCTTGCATTATAAGGGTTTTGGACACAAGTTGGATCAATAAAGTTTGGTTAATTTCGGTTCTTCTTGTTAAGGGAGAGTCGAGCCTTTTTACTTGCCTTTGCAAGGGTTGTGAGCAATCTTGCGTCTCGTCCTAGATTGTTCTACCGACGTATCTATTAGAGTAATCACCACTGTGGAGTCATCGTTCTACCCCTTATAATCAAATCGTGTCGTCTGTTTGATTATATGTTCCGTAATCCAAGCGTTGGACTACCTCGCTAGATACTTGAGCAAACATGCTATGTGTCTCGTAACGAGCTGATCAAGGACCGTATCAGTGATGTGTGCATGGATCATGGCCCACGAAATGATCCGGTCCGAGTTCCATTGGGCCTAGTCACACATGCACGAGCCAAGCTCTTAAAGAAATCCCTCCAAGGCCTTGTTCAAATGGTTCAAAACCAACATGGAGTCCATAGGCATATTGATGGCCTAGAATGAAACAAGCAAAACATCTACACCATGATCCAAGCCCATGGAGAGTCAAGCGGGCCTCCAAGTGATTGGGCCGAGTTGGATCTTTAGGCCTTAATGTTGCTTAGGGTTAGATTAACTGCGTAATAGAAGCATGGGTCGGCCAATCTAGACACCAAGATGGCCGACTGCTCCTTTAGGGTTTTAGAAACCTCTAGCCTACAAAAGGGCTTGCTTTGCAAGGGTTTTGGACACAAGTTGGATCAATACAATTTGATTAATGTCGATTCTTCTTGTTAAGAGATATTCGAGCTTTTTCACTAGCTTTGGCAAGGATTGTAAGCAATATTGCGTCCCATCTTAGATTGTTCTACCGACCTATCCATTCGGGTAATCACCTCTGTGGAGTCATCGTTCTAACACCTATAATTAAATCTTATCGTCCCGCTTGATTCCTGGTTCCGCAATCCAAGCGTTGGACCACCTCGCTAGATCCTTGGGCAAACGTGCTACGTGTCTCGAAATGAGTTGATCGAGCACCGTATCAGTGACGTGTGCGTGGATCAGGGCCCACGCAATGAGCTGGTCCGAGTTCCATTGGGCCCAGTCACACGTGTACGAGCCAAGTTCTTCAAGGAGTCCCTCCAAAGCTTTGTTCGAATGGTCAAAGACCAACAAGGTGTCCATAGGGATATTGAAGGCCGAGAATGATACAAGCAAATCATCTACACCATGATCCAAGCCATGGAGAGTCAAGCGGGCCTCTAAGTGATTGGGCCGAGTAGGGTCTTTAGGCCTTAATGTTGCTTAGTGTAAGATTAACTGTGTAATAGAAGCATGGGCCGGCCCCCGTCTTGATACCAAGATGGCCGACTGTTCATTTAGGGTTTTCGTAGGGTTTTAGTAACCTCTAACCTATAAAAAGGCTTGCATTATAAGGGTTTTGGACACAAGTTGGATCAATAAAGTTTGGTTAATTTCGGTTCTGCTTGTTAAGAGAGAGTCGAGCCTTTTTACTTGCCTTTGCAAGGGTTGTGAGCAATCTTGCGTCTCGTCCTAGATTGTTCTTCCGACGTATCTATTAGAGTAATCACCACTGTGGAGTCATCGTTCTACCCCTTATAATCAAATCGTGTCGTCTGTTTGATTATATGTTCTGTAATCCAAGCGTTGGACTACCTCGCTAGATACTTGAGCAAACATGCTATGTGTCTCGTAACGAGCTGATCAAGGACCGTATCAGTGATGTGTGCATGGATCATGGCCCACGAAATGATCCGGTCCGAGTTCCATTGGGCCTAGTCACACATGCACGAGCCAAGCTCTTAAAGAAATCCCTCCAAGGCCTTGTTCAAATGGTTCAAAACCAACATGGAGTCCATAGGCATATTGATGGCCTAGAATGAAACAAGCAAAACATCTACACCATGATCCAAGCCCATGGAGAGTCAAGCGGGCCTCCAAGTGATTGGGCCGAGTTGGATCTTTAGGCCTTAATGTTGCTTAGGGTTAGATTAACTGCGTAATAGAAGCATGGGTCGGCCAATCTAGACACCAAGATGGCCGACTGCTCCTTTAGGGTTTTAGAAACCTCTAGCCTACAAAAGGGCTTGCTTTGCAAGGGTTTTGGACACAAGTTGGATCAATACAATTTGATTAATGTCGATTCTTCTTGTTAAGAGATATTCGAGCTTTTTCACTAGCTTTGGCAAGGATTGTAAGCAATATTGCGTCCCATCTTAGATTGTTCTGCCGACCTATCCATTCGGGTAATCACCTCTGTGGAGTCATCGTTCTAACTCCTATAATTAAATCTTATCGTCCCGCTTGATTCCTGGTTCCGCAATCCAAGCGTTGGACCACCTCGCTAGATCCTTGGGCAAACGTGCTACGTGTCTCGAAATGAGTTGATCGAGCACCGTATCAGTGACGTGTGCGTGGATCAGGGCCCACGCAATGAGCTGGTCCGAGTTCCATTGGGCCCAGTCACACGTGTACGAGCCAAGTTCTTCAAGGAGTCCCTCCAAAGCTTTGTTCGAATGGTCAAAGACCAACAAGGTGTCCATAGGGATATTGAAGGCCGAGAATGATACAAGCAAATCATCTACACCATGATCCAAGCCATGGAGAGTCAAGCGGGCCTCTAAGTGATTGGGCCGAGGAGGGTCTTTAGGCCTTAAGGTTGCTTAGTGTAAGATTAACTGCGTAATAGAAGCATGGGCCCGCCCGTCTTGATACCAAGATGGCCGACTGCTCTTTTAGGGTTTTCGTAGGGTTTTAGTAACCTCTAACCTATAAAATGGCTTGCATTATAAGGGTTTTGGACAAAAGTTGGATCAATACAATTTGATTAATGTCGATTCTTCTTGTTAAGAGATATTCGAGCTTTTTCACTTGCTTTGGCAAGGGTTGTAAGCAATATTGCGTCTCGTCCTAGATTGTTCTATCGACCTATCCATTCGAGTAATCACCTCTATGGAGTCATCGTTCTAACGCCTATAATTAAATCTAATCGTCCCGCTTGATTCCAGGTTCCGTAATCCAAGCGTTGGACCACCTCGCTAGATCCTTGGGCAAACGTGCTACGTGTCTCGAAACGAGTTGATCGAGGACCGTATCAGTGACGTGTGTGTGGATCAGGGCCCACGCAATGAGTTGGTCCGAGTTCCATTGGGCCCAGTCACACGTGTACGAGCCAAGTTCTTCAAGGAATCCCTCCAAGGCCTTGTTCGAATGGTCCAAGACCAACAAGGAGTCCATAGGGATATTGAAGGCCAAGAAGGATACAAGCAAATCATCTACACCATGATCCAAGCCCATGGAGAGTCAAGCGGGCCTCTAAGTGATTGGGCCGAGTAGGGTCTTTAGGCCTTAAGGTTGCTTAGTGTAAGATTAACTGCGTAATAGAAGCATGGGCCGGCCCCCGTCTTGATACCAAGATGGCCGACTGCTCTTTTAGGGTTTTCGTAGGGTTTTAGTAACCTCTAACCTATAAAATGGCTTGCATTATAAGGGTTTTGGACACAAGTTGGATCAATACAATTTGATTAATGTCGATTCTTCTTGTTAAGAGATATTCGAGCTTTTTCACTTGCTTTGGCAAGGGTTGTAAGCAATATTGCGTCTCGTCCTAGATTGTTCTATCGACCTATCCATTCGAGTAATCACCTCTATGGAGTCATCGTTCTAACGCCTATAATTAAATCTAATCGTCCCGCTTGATTCCAGGTTCCGTAATCCAAGCGTTGGACCACCTCGCTAGATCCTTGGGCAAACGTGATACGTGTCTCGAAACGAGTTGATCGAGGACCGTATTAGTGACGTGTGTGTGGATCAGGGCCCACGCAATGAGCTGGTCCGAGTTCCATTGGGCCCAGTCACACGTGTACGAGCCAAGTTCTTCAAGGAATCCCTCCAAGGCCTTGTTCGAATGGTCCAAGACCAACAAGGAGTCCATAGGGATATTGAAGGCCAAGAAGGATACAAGCAAATCATCTACACCATGATCCAAGCCCATGGAGAGTCAAGCGGGCCTCTAAGTGATTGGGCCGAGTAGGGTCTTTAGGCCTTAAGGTTGCTTAGTGTAAGATTAACTGCGTAATAGAAGCATGGGCCGGCCCCCGTCGTGATACCAAGTTGGCCGACTGTTCATTTAGGGTTTTCGTAGGGTTTTAGTAACCTCTAACCTATAAAAAGGCTTGCATTATAAGGGTTTTGGACACAAGTTGGATCAATAAAGTTTGGTTAATTTCGGTTCTTCTTGTTAAGGGAGAGTCGAGCCTTTTTACTTGCCTTTGCAAGGGTTGTGAGCAATCTTGCGTCTCGTCCTAGATTGTTCTACCGACGTATCTATTAGAGTAATCACCACTGTGGAGTCATCGTTCTACCCCTTATAATCAAATCGTGTCGTCTGTTTGATTATATGTTCCGTAATCCAAGCGTTGGACTACCTCGCTAGATACTTGAGCAAACATGCTATGTGTCTCGTAACGAGCTGATCAAGGACCGTATCAGTGATGTGTGCATGGATCATGGCCCACGAAATGATCCGGTCCGAGTTCCATTGGGCCTAGTCACACATGCACGAGCCAAGCTCTTAAAGAAATCCCTCCAAGGCCTTGTTCAAATGGTTCAAAACCAACATGGAGTCCATAGGCATATTGATGGCCTAGAATGAAACAAGCAAAACATCTACACCATGATCCAAGCCCATGGAGAGTCAAGCGGGCCTCCAAGTGATTGGGCCGAGTTGGATCTTTAGGCCTTAATGTTGCTTAGGGTTAGATTAACTGCGTAATAGAAGCATGGGTCGGCCAATCTAGACACCAAGATGGCCGACTGCTCCTTTAGGGTTTTAGAAACCTCTAGCCTACAAAAGGGCTTGCTTTGCAAGGGTTTTGGACACAAGTTGGATCAATACAATTTGATTAATGTCGATTCTTCTTGTTAAGAGATATTCGAGCTTTTTCACTAGCTTTGGCAAGGATTGTAAGCAATATTGCGTCCCATCTTAGATTGTTCTACCGACCTATCCATTCGGGTAATCACCTCTGTGGAGTCATCGTTCTAACACCTATAATTAAATCTTATCGTCCCGCTTGATTCCTGGTTCCGCAATCCAAGCGTTGGACCACCTCGCTAGATCCTTGGGCAAACGTGCTACGTGTCTCGAAATGAGTTGATCGAGCACCGTATCAGTGACGTGTGCGTGGATCAGGGCCCACGCAATGAGCTGGTCCGAGTTCCATTGGGCCCAGTCACACGTGTACGAGCCAAGTTCTTCAAGGAGTCCCTCCAAAGCTTTGTTCGAATGGTCAAAGACCAACAAGGTGTCCATAGGGATATTGAAGGCCGAGAATGATACAAGCAAATCATCTACACCATGATCCAAGCCATGGAGAGTCAAGCGGGCCTCTAAGTGATTGGGCCGAGTAGGGTCTTTAGGCCTTAATGTTGCTTAGTGTAAGATTAACTGTGTAATAGAAGCATGGGCCGGCCCCCGTCTTGATACCAAGATGGCCGACTGTTCATTTAGGGTTTTCGTAGGGTTTTAGTAACCTCTAACCTATAAAAAGGCTTGCATTATAAGGGTTTTGGACACAAGTTGGATCAATAAAGTTTGGTTAATTTCGGTTCTGCTTGTTAAGAGAGAGTCGAGCCTTTTTACTTGCCTTTGCAAGGGTTGTGAGCAATCTTGCGTCTCGTCCTAGATTGTTCTTCCGACGTATCTATTAGAGTAATCACCACTGTGGAGTCATCGTTCTACCCCTTATAATCAAATCGTGTCGTCTGTTTGATTATATGTTCCGTAATCCAAGCGTTGGACTACCTCGCTAGATACTTGAGCAAACATGCTATGTGTCTCGTAACGAGCTGATCAAGGACCGTATCAGTGATGTGTGCATGGATCATGGCCCACGAAATGATCCGGTCCGAGTTCCATTGGGCCTAGTCACACATGCACGAGCCAAGCTCTTAAAGAAATCCCTCCAAGGCCTTGTTCAAATGGTTCAAAACCAACATGGAGTCCATAGGCATATTGATGGCCTAGAATGAAACAAGCAAAACATCTACACCATGATCCAAGCCCATGGAGAGTCAAGCGGGCCTCCAAGTGATTGGGCCGAGTTGGATCTTTAGGCCTTAATGTTGCTTAGGGTTAGATTAACTGCGTAATAGAAGCATGGGTCGGCCAATCTAGACACCAAGATGGCCGACTGCTCCTTTAGGGTTTTAGAAACCTCTAGCCTATAAAAGGGCTTGCTTTGCAAGGGTTTTGGACACAAGTTGGATCAATACAATTTGATTAATGTCGATTCTTCTTGTTAAGAGATATTCGAGCTTTTTCACTAGCTTTGGCAAGGATTGTAAGCAATATTGCGTCCCATCTTAGATTGTTCTACCGACCTATCCATTCGGGTAATCACCTCTGTGGAGTCATCGTTCTAACACCTATAATTAAATCTTATCGTCCCGCTTGATTCCTGGTTCCGCAATCCAAGCGTTGGACCACCTCGCTAGATCCTTGGGCAAACGTGCTACGTGTCTCGAAATGAGTTGATCGAGCACCGTATCAGTGACGTGTGCGTGGATCAGGGCCCACGCAATGAGCTGGTCCGAGTTCCATTGGGCCCAGTCACACGTGTACGAGCCAAGTTCTTCAAGGAGTCCCTCCAAAGCTTTGTTCGAATGGTCAAAGACCAACAAGGTGTCCATAGGGATATTGAAGGCCGAGAATGATACAAGCAAATCATCTACACCATGATCCAAGCCATGGAGAGTCAAGCGGGCCTCTAAGTGATTGGGCCGAGGAGGGTCTTTAGGCCTTAAGGTTGCTTAGTGTAAGATTAACTGCGTAATAGAAGCATGGGCCCGCCCGTCTTGATACCAAGATGGCCGACTGCTCTTTTAGGGTTTTCGTAGGGTTTTAGTAACCTCTAACCTATAAAATGGCTTGCATTATAAGGGTTTTGGACAAAAGTTGGATCAATACAATTTGATTAATGTCGATTCTTCTTGTTAAGAGATATTCGAGCTTTTTCACTTGCTTTGGCAAGGGTTGTAAGCAATATTGCGTCTCGTCCTAGATTGTTCTATCGACCTATCCATTCGAGTAATCACCTCTATGGAGTCATCGTTCTAACGCCTATAATTAAATCTAATCGTCCCGCTTGATTCCAGGTTCCGTAATCCAAGCGTTGGACCACCTCGCTAGATCCTTGGGCAAACGTGCTACGTGTCTCGAAACGAGTTGATCGAGGACCGTATCAGTGACGTGTGTGTGGATCAGGGCCCACGCAATGAGTTGGTCCGAGTTCCATTGGGCCCAGTCACACGTGTACGAGCCAAGTTCTTCAAGGAATCCCTCCAAGGCCTTGTTCGAATGGTCCAAGACCAACAAGGAGTCCATAGGGATATTGAAGGCCAAGAAGGATACAAGCAAATCATCTACACCATGATCCAAGCCCATGGAGAGTCAAGCGGGCCTCTAAGTGATTGGGCCGAGTAGGGTCTTTAGGCCTTAAGGTTGCTTAGTGTAAGATTAACTGCGTAATAGAAGCATGGGCCGGCCCCCGTCTTGATACCAAGATGGCCGACTGCTCTTTTAGGGTTTTCGTAGGGTTTTAGTAACCTCTAACCTATAAAATGGCTTGCATTATAAGGGTTTTGGACACAAGTTGGATCAATACAATTTGATTAATGTCGATTCTTCTTGTTAAGAGATATTCGAGCTTTTTCACTTGCTTTGGCAAGGGTTGTAAGCAATATTGCGTCTCGTCCTAGATTGTTCTATCGACCTATCCATTCGAGTAATCACCTCTATGGAGTCATCGTTCTAACGCCTATAATTAAATCTAATCGTCCCGCTTGATTCCAGGTTCCGTAATCCAAGCGTTGGACCACCTCGCTAGATCCTTGGGCAAACGTGATACGTGTCTCGAAACGAGTTGATCGAGGACCGTATTAGTGACGTGTGTGTGGATCAGGGCCCACGCAATGAGCTGGTCCGAGTTCCATTGGGCCCAGTCACACGTGTACGAGCCAAGTTCTTCAAGGAATCCCTCCAAGGCCTTGTTCGAATGGTCCAAGACCAACAAGGAGTCCATAGGGATATTGAAGGCCAAGAAGGATACAAGCAAATCATCTACACCATGATCCAAGCCCATGGAGAGTCAAGCGGGCCTCTAAGTGATTGGGCCGAGTAGGGTCTTTAGGCCTTAAGGTTGCTTAGTGTAAGATTAACTGCGTAATAGAAGCATGGGCCGGCCCCCGTCGTGATACCAAGTTGGCCGACTGTTCATTTAGGGTTTTCGTAGGGTTTTAGTAACCTCTAACCTATAAAAAGGCTTGCATTATAAGGGTTTTGGACACAAGTTGGATCAATAAAGTTTGGTTAATTTCGGTTCTTCTTGTTAAGGGAGAGTCGAGCCTTTTTACTTGCCTTTGCAAGGGTTGTGAGCAATCTTGCGTCTCGTCCTAGATTGTTCTACCGACGTATCTATTAGAGTAATCACCACTGTGGAGTCATCGTTCTACCCCTTATAATCAAATCGTGTCGTCTGTTTGATTATATGTTCCGTAATCCAAGCGTTGGACTACCTCGCTAGATACTTGAGCAAACATGCTATGTGTCTCGTAACGAGCTGATCAAGGACCGTATCAGTGATGTGTGCATGGATCATGGCCCACGAAATGATCCGGTCCGAGTTCCATTGGGCCTAGTCACACATGCACGAGCCAAGCTCTTAAAGAAATCCCTCCAAGGCCTTGTTCAAATGGTTCAAAACCAACATGGAGTCCATAGGCATATTGATGGCCTAGAATGAAACAAGCAAAACATCTACACCATGATCCAAGCCCATGGAGAGTCAAGCGGGCCTCCAAGTGATTGGGCCGAGTTGGATCTTTAGGCCTTAATGTTGCTTAGGGTTAGATTAACTGCGTAATAGAAGCATGGGTCGGCCAATCTAGACACCAAGATGGCCGACTGCTCCTTTAGGGTTTTAGAAACCTCTAGCCTACAAAAGGGCTTGCTTTGCAAGGGTTTTGGACACAAGTTGGATCAATACAATTTGATTAATGTCGATTCTTCTTGTTAAGAGATATTCGAGCTTTTTCACTAGCTTTGGCAAGGATTGTAAGCAATATTGCGTCCCATCTTAGATTGTTCTACCGACCTATCCATTCGGGTAATCACCTCTGTGGAGTCATCGTTCTAACACCTATAATTAAATCTTATCGTCCCGCTTGATTCCTGGTTCCGCAATCCAAGCGTTGGACCACCTCGCTAGATCCTTGGGCAAACGTGCTACGTGTCTCGAAATGAGTTGATCGAGCACCGTATCAGTGACGTGTGCGTGGATCAGGGCCCACGCAATGAGCTGGTCCGAGTTCCATTGGGCCCAGTCACACGTGTACGAGCCAAGTTCTTCAAGGAGTCCCTCCAAAGCTTTGTTCGAATGGTCAAAGACCAACAAGGTGTCCATAGGGATATTGAAGGCCGAGAATGATACAAGCAAATCATCTACACCATGATCCAAGCCATGGAGAGTCAAGCGGGCCTCTAAGTGATTGGGCCGAGGAGGGTCTTTAGGCCTTAAGGTTGCTTAGTGTAAGATTAACTGCGTAATAGAAGCATGGGCCCGCCCGTCTTGATACCAAGATGGCCGACTGCTCTTTTAGGGTTTTCGTAGGGTTTTAGTAACCTCTAACCTATAAAATGGCTTGCATTATAAGGGTTTTGGACAAAAGTTGGATCAATACAATTTGATTAATGTCGATTCTTCTTGTTAAGAGATATTCGAGCTTTTTCACTTGCTTTGGCAAGGGTTGTAAGCAATATTGCGTCTCGTCCTAGATTGTTCTATCGACCTATCCATTCGAGTAATCACCTCTATGGAGTCATCGTTCTAACGCCTATAATTAAATCTAATCGTCCCGCTTGATTCCAGGTTCCGTAATCCAAGCGTTGGACCACCTCGCTAGATCCTTGGGCAAACGTGCTACGTGTCTCGAAACGAGTTGATCGAGGACCGTATCAGTGACGTGTGTGTGGATCAGGGCCCACGCAATGAGTTGGTCCGAGTTCCATTGGGCCCAGTCACACGTGTACGAGCCAAGTTCTTCAAGGAATCCCTCCAAGGCCTTGTTCGAATGGTCCAAGACCAACAAGGAGTCCATAGGGATATTGAAGGCCAAGAAGGATACAAGCAAATCATCTACACCATGATCCAAGCCCATGGAGAGTCAAGCGGGCCTCTAAGTGATTGGGCCGAGTAGGGTCTTTAGGCCTTAAGGTTGCTTAGTGTAAGATTAACTGCGTAATAGAAGCATGGGCCGGCCCCCGTCTTGATACCAAGATGGCCGACTGCTCCGTAGGGTTTTAGTAACCTCTAACCTATAAAATGGCTTGCATTATAAGGGTTTTGGACACAAGTTGGATCAATACAATTTGATTAATGTCGTTCTTCTTGTTAAGAGATATTCGAGTGCTTTGGCAAGGGTTGTAAGCAATACCTAGATTGTTCTAACCTATAAAATGGGCTTGCATTATAAGGGTTTTGGACACAAGTTGGATCAATACGCAATTTGTTCCATTTCAATGTCGCCAAGTTCTTCTTGTTAAGATCCAAGAGTCAAGCGGGCCTCTAAGTGATTGGGCCGAGTAGGGTCTTTAGGCCTTAAGGTTGCTTAGTGTAAGATTCGTAGGGTTTTAGAGTTTTGGACACAAGTTGGATCAATAAAGTTTGGTTAATTTCGGTTATTCTTGTTAAGGGAGAGTCGAGCCTTTTTACTTGCCTTTGCAAGGGTTGTGAGCAATCTTGCGTCTCGTCCTAGATTGTTCTACCGACGTATCTATTAGAGTAATCACCACTGTGGAGTCATCGTTCTACCCCTTATAATCAAATCGTGTCGTCTGTTTGATTATATGTTCCGTAATCCAAGCGTTGGACTACCTCGCTAGATACTTGAGCAAACATGCTATGTGTCTCGTAACGAGCTGATCAAGGACCGTATCAGTGATGTGTGCATGGATCATGGCCCACGAAATGATCCGGTCCGAGTTCCATTGGGCCTAGTCACACATGCACGAGCCAAGCTCTTAAAGAAATCCCTCCAAGGCCTTGTTCAAATGGTTCAAAACCAACATGGAGTCCATAGGCATATTGATGGCCTAGAATGAAACAAGCAAAACATCTACACCATGATCCAAGCCCATGGAGAGTCAAGCGGGCCTCCAAGTGATTGGGCCGAGTTGGATCTTTAGGCCTTAATGTTGCTTAGGGTTAGATTAACTGCGTAATAGAAGCATGGGTCGGCCAATCTAGACACCAAGATGGCCGACTGCTCCTTTAGGGTTTTAGAAACCTCTAGCCTACAAAAGGGCTTGCTTTGCAAGGGTTTTGGACACAAGTTGGATCAATACAATTTGATTAATGTCGATTCTTCTTGTTAAGAGATATTCGAGCTTTTTCACTTGCTTTGGCAAGGGTTGTAAGCAATATTGCGTCTCGTCCTAGATTGTTCTATCGACCTATCCATTCGAGTAATCACCTCTGTGGAGTCATCGTTCTAACGCCTATAATTAAATCTAATCGTCCCGCTTGATTCCAGGTTCCGTAATCCAAGCGTTGGACCACCTCGCTAGATCCTTGGGCAAACGTGATACGTGTCTCGAAACGAGTTGATCGAGGACCGTATTAGTGACGTGTGTGTGGATCAGGGCCCACGCAATGAGCTGGTCCGAGTTCCATTGGGCCCAGTCACACGTGTACGAGCCAAGTTCTTCAAGGAATCCCTCCAAGGCCTTGTTCGAATGGTCCAAGACCAACAAGGAGTCCATAGGGATATTGAAGGCCAAGAAGGATACAAGCAAATCATCTACACCATGATCCAAGCCCATGGAGAGTCAAGCGGGCCTCTAAGTGATTGGGCCGAGTAGGGTCTTTAGGCCTTAAGGTTGCTTAGTGTAAGATTAACTGCGTAATAGAAGCATGGGCCGGCCCCCGTCGTGATACCAAGTTGGCCGACTGTTCATTTAGGGTTTTCGTAGGGTTTTAGTAACCTCTAACCTATAAAAAGGCTTGCATTATAAGGGTTTTGGACACAAGTTGGATCAATAAAGTTTGGTTAATTTCGGTTCTTCTTGTTAAGGGAGAGTCGAGCCTTTTTACTTGCCTTTGCAAGGGTTGTGAGCAATCTTGCGTCTCGTCCTAGATTGTTCTACCGACGTATCTATTAGAGTAATCACCACTGTGGAGTCATCGTTCTACCCCTTATAATCAAATCGTGTCGTCTGTTTGATTATATGTTCCGTAATCCAAGCGTTGGACTACCTCGCTAGATACTTGAGCAAACATGCTATGTGTCTCGTAACGAGCTGATCAAGGACCGTATCAGTGATGTGTGCATGGATCATGGCCCACGAAATGATCCGGTCCGAGTTCCATTGGGCCTAGTCACACATGCACGAGCCAAGCTCTTAAAGAAATCCCTCCAAGGCCTTGTTCAAATGGTTCAAAACCAACATGGAGTCCATAGGCATATTGATGGCCTAGAATGAAACAAGCAAAACATCTACACCATGATCCAAGCCCATGGAGAGTCAAGCGGGCCTCCAAGTGATTGGGCCGAGTTGGATCTTTAGGCCTTAATGTTGCTTAGGGTTAGATTAACTGCGTAATAGAAGCATGGGTCGGCCAATCTAGACACCAAGATGGCCGACTGCTCCTTTAGGGTTTTAGAAACCTCTAGCCTACAAAAGGGCTTGCTTTGCAAGGGTTTTGGACACAAGTTGGATCAATACAATTTGATTAATGTCGATTCTTCTTGTTAAGAGATATTCGAGCTTTTTCACTAGCTTTGGCAAGGATTGTAAGCAATATTGCGTCCCATCTTAGATTGTTCTACCGACCTATCCATTCGGGTAATCACCTCTGTGGAGTCATCGTTCTAACACCTATAATTAAATCTTATCGTCCCGCTTGATTCCTGGTTCCGCAATCCAAGCGTTGGACCACCTCGCTAGATCCTTGGGCAAACGTGCTACGTGTCTCGAAATGAGTTGATCGAGCACCGTATCAGTGACGTGTGCGTGGATCAGGGCCCACGCAATGAGCTGGTCCGAGTTCCATTGGGCCCAGTCACACGTGTACGAGCCAAGTTCTTCAAGGAGTCCCTCCAAAGCTTTGTTCGAATGGTCAAAGACCAACAAGGTGTCCATAGGGATATTGAAGGCCGAGAATGATACAAGCAAATCATCTACACCATGATCCAAGCCATGGAGAGTCAAGCGGGCCTCTAAGTGATTGGGCCGAGTAGGGTCTTTAGGCCTTAATGTTGCTTAGTGTAAGATTAACTGTGTAATAGAAGCATGGGCCGGCCCCCGTCTTGATACCAAGATGGCCGACTGTTCATTTAGGGTTTTCGTAGGGTTTTAGTAACCTCTAACCTATAAAAAGGCTTGCATTATAAGGGTTTTGGACACAAGTTGGATCAATAAAGTTTGGTTAATTTCGGTTCTGCTTGTTAAGAGAGAGTCGAGCCTTTTTACTTGCCTTTGCAAGGGTTGTGAGCAATCTTGCGTCTCGTCCTAGATTGTTCTTCCGACGTATCTATTAGAGTAATCACCACTGTGGAGTCATCGTTCTACCCCTTATAATCAAATCGTGTCGTCTGTTTGATTATATGTTCTGTAATCCAAGCGTTGGACTACCTCGCTAGATACTTGAGCAAACATGCTATGTGTCTCGTAACGAGCTGATCAAGGACCGTATCAGTGATGTGTGCATGGATCATGGCCCACGAAATGATCCGGTCCGAGTTCCATTGGGCCTAGTCACACATGCACGAGCCAAGCTCTTAAAGAAATCCCTCCAAGGCCTTGTTCAAATGGTTCAAAACCAACATGGAGTCCATAGGCATATTGATGGCCTAGAATGAAACAAGCAAAACATCTACACCATGATCCAAGCCCATGGAGAGTCAAGCGGGCCTCCAAGTGATTGGGCCGAGTTGGATCTTTAGGCCTTAATGTTGCTTAGGGTTAGATTAACTGCGTAATAGAAGCATGGGTCGGCCAATCTAGACACCAAGATGGCCGACTGCTCCTTTAGGGTTTTAGAAACCTCTAGCCTATAAAAGGGCTTGCTTTGCAAGGGTTTTGGACACAAGTTGGATCAATACAATTTGATTAATGTCGATTCTTCTTGTTAAGAGATATTCGAGCTTTTTCACTAGCTTTGGCAAGGATTGTAAGCAATATTGCGTCCCATCTTAGATTGTTCTACCGACCTATCCATTCGGGTAATCACCTCTGTGGAGTCATCGTTCTAACTCCTATAATTAAATCTTATCGTCCCGCTTGATTCCTGGTTCCGCAATCCAAGCGTTGGACCACCTCGCTAGATCCTTGGGCAAACGTGCTACGTGTCTCGAAATGAGTTGATCGAGCACCGTATCAGTGACGTGTGCGTGGATCAGGGCCCACGCAATGAGCTGGTCCGAGTTCCATTGGGCCCAGTCACACGTGTACGAGCCAAGTTCTTCAAGGAGTCCCTCCAAAGCTTTGTTCGAATGGTCAAAGACCAACAAGGTGTCCATAGGGATATTGAAGGCCGAGAATGATACAAGCAAATCATCTACACCATGATCCAAGCCATGGAGAGTCAAGCGGGCCTCTAAGTGATTGGGCCGAGGAGGGTCTTTAGGCCTTAAGGTTGCTTAGTGTAAGATTAACTGCGTAATAGAAGCATGGGCCCGCCCGTCTTGATACCAAGATGGCCGACTGCTCTTTTAGGGTTTTCGTAGGGTTTTAGTAACCTCTAACCTATAAAATGGCTTGCATTATAAGGGTTTTGGACAAAAGTTGGATCAATACAATTTGATTAATGTCGATTCTTCTTGTTAAGAGATATTCGAGCTTTTTCACTTGCTTTGGCAAGGGTTGTAAGCAATATTGCGTCTCGTCCTAGATTGTTCTATCGACCTATCCATTCGAGTAATCACCTCTATGGAGTCATCGTTCTAACGCCTATAATTAAATCTAATCGTCCCGCTTGATTCCAGGTTCCGTAATCCAAGCGTTGGACCACCTCGCTAGATCCTTGGGCAAACGTGCTACGTGTCTCGAAACGAGTTGATCGAGGACCGTATCAGTGACGTGTGTGTGGATCAGGGCCCACGCAATGAGTTGGTCCGAGTTCCATTGGGCCCAGTCACACGTGTACGAGCCAAGTTCTTCAAGGAATCCCTCCAAGGCCTTGTTCGAATGGTCCAAGACCAACAAGGAGTCCATAGGGATATTGAAGGCCAAGAAGGATACAAGCAAATCATCTACACCATGATCCAAGCCCATGGAGAGTCAAGCGGGCCTCTAAGTGATTGGGCCGAGTAGGGTCTTTAGGCCTTAAGGTTGCTTAGTGTAAGATTAACTGCGTAATAGAAGCATGGGCCGGCCCCCGTCTTGATACCAAGATGGCCGACTGCTCTTTTAGGGTTTTCGTAGGGTTTTAGTAACCTCTAACCTATAAAATGGCTTGCATTATAAGGGTTTTGGACACAAGTTGGATCAATACAATTTGATTAATGTCGATTCTTCTTGTTAAGAGATATTCGAGCTTTTTCACTTGCTTTGGCAAGGGTTGTAAGCAATATTGCGTCTCGTCCTAGATTGTTCTATCGACCTATCCATTCGAGTAATCACCTCTATGGAGTCATCGTTCTAACGCCTATAATTAAATCTAATCGTCCCGCTTGATTCCAGGTTCCGTAATCCAAGCGTTGGACCACCTCGCTAGATCCTTGGGCAAACGTGATACGTGTCTCGAAACGAGTTGATCGAGGACCGTATTAGTGACGTGTGTGTGGATCAGGGCCCACGCAATGAGCTGGTCCGAGTTCCATTGGGCCCAGTCACACGTGTACGAGCCAAGTTCTTCAAGGAATCCCTCCAAGGCCTTGTTCGAATGGTCCAAGACCAACAAGGAGTCCATAGGGATATTGAAGGCCAAGAAGGATACAAGCAAATCATCTACACCATGATCCAAGCCCATGGAGAGTCAAGCGGGCCTCTAAGTGATTGGGCCGAGTAGGGTCTTTAGGCCTTAAGGTTGCTTAGTGTAAGATTAACTGCGTAATAGAAGCATGGGCCGGCCCCCGTCGTGATACCAAGTTGGCCGACTGTTCATTTAGGGTTTTCGTAGGGTTTTAGTAACCTCTAACCTATAAAAAGGCTTGCATTATAAGGGTTTTGGACACAAGTTGGATCAATAAAGTTTGGTTAATTTCGGTTCTTCTTGTTAAGGGAGAGTCGAGCCTTTTTACTTGCCTTTGCAAGGGTTGTGAGCAATCTTGCGTCTCGTCCTAGATTGTTCTACCGACGTATCTATTAGAGTAATCACCACTGTGGAGTCATCGTTCTACCCCTTATAATCAAATCGTGTCGTCTGTTTGATTATATGTTCCGTAATCCAAGCGTTGGACTACCTCGCTAGATACTTGAGCAAACATGCTATGTGTCTCGTAACGAGCTGATCAAGGACCGTATCAGTGATGTGTGCATGGATCATGGCCCACGAAATGATCCGGTCCGAGTTCCATTGGGCCTAGTCACACATGCACGAGCCAAGCTCTTAAAGAAATCCCTCCAAGGCCTTGTTCAAATGGTTCAAAACCAACATGGAGTCCATAGGCATATTGATGGCCTAGAATGAAACAAGCAAAACATCTACACCATGATCCAAGCCCATGGAGAGTCAAGCGGGCCTCCAAGTGATTGGGCCGAGTTGGATCTTTAGGCCTTAATGTTGCTTAGGGTTAGATTAACTGCGTAATAGAAGCATGGGTCGGCCAATCTAGACACCAAGATGGCCGACTGCTCCTTTAGGGTTTTAGAAACCTCTAGCCTACAAAAGGGCTTGCTTTGCAAGGGTTTTGGACACAAGTTGGATCAATACAATTTGATTAATGTCGATTCTTCTTGTTAAGAGATATTCGAGCTTTTTCACTAGCTTTGGCAAGGATTGTAAGCAATATTGCGTCCCATCTTAGATTGTTCTACCGACCTATCCATTCGGGTAATCACCTCTGTGGAGTCATCGTTCTAACACCTATAATTAAATCTTATCGTCCCGCTTGATTCCTGGTTCCGCAATCCAAGCGTTGGACCACCTCGCTAGATCCTTGGGCAAACGTGCTACGTGTCTCGAAATGAGTTGATCGAGCACCGTATCAGTGACGTGTGCGTGGATCAGGGCCCACGCAATGAGCTGGTCCGAGTTCCATTGGGCCCAGTCACACGTGTACGAGCCAAGTTCTTCAAGGAGTCCCTCCAAAGCTTTGTTCGAATGGTCAAAGACCAACAAGGTGTCCATAGGGATATTGAAGGCCGAGAATGATACAAGCAAATCATCTACACCATGATCCAAGCCATGGAGAGTCAAGCGGGCCTCTAAGTGATTGGGCCGAGTAGGGTCTTTAGGCCTTAATGTTGCTTAGTGTAAGATTAACTGTGTAATAGAAGCATGGGCCGGCCCCCGTCTTGATACCAAGATGGCCGACTGTTCATTTAGGGTTTTCGTAGGGTTTTAGTAACCTCTAACCTATAAAAAGGCTTGCATTATAAGGGTTTTGGACACAAGTTGGATCAATAAAGTTTGGTTAATTTCGGTTCTGCTTGTTAAGAGAGAGTCGAGCCTTTTTACTTGCCTTTGCAAGGGTTGTGAGCAATCTTGCGTCTCGTCCTAGATTGTTCTTCCGACGTATCTATTAGAGTAATCACCACTGTGGAGTCATCGTTCTACCCCTTATAATCAAATCGTGTCGTCTGTTTGATTATATGTTCTGTAATCCAAGCGTTGGACTACCTCGCTAGATACTTGAGCAAACATGCTATGTGTCTCGTAACGAGCTGATCAAGGACCGTATCAGTGATGTGTGCATGGATCATGGCCCACGAAATGATCCGGTCCGAGTTCCATTGGGCCTAGTCACACATGCACGAGCCAAGCTCTTAAAGAAATCCCTCCAAGGCCTTGTTCAAATGGTTCAAAACCAACATGGAGTCCATAGGCATATTGATGGCCTAGAATGAAACAAGCAAAACATCTACACCATGATCCAAGCCCATGGAGAGTCAAGCGGGCCTCCAAGTGATTGGGCCGAGTTGGATCTTTAGGCCTTAATGTTGCTTAGGGTTAGATTAACTGCGTAATAGAAGCATGGGTCGGCCAATCTAGACACCAAGATGGCCGACTGCTCCTTTAGGGTTTTAGAAACCTCTAGCCTACAAAAGGGCTTGCTTTGCAAGGGTTTTGGACACAAGTTGGATCAATACAATTTGATTAATGTCGATTCTTCTTGTTAAGAGATATTCGAGCTTTTTCACTAGCTTTGGCAAGGATTGTAAGCAATATTGCGTCCCATCTTAGATTGTTCTACCGACCTATCCATTCGGGTAATCACCTCTGTGGAGTCATCGTTCTAACACCTATAATTAAATCTTATCGTCCCGCTTGATTCCTGGTTCCGCAATCCAAGCGTTGGACCACCTCGCTAGATCCTTGGGCAAACGTGCTACGTGTCTCGAAATGAGTTGATCGAGCACCGTATCAGTGACGTGTGCGTGGATCAGGGCCCACGCAATGAGCTGGTCCGAGTTCCATTGGGCCCAGTCACACGTGTACGAGCCAAGTTCTTCAAGGAGTCCCTCCAAAGCTTTGTTCGAATGGTCAAAGACCAACAAGGTGTCCATAGGGATATTGAAGGCCGAGAATGATACAAGCAAATCATCTACACCATGATCCAAGCCATGGAGAGTCAAGCGGGCCTCTAAGTGATTGGGCCGAGGAGGGTCTTTAGGCCTTAAGGTTGCTTAGTGTAAGATTAACTGCGTAATAGAAGCATGGGCCCGCCCGTCTTGATACCAAGATGGCCGACTGCTCTTTTAGGGTTTTCGTAGGGTTTTAGTAACCTCTAACCTATAAAATGGCTTGCATTATAAGGGTTTTGGACAAAAGTTGGATCAATACAATTTGATTAATGTCGATTCTTCTTGTTAAGAGATATTCGAGCTTTTTCACTTGCTTTGGCAAGGGTTGTAAGCAATATTGCGTCTCGTCCTAGATTGTTCTATCGACCTATCCATTCGAGTAATCACCTCTATGGAGTCATCGTTCTAACGCCTATAATTAAATCTAATCGTCCCGCTTGATTCCAGGTTCCGTAATCCAAGCGTTGGACCACCTCGCTAGATCCTTGGGCAAACGTGCTACGTGTCTCGAAACGAGTTGATCGAGGACCGTATCAGTGACGTGTGTGTGGATCAGGGCCCACGCAATGAGTTGGTCCGAGTTCCATTGGGCCCAGTCACACGTGTACGAGCCAAGTTCTTCAAGGAATCCCTCCAAGGCCTTGTTCGAATGGTCCAAGACCAACAAGGAGTCCATAGGGATATTGAAGGCCAAGAAGGATACAAGCAAATCATCTACACCATGATCCAAGCCCATGGAGAGTCAAGCGGGCCTCTAAGTGATTGGGCCGAGTAGGGTCTTTAGGCCTTAAGGTTGCTTAGTGTAAGATTAACTGCGTAATAGAAGCATGGGCCGGCCCCCGTCTTGATACCAAGATGGCCGACTGCTCTTTTAGGGTTTTCGTAGGGTTTTAGTAACCTCTAACCTATAAAATGGCTTGCATTATAAGGGTTTTGGACACAAGTTGGATCAATACAATTTGATTAATGTCGATTCTTCTTGTTAAGAGATATTCGAGCTTTTTCACTTGCTTTGGCAAGGGTTGTAAGCAATATTGCGTCTCGTCCTAGATTGTTCTATCGACCTATCCATTCGAGTAATCACCTCTATGGAGTCATCGTTCTAACGCCTATAATTAAATCTAATCGTCCCGCTTGATTCCAGGTTCCGTAATCCAAGCGTTGGACCACCTCGCTAGATCCTTGGGCAAACGTGATACGTGTCTCGAAACGAGTTGATCGAGGACCGTATTAGTGACGTGTGTGTGGATCAGGGCCCACGCAATGAGCTGGTCCGAGTTCCATTGGGCCCAGTCACACGTGTACGAGCCAAGTTCTTCAAGGAATCCCTCCAAGGCCTTGTTCGAATGGTCCAAGACCAACAAGGAGTCCATAGGGATATTGAAGGCCAAGAAGGATACAAGCAAATCATCTACACCATGATCCAAGCCCATGGAGAGTCAAGCGGGCCTCTAAGTGATTGGGCCGAGTAGGGTCTTTAGGCCTTAAGGTTGCTTAGTGTAAGATTAACTGCGTAATAGAAGCATGGGCCGGCCCCCGTCGTGATACCAAGTTGGCCGACTGTTCATTTAGGGTTTTCGTAGGGTTTTAGTAACCTCTAACCTATAAAAAGGCTTGCATTATAAGGGTTTTGGACACAAGTTGGATCAATAAAGTTTGGTTAATTTCGGTTCTTCTTGTTAAGGGAGAGTCGAGCCTTTTTACTTGCCTTTGCAAGGGTTGTGAGCAATCTTGCGTCTCGTCCTAGATTGTTCTACCGACGTATCTATTAGAGTAATCACCACTGTGGAGTCATCGTTCTACCCCTTATAATCAAATCGTGTCGTCTGTTTGATTATATGTTCCGTAATCCAAGCGTTGGACTACCTCGCTAGATACTTGAGCAAACATGCTATGTGTCTCGTAACGAGCTGATCAAGGACCGTATCAGTGATGTGTGCATGGATCATGGCCCACGAAATGATCCGGTCCGAGTTCCATTGGGCCTAGTCACACATGCACGAGCCAAGCTCTTAAAGAAATCCCTCCAAGGCCTTGTTCAAATGGTTCAAAACCAACATGGAGTCCATAGGCATATTGATGGCCTAGAATGAAACAAGCAAAACATCTACACCATGATCCAAGCCCATGGAGAGTCAAGCGGGCCTCCAAGTGATTGGGCCGAGTTGGATCTTTAGGCCTTAATGTTGCTTAGGGTTAGATTAACTGCGTAATAGAAGCATGGGTCGGCCAATCTAGACACCAAGATGGCCGACTGCTCCTTTAGGGTTTTAGAAACCTCTAGCCTACAAAAGGGCTTGCTTTGCAAGGGTTTTGGACACAAGTTGGATCAATACAATTTGATTAATGTCGATTCTTCTTGTTAAGAGATATTCGAGCTTTTTCACTAGCTTTGGCAAGGATTGTAAGCAATATTGCGTCCCATCTTAGATTGTTCTACCGACCTATCCATTCGGGTAATCACCTCTGTGGAGTCATCGTTCTAACACCTATAATTAAATCTTATCGTCCCGCTTGATTCCTGGTTCCGCAATCCAAGCGTTGGACCACCTCGCTAGATCCTTGGGCAAACGTGCTACGTGTCTCGAAATGAGTTGATCGAGCACCGTATCAGTGACGTGTGCGTGGATCAGGGCCCACGCAATGAGCTGGTCCGAGTTCCATTGGGCCCAGTCACACGTGTACGAGCCAAGTTCTTCAAGGAGTCCCTCCAAAGCTTTGTTCGAATGGTCAAAGACCAACAAGGTGTCCATAGGGATATTGAAGGCCGAGAATGATACAAGCAAATCATCTACACCATGATCCAAGCCATGGAGAGTCAAGCGGGCCTCTAAGTGATTGGGCCGAGTAGGGTCTTTAGGCCTTAATGTTGCTTAGTGTAAGATTAACTGTGTAATAGAAGCATGGGCCGGCCCCCGTCTTGATACCAAGATGGCCGACTGTTCATTTAGGGTTTTCGTAGGGTTTTAGTAACCTCTAACCTATAAAAAGGCTTGCATTATAAGGGTTTTGGACACAAGTTGGATCAATAAAGTTTGGTTAATTTCGGTTCTGCTTGTTAAGAGAGAGTCGAGCCTTTTTACTTGCCTTTGCAAGGGTTGTGAGCAATCTTGCGTCTCGTCCTAGATTGTTCTTCCGACGTATCTATTAGAGTAATCACCACTGTGGAGTCATCGTTCTACCCCTTATAATCAAATCGTGTCGTCTGTTTGATTATATGTTCCGTAATCCAAGCGTTGGACTACCTCGCTAGATACTTGAGCAAACATGCTATGTGTCTCGTAACGAGCTGATCAAGGACCGTATCAGTGATGTGTGCATGGATCATGGCCCACGAAATGATCCGGTCCGAGTTCCATTGGGCCTAGTCACACATGCACGAGCCAAGCTCTTAAAGAAATCCCTCCAAGGCCTTGTTCAAATGGTTCAAAACCAACATGGAGTCCATAGGCATATTGATGGCCTAGAATGAAACAAGCAAAACATCTACACCATGATCCAAGCCCATGGAGAGTCAAGCGGGCCTCCAAGTGATTGGGCCGAGTTGGATCTTTAGGCCTTAATGTTGCTTAGGGTTAGATTAACTGCGTAATAGAAGCATGGGTCGGCCAATCTAGACACCAAGATGGCCGACTGCTCCTTTAGGGTTTTAGAAACCTCTAGCCTATAAAAGGGCTTGCTTTGCAAGGGTTTTGGACACAAGTTGGATCAATACAATTTGATTAATGTCGATTCTTCTTGTTAAGAGATATTCGAGCTTTTTCACTAGCTTTGGCAAGGATTGTAAGCAATATTGCGTCCCATCTTAGATTGTTCTACCGACCTATCCATTCGGGTAATCACCTCTGTGGAGTCATCGTTCTAACACCTATAATTAAATCTTATCGTCCCGCTTGATTCCTGGTTCCGCAATCCAAGCGTTGGACCACCTCGCTAGATCCTTGGGCAAACGTGCTACGTGTCTCGAAATGAGTTGATCGAGCACCGTATCAGTGACGTGTGCGTGGATCAGGGCCCACGCAATGAGCTGGTCCGAGTTCCATTGGGCCCAGTCACACGTGTACGAGCCAAGTTCTTCAAGGAGTCCCTCCAAAGCTTTGTTCGAATGGTCAAAGACCAACAAGGTGTCCATAGGGATATTGAAGGCCGAGAATGATACAAGCAAATCATCTACACCATGATCCAAGCCATGGAGAGTCAAGCGGGCCTCTAAGTGATTGGGCCGAGGAGGGTCTTTAGGCCTTAAGGTTGCTTAGTGTAAGATTAACTGCGTAATAGAAGCATGGGCCCGCCCGTCTTGATACCAAGATGGCCGACTGCTCTTTTAGGGTTTTCGTAGGGTTTTAGTAACCTCTAACCTATAAAATGGCTTGCATTATAAGGGTTTTGGACAAAAGTTGGATCAATACAATTTGATTAATGTCGATTCTTCTTGTTAAGAGATATTCGAGCTTTTTCACTTGCTTTGGCAAGGGTTGTAAGCAATATTGCGTCTCGTCCTAGATTGTTCTATCGACCTATCCATTCGAGTAATCACCTCTATGGAGTCATCGTTCTAACGCCTATAATTAAATCTAATCGTCCCGCTTGATTCCAGGTTCCGTAATCCAAGCGTTGGACCACCTCGCTAGATCCTTGGGCAAACGTGCTACGTGTCTCGAAACGAGTTGATCGAGGACCGTATCAGTGACGTGTGTGTGGATCAGGGCCCACGCAATGAGTTGGTCCGAGTTCCATTGGGCCCAGTCACACGTGTACGAGCCAAGTTCTTCAAGGAATCCCTCCAAGGCCTTGTTCGAATGGTCCAAGACCAACAAGGAGTCCATAGGGATATTGAAGGCCAAGAAGGATACAAGCAAATCATCTACACCATGATCCAAGCCCATGGAGAGTCAAGCGGGCCTCTAAGTGATTGGGCCGAGTAGGGTCTTTAGGCCTTAAGGTTGCTTAGTGTAAGATTAACTGCGTAATAGAAGCATGGGCCGGCCCCCGTCTTGATACCAAGATGGCCGACTGCTCTTTTAGGGTTTTCGTAGGGTTTTAGTAACCTCTAACCTATAAAATGGCTTGCATTATAAGGGTTTTGGACACAAGTTGGATCAATACAATTTGATTAATGTCGATTCTTCTTGTTAAGAGATATTCGAGCTTTTTCACTTGCTTTGGCAAGGGTTGTAAGCAATATTGCGTCTCGTCCTAGATTGTTCTATCGACCTATCCATTCGAGTAATCACCTCTATGGAGTCATCGTTCTAACGCCTATAATTAAATCTAATCGTCCCGCTTGATTCCAGGTTCCGTAATCCAAGCGTTGGACCACCTCGCTAGATCCTTGGGCAAACGTGATACGTGTCTCGAAACGAGTTGATCGAGGACCGTATTAGTGACGTGTGTGTGGATCAGGGCCCACGCAATGAGCTGGTCCGAGTTCCATTGGGCCCAGTCACACGTGTACGAGCCAAGTTCTTCAAGGAATCCCTCCAAGGCCTTGTTCGAATGGTCCAAGACCAACAAGGAGTCCATAGGGATATTGAAGGCCAAGAAGGATACAAGCAAATCATCTACACCATGATCCAAGCCCATGGAGAGTCAAGCGGGCCTCTAAGTGATTGGGCCGAGTAGGGTCTTTAGGCCTTAAGGTTGCTTAGTGTAAGATTAACTGCGTAATAGAAGCATGGGCCGGCCCCCGTCGTGATACCAAGTTGGCCGACTGTTCATTTAGGGTTTTCGTAGGGTTTTAGTAACCTCTAACCTATAAAAAGGCTTGCATTATAAGGGTTTTGGACACAAGTTGGATCAATAAAGTTTGGTTAATTTCGGTTCTTCTTGTTAAGGGAGAGTCGAGCCTTTTTACTTGCCTTTGCAAGGGTTGTGAGCAATCTTGCGTCTCGTCCTAGATTGTTCTACCGACGTATCTATTAGAGTAATCACCACTGTGGAGTCATCGTTCTACCCCTTATAATCAAATCGTGTCGTCTGTTTGATTATATGTTCCGTAATCCAAGCGTTGGACTACCTCGCTAGATACTTGAGCAAACATGCTATGTGTCTCGTAACGAGCTGATCAAGGACCGTATCAGTGATGTGTGCATGGATCATGGCCCACGAAATGATCCGGTCCGAGTTCCATTGGGCCTAGTCACACATGCACGAGCCAAGCTCTTAAAGAAATCCCTCCAAGGCCTTGTTCAAATGGTTCAAAACCAACATGGAGTCCATAGGCATATTGATGGCCTAGAATGAAACAAGCAAAACATCTACACCATGATCCAAGCCCATGGAGAGTCAAGCGGGCCTCCAAGTGATTGGGCCGAGTTGGATCTTTAGGCCTTAATGTTGCTTAGGGTTAGATTAACTGCGTAATAGAAGCATGGGTCGGCCAATCTAGACACCAAGATGGCCGACTGCTCCTTTAGGGTTTTAGAAACCTCTAGCCTACAAAAGGGCTTGCTTTGCAAGGGTTTTGGACACAAGTTGGATCAATACAATTTGATTAATGTCGATTCTTCTTGTTAAGAGATATTCGAGCTTTTTCACTAGCTTTGGCAAGGATTGTAAGCAATATTGCGTCCCATCTTAGATTGTTCTACCGACCTATCCATTCGGGTAATCACCTCTGTGGAGTCATCGTTCTAACACCTATAATTAAATCTTATCGTCCCGCTTGATTCCTGGTTCCGCAATCCAAGCGTTGGACCACCTCGCTAGATCCTTGGGCAAACGTGCTACGTGTCTCGAAATGAGTTGATCGAGCACCGTATCAGTGACGTGTGCGTGGATCAGGGCCCACGCAATGAGCTGGTCCGAGTTCCATTGGGCCCAGTCACACGTGTACGAGCCAAGTTCTTCAAGGAGTCCCTCCAAAGCTTTGTTCGAATGGTCAAAGACCAACAAGGTGTCCATAGGGATATTGAAGGCCGAGAATGATACAAGCAAATCATCTACACCATGATCCAAGCCATGGAGAGTCAAGCGGGCCTCTAAGTGATTGGGCCGAGTAGGGTCTTTAGGCCTTAATGTTGCTTAGTGTAAGATTAACTGTGTAATAGAAGCATGGGCCGGCCCCCGTCTTGATACCAAGATGGCCGACTGTTCATTTAGGGTTTTCGTAGGGTTTTAGTAACCTCTAACCTATAAAAAGGCTTGCATTATAAGGGTTTTGGACACAAGTTGGATCAATAAAGTTTGGTTAATTTCGGTTCTGCTTGTTAAGAGAGAGTCGAGCCTTTTTACTTGCCTTTGCAAGGGTTGTGAGCAATCTTGCGTCTCGTCCTAGATTGTTCTTCCGACGTATCTATTAGAGTAATCACCACTGTGGAGTCATCGTTCTACCCCTTATAATCAAATCGTGTCGTCTGTTTGATTATATGTTCCGTAATCCAAGCGTTGGACTACCTCGCTAGATACTTGAGCAAACATGCTATGTGTCTCGTAACGAGCTGATCAAGGACCGTATCAGTGATGTGTGCATGGATCATGGCCCACGAAATGATCCGGTCCGAGTTCCATTGGGCCTAGTCACACATGCACGAGCCAAGCTCTTAAAGAAATCCCTCCAAGGCCTTGTTCAAATGGTTCAAAACCAACATGGAGTCCATAGGCATATTGATGGCCTAGAATGAAACAAGCAAAACATCTACACCATGATCCAAGCCCATGGAGAGTCAAGCGGGCCTCCAAGTGATTGGGCCGAGTTGGATCTTTAGGCCTTAATGTTGCTTAGGGTTAGATTAACTGCGTAATAGAAGCATGGGTCGGCCAATCTAGACACCAAGATGGCCGACTGCTCCTTTAGGGTTTTAGAAACCTCTAGCCTACAAAAGGGCTTGCTTTGCAAGGGTTTTGGACACAAGTTGGATCAATACAATTTGATTAATGTCGATTCTTCTTGTTAAGAGATATTCGAGCTTTTTCACTAGCTTTGGCAAGGATTGTAAGCAATATTGCGTCCCATCTTAGATTGTTCTACCGACCTATCCATTCGGGTAATCACCTCTGTGGAGTCATCGTTCTAACACCTATAATTAAATCTTATCGTCCCGCTTGATTCCTGGTTCCGCAATCCAAGCGTTGGACCACCTCGCTAGATCCTTGGGCAAACGTGCTACGTGTCTCGAAATGAGTTGATCGAGCACCGTATCAGTGACGTGTGCGTGGATCAGGGCCCACGCAATGAGCTGGTCCGAGTTCCATTGGGCCCAGTCACACGTGTACGAGCCAAGTTCTTCAAGGAGTCCCTCCAAAGCTTTGTTCGAATGGTCAAAGACCAACAAGGTGTCCATAGGGATATTGAAGGCCGAGAATGATACAAGCAAATCATCTACACCATGATCCAAGCCATGGAGAGTCAAGCGGGCCTCTAAGTGATTGGGCCGAGGAGGGTCTTTAGGCCTTAAGGTTGCTTAGTGTAAGATTAACTGCGTAATAGAAGCATGGGCCCGCCCGTCTTGATACCAAGATGGCCGACTGCTCTTTTAGGGTTTTCGTAGGGTTTTAGTAACCTCTAACCTATAAAATGGCTTGCATTATAAGGGTTTTGGACAAAAGTTGGATCAATACAATTTGATTAATGTCGATTCTTCTTGTTAAGAGATATTCGAGCTTTTTCACTTGCTTTGGCAAGGGTTGTAAGCAATATTGCGTCTCGTCCTAGATTGTTCTATCGACCTATCCATTCGAGTAATCACCTCTATGGAGTCATCGTTCTAACGCCTATAATTAAATCTAATCGTCCCGCTTGATTCCAGGTTCCGTAATCCAAGCGTTGGACCACCTCGCTAGATCCTTGGGCAAACGTGCTACGTGTCTCGAAACGAGTTGATCGAGGACCGTATCAGTGACGTGTGTGTGGATCAGGGCCCACGCAATGAGTTGGTCCGAGTTCCATTGGGCCCAGTCACACGTGTACGAGCCAAGTTCTTCAAGGAATCCCTCCAAGGCCTTGTTCGAATGGTCCAAGACCAACAAGGAGTCCATAGGGATATTGAAGGCCAAGAAGGATACAAGCAAATCATCTACACCATGATCCAAGCCCATGGAGAGTCAAGCGGGCCTCTAAGTGATTGGGCCGAGTAGGGTCTTTAGGCCTTAAGGTTGCTTAGTGTAAGATTAACTGCGTAATAGAAGCATGGGCCGGCCCCCGTCTTGATACCAAGATGGCCGACTGCTCTTTTAGGGTTTTCGTAGGGTTTTAGTAACCTCTAACCTATAAAATGGCTTGCATTATAAGGGTTTTGGACACAAGTTGGATCAATACAATTTGATTAATGTCGATTCTTCTTGTTAAGAGATATTCGAGCTTTTTCACTTGCTTTGGCAAGGGTTGTAAGCAATATTGCGTCTCGTCCTAGATTGTTCTATCGACCTATCCATTCGAGTAATCACCTCTATGGAGTCATCGTTCTAACGCCTATAATTAAATCTAATCGTCCCGCTTGATTCCAGGTTCCGTAATCCAAGCGTTGGACCACCTCGCTAGATCCTTGGGCAAACGTGATACGTGTCTCGAAACGAGTTGATCGAGGACCGTATTAGTGACGTGTGTGTGGATCAGGGCCCACGCAATGAGCTGGTCCGAGTTCCATTGGGCCCAGTCACACGTGTACGAGCCAAGTTCTTCAAGGAATCCCTCCAAGGCCTTGTTCGAATGGTCCAAGACCAACAAGGAGTCCATAGGGATATTGAAGGCCAAGAAGGATACAAGCAAATCATCTACACCATGATCCAAGCCCATGGAGAGTCAAGCGGGCCTCTAAGTGATTGGGCCGAGTAGGGTCTTTAGGCCTTAAGGTTGCTTAGTGTAAGATTAACTGCGTAATAGAAGCATGGGCCGGCCCCCGTCGTGATACCAAGTTGGCCGACTGTTCATTTAGGGTTTTCGTAGGGTTTTAGTAACCTCTAACCTATAAAAAGGCTTGCATTATAAGGGTTTTGGACACAAGTTGGATCAATAAAGTTTGGTTAATTTCGGTTCTTCTTGTTAAGGGAGAGTCGAGCCTTTTTACTTGCCTTTGCAAGGGTTGTGAGCAATCTTGCGTCTCGTCCTAGATTGTTCTACCGACGTATCTATTAGAGTAATCACCACTGTGGAGTCATCGTTCTACCCCTTATAATCAAATCGTGTCGTCTGTTTGATTATATGTTCCGTAATCCAAGCGTTGGACTACCTCGCTAGATACTTGAGCAAACATGCTATGTGTCTCGTAACGAGCTGATCAAGGACCGTATCAGTGATGTGTGCATGGATCATGGCCCACGAAATGATCCGGTCCGAGTTCCATTGGGCCTAGTCACACATGCACGAGCCAAGCTCTTAAAGAAATCCCTCCAAGGCCTTGTTCAAATGGTTCAAAACCAACATGGAGTCCATAGGCATATTGATGGCCTAGAATGAAACAAGCAAAACATCTACACCATGATCCAAGCCCATGGAGAGTCAAGCGGGCCTCCAAGTGATTGGGCCGAGTTGGATCTTTAGGCCTTAATGTTGCTTAGGGTTAGATTAACTGCGTAATAGAAGCATGGGTCGGCCAATCTAGACACCAAGATGGCCGACTGCTCCTTTAGGGTTTTAGAAACCTCTAGCC